>NC_091953.1:7773388-8073388 GCF_031021105.1 Erythrolamprus reginae | reverse complement strand
ACAATTCTAATCTTCGGGGGGGAGTTGGTTCCAGAGGGCCGGGGCCGCCACAGAGAAGGCTCTTTCCCTGGGCCCTGCCAAACGGCATTGTTTTGTTGACGGGACCCGGAGAAGGCCCACTCTGTGGGACCTAACCGGTCGCTGGGATTCGTGCGGCAGAAGCCGGTCTCGTAGATACCCTGGTCCGGTGTATTCTGCGACATTATAGTTTTTAGTAACACAGTAGTTTTATGTATAACTTGTCAACTCTTGCATATTACAATCTGGATGCTTTTCTTGGTACAGTAAATAAAGGTGGCGTAGAGTGACATCTTGTGGTTGCATCTCATTAGGAAACATTCCTCCATTGTATAGCTTATATTGATCATAATTCTCCAAGACCCAGAGCCAGCTGCCTGCAAGAATCTTGTTTTTCATCACTGTTAATGGAAGCTGCTTTAAAATGAATCCTATTAGCCTGTCTTGAGTCAGTATTTTTCCAATTAGCTACATTTATTTATTTTATTTATTTATTGGATTTGTATGCCGTCCCCCTCCGTGGACTCGGGGCGGCTCACAACAAACAAAAGATACATAATAAAACAATTTGATCCAATTAATAATAATTAAAAGACTTTTTAAAAATCTTAAAAATTAAAATTGCACAATAGGTCTAACTCCTTTTCATTGTTTGTTTATTTTTTTATTTGTTTTGTCAAGTATGTATTGGTAGTATACAAAGATATAATAATATTTATATACATGATACTAGTAAAAGAGAAACATTAGGACAGGGGACGGAAGGCACGCTGGTGCACTTATGCACGCCCCTTACTGACCTCTCAGGAATTGGGAGAGGTCAACAGTGGATAGTCTAAGGGTAAAGTTTTGGGGATTAGGTGATGATACTACAGAGTCAGGTAGTAAGTTCCATGCATCAACTACTCGGTTACTAAAGTCGTATTTCCTGCAGTCGAGTTTAAAGCGGTTTACTTTAAGTTTGTATCTGTTGTGTGCTCATGTGTTGTTGCGGTTGAAGCTGAAGTAGTTGTTGACAGGAAGGACGTTGTAGCAGATGATTTTATGGGCTATGCTTAGGTTATGGGCTATGCTTAAGTCGACATCGTTCTAAGCTTTCTAAATCTAAGATTGTAAGTTTAGTTGTGTGGAGTACTGTATACTGTTGCGAGTGGAGGAGTGGAGGGCTCTTCTAGTAAAGTATCTCTGGACATTTTCTAGAGTGTTGATGTCCGAAATGCAGTGTGGGTTCCAGACAGATGAGCTGCGTTCAAGGATTGGTCCGGCAAATGTTTTGTATGCTCTGCTTACTAGTGTGAGATTACCGGAGCAGAAGCTAGGTAGGATTAGGTTAACAACTCTTGAAGCCTTTTTGGCGATGTTGTCACAGTGGGCTTTGGCAATCTTTGGGTTTGTACAAAACATTAACTCTGTTCCCACATTTTAACCCTGTTAAACATAAATTGATATTAGAAAAAGACTCCAGAGTTCATCAACTTTGAATTTTCAAGTTTCAAGTTTCAAGTTTAATCAGATTTGTATGCCGCCCCTCTCCGCAGACTCGGGGCGGCTCACAGCAATAGCAATACAATGTAAGACGAATCCAATATTTAAATTACTTTAAAAAACACCACAAATTAAAACCAATCATACATACTAGCGTACCATGCATAAATTTTATAAGCCTAGGGGGAAGGAACATGTCAATTCCCCCATGCCTGACGACAGAGGTGGGTTTTAAGGAGCTTACGAAAGGCTAGGAGGGTGGGGGCAACTCTGATATCTGGGGGGAGTTGGTTCCAAAGGGTCGGGGCCGCCACAGAGAAGGCTCTTCCCCTGGGTCCCGCCAAACGACATTGTTTAGTTGACGGGACCCGGAGAAGGCCAACTCTGTGGGACCTAACTGGTCGCTGGGATTCGTGCGGCAGAAGGCGGTCCCGGGGATATTCTGGTCCAGTGCCATGAAGGGCTTTATAGGTCATAACCAACACTTTGAATTGTGAATTTGAATTTTATGTTTATTTGTTTTTGTTTTCTCGTGAATTTGAAATACCTGCAACAATCTTGTTTTGCATCACCATTAATGTGGAAGCTGCTTTATTGTTTTCCATTGCTCAACGACAAGCAGCATGCCTAACCATTAAAGCACCTTAGCCTCATGATCAATGCCTATACATTCCCCCCCCCCCAAATCCTGAGCAAATACCCAATTTATTTGCAGTCAGTTGCACTATAGCATTCCTTCCAGTTACCTTTCATATCCCACTTTGAGTTATAATGAGATTAGGCTTTTCAGTTTCATATCGAGTTCAGCATATTAACCCACATTTTTATTAAGCAAAAGTATTTTTTCATATTATTCTCTCTCAATCCTTTAGAATAATTTGCTGGCTTCTGCATTCCCCCCCCCCCCCCCCCTTTAGTCATGCTAGCATTTATCTAGATGAGAAGTGAAAGCTTTCACGGCCTTTGAAAAACCTTTTGTATTGGTGGCTGATTAAAGCCTTCACATCTGTTTCCAGGATCAAAACCGCTATTTGCATGGGGCAAATTTAATAGCAAACTTTTGTAGGAAGGAGAGAATCATGCTGAATTTGCAATTATCAAAATGAAAATGAGGCCTTTTTTCAAAACCAATCTAGCCTAGAACCATACCAGTTCTTAGATGAATCACCAGCAAAAAGGGCCCTTTTTTGTTTCAAAGAATTACAAGAATACAGATGGACATAAAATGGAACTCCTTGCTTGGAGGGATGATAAAGTACAATATGTCCCATTTTCATATTCACTTAACTAGATATGCAGGTATGTGTCATTCCATCTGCTTGTTTGTGAATTTAGGTGAGGTTTTGGTCAAGCATTGATATGAAATTCTTCCCTAGATGCACGTAGGACAGAGATCTTTGAGGTTCATGGCCAATAGGATTTAAGGTTATATCTTGATATCCTGAGGTTCATGGCCAATGAGATTAAAGGTTATGTCTCGAGGACCCGAAGTTCATGGCCAATGGGATTTAAGATCATATCTTGAGAATTTGAGGTTAATGGCCAATGGGATTTAAGATTGTATCTTCACAACATGAGGTTCATGGCCAATGGGATTTAAAATTATGTCTTTATATTTTGAGGGTCATGACCAATGGGATTTAAGGTTATGTCTTGAGAGCTTGAGGTTCATGGCCAATGGGATTTAAGGTTATATTTTTATATCTTGAAGTTCATGGCCAATGGAATTTAAAGTTGTATCTTGTGAACTTAAGATTTATGGCCAATGGGATTTAAGATAATGTCTTGAGATCTTGAGATTCATGGCCAATGGGATTTACGATTATATTTTTATATCTTGAGATTCATGGCCAGTGGGATTTTTGAAAACATGAAGTTTATGGCTAATGGGATTTAAGGTTATGTCTTGAGATCTTGAGGTTCGGAGACGCCAAAAAACAATCACAGAAAATTGCATCATCATTGGGTTCTTACTGGTTCGACTCTCTGGACTGTACCGGTAGGAACCCACCATTGCTTCTCCCCCCAGCTCCGTTTAGGGAAAGAGGCTATTTCCCCTTCCCAGCTCCGTTTGGGGCTGGGAGGCTTTTCCCATCTCCCACTGCTCTTTTGGCATGTGAGGCCAAAGCAGAGGGATGGGGGAGTCGCATGTGCATGCGTGGTGGGTCACACTTTTGGCACCTGAGGGAAAAAAGGTTCACCATCACTGGTCTAGATGTCTTCTGCATGACTGGGGTTTGGACTAGAAGACCTCCAAGGGCCTTTCCAACTCTGTTACTCTGTATTCTGTAAATATAGTAAGTTGGCTGTAGGATTCTTGGGGGTGGGTTCAGTAGTGGGTTGCTAAGTATGGTAAAGGATGGGGCACTGGTAGCAATTTCTACACTGCATGCAGCTTCAGTTAGCTTGCATGCGCATGCATGCATCACAGTATGTTTTTGCTTCTGCGCATGCTCAGGAGGCAAAATCTCACGAGGATGCACACATGTGTGAGAGTTTGGCAATTTTTTGCTTCTGCACATGCTCAGGAGGCAAAATCTCATGAGGATGCACATGTGTGTGAGATTTTTGGGGATTCTTTGCTTCTGCACATGCCCAGGAGGCAAAATCATGCGAGGATGCACACATGTGTGAGATTTTGGGGGATTCTTTGCTTCTGCCCATGCTCAGGAGGCAAAATCATGCGAGGATGCACACGTGTGTGAGATTTTGGGGGATTCTTTGCTTCTGCACATGCTCAGGAGGCAAAATCTCATGAGGATGCACATGTGTGTGAGATTTTTGGGGATTCTTTGCTTCTGCACATGCCCAGGAGGCAAAATCATGCGAGGATGCACACATGTGTGAGATTTTGGGGGATTCTTTGCTTCTGCACATGCCCAGGAGGCAAAATCATGCGAGGATGCACACATGTGTGAGATTTTGGGGGATTCTTTGCTTCTGCCCATGCTCAGGAGGCAAAATCATGCGAGGATGCACACGTGTGTGAGATTTTGGGGGATTCTTTGCTTCTGCGTATGCTCAGGAGGCAAAATCTTGCATGGACAATAACAATAACAATAACAATAACAATAACAATAACAATAACAACAAAACAACAACAACAACAACAACAACAACAATAATAATAATAATAATAATAATAATAATAATAATAATAACAATAATTTATTAGATTTGTATGCCACCCCCCTCCGAAGACTTGAGATTTTGGCAATTTTTTTGTTTCTGTGCATGTGTGGAAGCAAAGTGCTGAAATCTCTTTCACGCGCATGTCCTCTTGCAAGATTTTGCTTTCTGCATAAGTGCAGAAGCAAAAACACACTGGGACTGTGCGCATAGTGCATTGGTAGCAGCAGTAATGGGAACCCACCCCTGGGTGGGTTGTGTTGGAGGCATTAAAAAAATAGCAGAATGATCACAAGCATGAAAGAGGGAAGTTCTAATTTTCTAATTAATTATAAATAGCATTTCAACAGAAGGGTTGAAACCTGGTTTCTTTATACGCAGCTTTCTAAAACAAGCTTTTCAGTATTAAGAAGCATTCAGTTAACAATAAGCATTGTTCCTGTGATTGTTTCCCATCCTCTTTCAAAATGTCTTAGCAGTAGCAAGTATTAATGACTTTCCTTATAACAGCCTGATGATCTTGTAAATATTGTTTTAGTGACGAGAGAAAAAAACACTGTTGAACTTCTCACCTAAGCTTTTCTACCTGTCAGTTGGAATCCCATCACCAGAGAAGTGATTTCAAAAAGAAATTAACACACACACACACACACACACACACCACACACATAGAGACCACACAAGAATAGATCATGTTTTTTCCCCCCTGATTCACATTGGCTTGAACAACGTTTGGTATTGTTGGCAAAGTTTGTCTCTTGGAAACAGTCTAGGAATGGTTTGCTATTTCCTCTTTCTGGTCTGTGTGCATATGTATGTGGGTATTGATCAGAGGTGGGCTGCTAAGGTGGAACGTTGACGTGTGCTCACCCCCATGGCTCTGAGTGCTAGCGGAGTCCAGGTGCCCGTGGCACACCTGCATGTCCATGCACGATTTCGCTACCTGCCCAGGTGCAGTAGCAGAATTGCTCTAGATTCCGCTAGCACTCAGAGTTACGGGAGCGAGCACACATCACCATTCCACCTTAGCAGCCCACCTCTGATATTGATAGTTGATAGTTGATAGATGATAGGTCAGTGGATCTCAACCTGTGGTTCACAGAGCTCTAGAGGGGCACTTCGATGTCGCCACAGGGCTTGAAGAAATGTTATGATTAAAACCGTGAATTAAGTCTTGGTGGTTCGGGGCCGTAGTCTGTGGCCAAAAAAAGTAGAAGGTCCATGGTGAATAAAAGGTTCACTGGGATAATGATAGATAGATAGATAGATAGATAGATAGATAGATAGATAGATAGATGGATGGATGGATGGATGGATGGATGGATGGATGGATGGATGGATGGAGGGATGGAGGGATGGAGGGATGGAGGGATGGAGGGATGGAGGGAGGGATGGAGGGATGGAGGGATGGAGGGATGGAGGGATGGAGGGATGATAGGTAGATAGATAGGTAAGTAGGTAGGTAGGTAGGTGGATGGATGGATGGATGCGCAGACAGATAAATGGACTGATGGACAGTTGATAGTTTGAAAGAGAGAATAAATAGGCAGGCAGGCAGGCAGCTAGACAGACAGCTAGACACGCACACAGTTAGTTCTGGGATTTTAAAGTAATCTTATTGGTTAATGATTCCCCCTGTCCGTTTCACTTTATGTATGGATTGTTTGGGGTGTATAACTGTTTTTTATATTAAGGGTTTTTAACTGTTCTTTTTAATAATGGGATTTGTGCTGTGCTTTGCTGTTGTGAGCCACTCCGAGTCTTAGGAGAGGGGCGGCATACAAATCTAATAAATGAATGAATGATGAATAAACAAATAAATGAATAAATAATGCTGCCATGTCCTGAGATATATAATCATTGCTGAGATACCTAACCAAACTGAACTGAGTTTTCCTGCATTCTCTACTCCAAACATGGTATGCCAATTCTTTTGCTTTTTAGCCAAATCCAGCTAAGGTGATCTCCTAAAACCTTCAAAGATCTGGAACGTTTATAGTGGTCCCGTATCCCCCAAATAATCTGGTATCTTCAACAGACCTAGTCTGGAAATATTCCATTCTCTTTCTCTTTTATAGTATGTGCTTTTTTTTTCATAAAGCACCAGGACTTTTTAAAAAAACATTTGAAAGTTAGTATTAATTTCTTGGTGTTTTGAAAAGCTTTCTTGTCTCCCCCCCCCCTTTAAATTATGGTAACAATTTCAGTTCACTTGACATCAATTTTCTCAGTACTGTTGTTTCCAAAAATGTTAACAGCCTGGATACGTGGGGTTCAGTTCATCTAGCACTGATGATGTTACTTAGTTAGGGTAATGAAATGTCTGCAATAAAACAAGGAAGCTCAGAGACATAAGGACCTCTCGTTTTAATTCTGAGCTACAAATATTCTCAGTTTCCTGGGGGTGCCAGAGGGAAGTCCGGCACTGTGTTAAATGTGCATAGGAAATGCCAGCAGAGGTCACCCTTGATCAGGAATTAACACTCCTTTGTAAAGAAAATGATTTTTGGGGGGGTATTTTATCTGATTGAATGATTTTTTTTTTTATAAAAAAGCTTTCCTTCTGTGTTACATTAAAAACCCTTAAAGAAGTTATCCCATTAGTGTTTGAGTCTTTTAGAATAAAAGCGTTGATTAATTGCAGAGCCCTATTATCACTCCACAGAGTAGTAGATTTCAAGTTACAATCAAAACGTAATTTTGGGGGCACCAGGTGCCAAGCGCATTACTTCCCCTCGCGCTCAGATCAAACAAGTTCAAGCAAGGGAAGGTACCCTCCACATGGCAAGGTGGCAAATTGTAACGAGAGCATTGAACCGAAGAAGCCATTAAGTGTTAAGCCCATCTTTGCTTAAAAATAATTGGAGCATCCTTTCACGGAAAACATATTTAAAGAAGAGACCAAATTATGGTCTCTGCATTAATTCTATTTTATCGATGCAGTAAAAGTCAAATTTAAGACTCCGATGTGTTGGTTGGAACATAGCAGCCAGCTGGATTGATAAGGAGGAACTTTCTGACGGTGAGAGCGATCAACCAGTGGAGGTTGTGAGAGCTCCAACGCTTGTGACTTTCAAAGGGAGACTGGGCTGCCATTTGTCCAAAGTGGTGTAGGGACTCCTGCTTGAGCAGGGGGTTGGACTAGATGATCTATAAGGTCCCTTACAACTCTAATAAATAAATAAATTGGACTTAGTCAGTTTGTTCAATAATTCTGAGCAGAGCATGGTTTCAGATTAGCATGTGTTCTGTCTGGGCCCGGCACCAATAAAGAGACACACATGCTGATTCAAACTTTGATCAGAAGCAAAAATCTATTGGTAAAGCGCATCATGCAACTCACTGGTTAATGCTAAGGAATTCATGCTGGCAGTGGTTTCTCTCTAATGAGCTGTAGATAAGCAAAGCCTGGGCTGCGAGCCAGAGGGTTATAAATCTTAGTCCTTGAAGTTTCTCTGGCAGCTTGGACAAAACTTACATTTCAGTAAAAAGGTTCAAAGCATAGCACAGGCATGCAGGAAAAGGATTTGAACCCAGAAAGTCCCCTCAGCTTCGATTCTACAACAGCCATGATGAAGAACCTTGTCTGCCATGCCCTCTTCCCCTAAGAAAGTCCCTTATATACTGACAAGGTGTGGCCAAGTGTCCCATAGATGTATTAACACCAAGAAACCTTTCTTTTCAGATATTCTGCCTAGACCACATTCTCCTGACTCTTGCATCTAATGGGGGGGGGGCTCCTCCTCTGATTCCCCATTGTCTTCTGACTCACTAAGTCCCATCACTGGGAATGCTACAGTCTCGGGTAGTTCCTCAGTCTCCAATTCCCCTTCGCTCTCACTCTCAGACTCAGATGGCAAATACTCCTCCGTCTCCTCTGTCCTCGAAATCCGTGACCAGCTGAGCCAGATGTGGACCACTCACAACACCAAAGAGTTGCTAACGTGGCATGCTTTGGAACATGGATAAAATAATGAACATGCTTCATTAAGAAATCACCCCGTCTCTCCAGAAATGATCAAATGGGAGCTGTCAAATTGCAAAGCGCTGACATCTTCCCCTGGCATTCAGAGAAATCTTAGCAGCTGCTTCTGATCTTGTCAGCTGGCTGCAGAGAAAAGCAGTCCAGGTCTGCTGAATTTTACACCCAGCTGTTTTCAAAAGGAATAGGCAAAATGTTCTTTTTCCAGAAATGGAACTTCCGGTGAAGGGTTGGTTTTTTTTGCCCCTGCAGGCTACGTCGATGGAGATGTGTATCTTCCAGAAACCAAATAGAAACATAGAAACATAGAAGTCTGACGGCAGAAAAAGACCTCATGGTCCATCTAGTCTGCCCTTATACTATTTTCTGTATTTTATCTTAGGATGGATCTATGTTTATCCCAGGCATGTTTAAATTCAGTTCCTGTGGATTTATCTACCACGTCTGCTGGAAGTTTGTTCCAAGGATCTACTACTCTTTCAGTAAAATAATATTTTCTCATGTTGCTTTTGATCTTTCCCCCAACTAACTTCAGATTGTGTCCCCTTGTTCTTGTGTTCACTTTCCTATTAAAAACACTTCCCTCCTGGACCTTATTTAACCCTTTAACATATTTAAATGTTTCGATCATGTCCCCCCTTTTCCTTCTGTCCTCCAGACTATACAGATTGAGTTCATTAAGTCTTTCTTGATACGTTTTATGCTTAAGACCTTCCACCATTCTTGTAGCCCGTCAGGTTCCTGATTGTTTCAATACATGACAGCGCGCTTCATTCCCTGAGGAAAATGGAACATTCTGGAATTTCCTACAACGTTCTGCCTCTGGGATGAAACATTTTGACCCTGTTGTAGCTATGAAAGGAGCTGGCTGCATATTAGGTGTTCTGCCGGGCTCTATGGTATGAGTTTCCCGAAAATTCAAGGGTACAAATTTCAGACACACACAAAAATTCAAAAGAAACAAAGCACCCTTTTTTGTATTGCAAAGAGCACTCGTCCCAAAACAACCTGGTAGTCTGTACAATCCCCTTAATCAGTCCTTAAGTACTTAGCTAGCAGCTGTGAAGAAACGTCACAGACCTCCTTCTTCCATGAAGTGAAACACGCACACTTTGCTCTGCTTTGGTTTCAAAGTCGTGAAAAATCAACAAACAAAGTCCGGAAACAGCAAGACACGGTCCTGAAGAACAATGATCAGATAATTTTTCACAACGGCCAAGCCAGCACGCTACTATTTATATCAGCAGCTCTAATTACTGGAGCCCCACCCAAACACAGGTGGCCTCTCTTATCTCCTGTAATATTTCCTCAATTGGTCTCTTCTATGCAAAGTCTGCGCATGCGTGGGTCTAACACTTCCTCATCCGAATTGACCAAAGATAATGGAGATTGGCTTCCTGGGCTGTGTGCCAAGCCCCCCCTCTTCCAAGTCACCCCCACCTTCTTCGTCCGAGGAAACTGCACTACCTGACTCTGTCAGCAATAAAACAGGCCTAGGACATGTTGATGTTTCCCCTGCATCCATCTCCACGTTCCTTGGGGCAGGAGCTGGGCCAGAGCCAACCACAACATTAGGAAGGAGAGATATTTTGGCATTGGAACTAAAACTATAATTTACAGGTAGTCCTCGACTTACAATCATTTGTTTAGTGATGGTTTGAAATTACAATCAGAAAAGTGACTTATGACCATTTCGCACTTATAACCAATTCAGCATCCCCATGGTCATGTGATCAATTTTCAGAGGCTTGGCAACTGAAATGGACTAGGCAAATGCGGATGCTTGTATTGGGGTAAATGGAGTTTATTTTTTATTTTTTTTAATAGTAATTTTAATATTAGATTTGTATACATGTTCATTATATACATGTTCATTATGCTGTACTTATTATGTACTTATGATTTGCACCGGCCTGAGACGTTTGAGAAGGGTGGCAGAGAAATCATATATATTACACCGGGCTGAGTTGTTTGAGAATGACTGAGGCCGGCACACAGCATAATAAGAACAGCAGAATAAACGTGTATAGAAATCTAATATTAAAATTACTATAAAAAACTAAAAGATTTTAAACCCCATTTATCCCAATACAAGCATCCACATATATATTGTTTTTATGACATTTGCTGTGTCCCAGAATCATGGGATCATTTGCTATGTCCCAGAATCATGGGATCCCTTTTTGTGACTTTCTGACTAGCAAAGCCAATGGGGAAGCCAGATTCCTTTAACTAACTTACTAAGTTACTAACTTAAGTTACTAACTTAAAAACTGCAGTGATTCATTTAACAACGGTGGCACGAATGGTCATAAAATGAGGCAAAAGTCGCTTAGCAACTGTCTTGCTTAGCAATGGAAATTTGGGGCTCAATTATGGCCATAAGTTGAGGACAATAGTGAGTTCCCACCCAGTACAGGTGACACTGTGCACCGGTAGTAAAATGAGAGTTGCACGCGCAGCTTCAGGTATACAGCATGGTCACATCTCAGTGAGATTTTGCTCTGAGCATGTGCAGGAAACAAAATCTAGTGAGGGGTGCGTGCGTGAGAGAGATTTTGGCAATTGTTTTGCTTCTGCGCATGCGTGGAAGCAAATCTTAGAAATTTCATGCATGTGTGCATCCTCCAGACACCTGAAGCTGCTCACATATTGCACCGGTTGCAGCGGTAAGTAGCAACCCCAGCTTGGCTGAGGATTACCTGTATACATACTTTAGTAGTAAAAGAGTTTACAATTGGATAAAATCTCCCATAGCACGTCATTTTACTATATTGTATAATCGAGATCTTTTCCTCCCCCCCTCCCTATTTTGCTCCTGTGCATAAAATTGATTTACCAATTGTATCTAACCTATACACTGGGGATATTTAAAGAGCAATTGGGTGTCACTCGGGATGGTCATATTTTAATTTCTAATTTATTTTGGGCAGCCTAAGAGTATAGCCGAGAACAGGATTAACGTCACGAAGAGTCTTCTCTTTGTGGCTTGGCGCCTGTTGCTTTTATATCCTCCCACCACTACATTTCTAACTGTGTAAAGTTTTTGAGGCTTAACACACTAGCTTTACGTTTTTCCACTGTCAAGAGATGGAACAGGGCAGATTGTCAAAGATTGTCAACAGGGAGGGAGTGATTTAAAATTAAATCCTCTTGTTGATATCATTTAAGAGTCAGGCTGGGCCAGATCTGCGCTAATGGAGATACAGCTTTTAATTCTATGTATGGTTTCCTCCTATCTATAACTCTGCTACCCCAGGTTGATACAGAACTGATCTGTGTGGTTGTTGTGATTGTGTTTGTTGTCGCCGCAGGGGGTAGAGGGGCTTGCGCAGTGAAGGGCCGCCCTTCTTACCACCTACCAGAGCTTCCTCAGAGGCGGGTGCGGGCACGCGCATTCCCATTGGTTGTGCACGTGCCTGCTGGCATGAGATTTGGCTTCTGCGCATGCACAGCAAGCCATTCTCATGAGATGTCATGTGCAAGAGTGAGATTTCAGCTATTTTTGCTGATATTTTTGCTTCTGCGTATGCGCAGAAGCAAAAAATCGGCAAAAATGCTTGAAATTTCGCTCTTGTGCGTGTCCTCACGCAAGAATTGGCTTGCATGTGCATGTGCAGAAGCCAAATCTCTCATGGAGGCGTGTCGGGAGCGCACAGCTGCGCATGCATCCTGGATTTTCCTACCGGAGCCGCGCACCTGGGCGCACCGTCTGCTGCCCGCCACTGGGCTTGTGGGTTTTGTACTGGAGATTTTAATTTTGTAAGCCGCCTGGAGTCGGTGTATGTGAATTGGGCAGTCGTAAAAATTTGTTTAATAAATAGTAAATAAATATAATGATTCCATCAAGTAAGGACCTACTAACACTAGCTCACTTTTGCACAATAGACAAAATGTTGTTAATTTTTAGGGGTTTTTTTGCAGCTTGGTCTATGTTATTTTATTTATTGGTTACTATGTAGCGAAAGGAAGGCACTCTGGTGGTGCACTTATGCACCCCTCTTAATAATTATTGGTGTAATTAATATATTAATATATTTATATGTATTATATATAATATATAATATAAATAATTAGTAGTTTGTAAATATTAAAACAAGGTTTTTTTGGATGCTGTTTGTACTGTGTTCCTTAGTCCAGCAGCTGGGTCAGAACAAAGGAATTCTCTCTCTCTCTCTCTCTCTCTCTCTCTCTCTCTCTCCCTCTCTCCCTCTCTCCCTCTCTCTCCCTCTCTCCCTCTCTCCCTCTCTCTCCCTCTCTCTCTTTCTCTCTTTCTCTCTGTGAAAATGTGGTCTTGATCTACGGAAATAAGAAAGGAGGGCCTTGATCATACCATCATAGCCTTGATTTAATAGACACATACATACCTCAGAGGTGACCCTGGTGAAACTAATGATGAGGATCGGGTATCTGTTATTCATGAATGTCTGTTAAAAGGGGAAGTATGACATCATAGCAAGTTTTCTACTTTGCCTGAGGGTATAAATGATCACCAGTGTTGCATATCAGTTCCTTTACCTGATGCTCAATCGGTATAAATGGACGCAACCCGCCTGTTATTGGTGTCACGACATCATTGGTTGGGTTAGAATGTCATCACTCAAATGAAATGTCGGGCGTAGCCTGTGAAATCCATTGCGCCAAGGTCCAAAAAAATGCAGGTTTCGCATCTATTTCAGAAGCAAGAGAGAAAAATGAATTCTGATAAAGCTAATTGTTAATTGTTGAGGCCAAGACAACAAAGACATAGATTTTAATACGTATAGAATCTTAAAAACTGTCATAGAAATTTCCCAATCTCATTTTTACTGAACTGAGTTGTGTGTGCATGTGTGTGTTTTTAAAATGCTCTTTCTCAATGACCATCCCCTCCAGGCTGAATTGCCCTTTATGAATGAAATTGACCCACCTTTTAATTTTCCTTCCCCACCACAATCATATTGTTGTGCCTGTCGGCCACTGCCCTCCAGCAGCCGAGGAGGAGGAGGGGGATTCAGGGTCAGCATCAAGGCAACCCAAGAGCTCCGGGAGGAAGAGAGGGAATGGAGCTGGCAGACAGAGAGAAAGAGGCCGAGCCTGGGATGTCCATCAGCCCTCAGGTGGAGAGTCAACAGCTTCCAGGTCTGGAGGTGGCTGATGATGAAGAGGAGGAACAGCTGGGTCCAGTGCCTGACATGTGGATGCTTAGAAGGCAGAGGAGAGGAGAGCAGTGGAAATCCATGGGCCTGTCCTTGGGAAGGAAGAGCCACCACTGCTAGCGAGGCCCCACCCTACGTCTAGGGACAAAAGGCAGGAAGTGGAGATGAATAGATGTGGCAGGTGATGAATAGATATGGCAGACAACTACCGTATTTTTCGGAGTATAAAAGAGGCTGAAAATTCAGGTGCATCTTATATGCTTTTTCCCCCAGGCCTAACTAGGTGTTAGCAATCTTCCCAGCTCTTACCTTGCAGGTTCTTTCATTGTTACTCACTGTGAAGAATGCTTTCCAAACCTGTCTTTGTAGGGGTTTTTTATTGCTCTACTTGCTCTGAATGTTTCTTTCCAGCCCTAACCAGGTGCTGACAATGCTCCCAGCTCTTCCTGGCTTGCAAACTCTTTCATTGTCACTCTTTGCAAAAAAAATGTTTTCCAAGCCACAGGACTAGGTCTTTGCAGGGTTTTTTTTTCATTGCTCTATTTGCTCCGAATGTTTCTTTCCAGCCCTAACCAGGTGCTAACGATGTTCCCAGCTCTTACTGGCTTGCAAGCTCTTTCATCGTTACTCTCTCTGAATAAGGTTTTTTTAACGCCATAATCAAGGAATAAAATAATGTGTTGAAGCTGACCAGACTAAGAATGCTAGCCAGATGAGTGTCTGGTAAGCAGATTCTTTTCCCTACTTTCCTCCCCCAAAACTAAGGTGCGTCTTATACTCTGAAAAATACGGTATTCATCTTCTGGCCAGCTGGATATGTTAGCCTGCAAGATAAACTTTTTTTCCAGGGCTTTTGGCACTCCTAAGTGTTCTGTCGGGCTCTCTGGTAGACTCCTCCCGAAATTTCACAGGTACAAATTTCAGACACACACACACACTTGAAAATTCAAAACAATGTTCTTTATAATGAAAATTCACTTAAACTAAGCCCTGTTTTTGTATAGCAAAGAGCCCTCGTCTCCAAACAAACTGGTAATTGGCACAAGTCCCTTATCAGTTCTGTGATACTTAGCTTGCAGCTGTGAGGCAATTCACAGTCCTTCTTCTTTCACAAAGTGAAACACACTTTGCTCTGGTTTAGTTTCAAAGCGGGGAAAAATCAGCACACAAAAGGTCAAACGTAGCAAAGCAGTCACGAAACACAACGATCAGATAATCCTCCACAATGGCCAAACCCACAGGCTGCTATTTATAGCAGCCTCACATAGCCCCACCCAACCACAGGTGGCCTCATTTTCTTTGATAATAATCTCTCAGTTGTTGCTGCCTATGCATCGCTCTCCGCATGCGTGGCTGTATCATTAACTCTTGTTCTGAATCCAAGGAGGAGAGAGATAATTGATCTCATTCTGAGCTGTCTGCCACACTCTCCTCCTCCCTGTCACTCATGTCTTCTTGGTCAGAGGAGCCTTCAGCAGCAGATTCCACCGGGGGGGGGGAGGGCAAAACAGGCCTGCAGTATGTGGATGTCTCCCCCACATCCACAGTCCTTGGGGCAGGAGCTGGGCCAGAGCTAACCACAACACTAAGAAAGGAGTCTTTTGAGTGCACGTCAGAGGGTTTGTCGATTTTGGAGTGCTGGGTGACAACACATACATACAAAGTGTGTTACGTAACACTAAAGAACCACCTTATAAAAGCAGCTGGCTTTAGGTATGACTATGGTACACAGTAAAAAATTAAAACGGCGAGCAAATCATGGAGGCTTTTATTAAATAGTTTATCAGTGGGACAGGTTTGGGAAATACATTCTTAGACGCCATAGTGACATTGTGCGAGTTAATACAATTTCCACAGTTCCTGCAGAGGGAGAAACAAAGCAGCTTGAAATTCTCCGAGCAACATTTTCTACGTAGAATCTCTACAGGACTTGGTCTCTTCTGGTCTGGTTACACCAGCACGGATGTCCTTCCATCTTCTCAGCCAGATATCTGGTAAGTGGCCCGTTTCTCTGCTTCCACTTTTTTGTGGAACGCAAATATTTACCATGCAAATATTCAGTTACACATATATAAACCAAAGCTAATTTCCCAGCCCAGGCATTTTAAGACATTGGTAAAGACCCCTGGCAAAGAGATAAGCCATATTTCTGCTTTGTGCTGCGAGGTGTAACTCTTGACCTCCATGTAGCCACACTACAAAGAGCCGAACAATGCAGTACAAAAGATATAATAACTCGAGATGCTCTTTTCTTTGAGAAAGATAATGTGTATCTCAGAATTGCTGTGAGTCCATACAGCAAAAATGGATCCGATTTATTTCAACGGAAATTCAAAAGTCCATACATGTTTTTTTAAAAAAAATGGGGTGGGGGCATGGGGGTTGGGTTTTAAGTAAGACATTCTGCGATTTTTAAACTGGGTGAGGCAGCCATTAATTCTGATTATCTTTTTCTTCTCCAGTTTTAATGAAAACGAGAAGCAGGAGAAAAAGAATGGAGTGCAAATTAGTTGGGTCACTCAGATCTTAGGCAGCTGTGACTTCAGGATCAACGTTAAAAGGTATAAGGTGTTTGTTTTTTTAAAAGCATGCTTGTGATCTTATGAATTTCAGAAGGATTCGTTAGATTTTGCTTAATGGGGTCACAATGAGCCATTTTCTTTCTTCCTCTCCGCGTAGGCTTAAGGATAGATATAATACAGATTGTAAGTTAGGCATCGTTTATTCTTAAATGCTGTGCTGAAATGAGCTAAATTCTGCCCTCTAAATTTCAGTTGCGTAGCTATTTGGAGATCCTACAGCTGGTTGTATGGGACAGTGATGGGTTCTAAATAATTTTGCCACCAGTTCACATGATAAGACACGGAGTGGCTGTGGGTTTTGCCTCCCAAGGACAATTCCATCTGTCCGTCCATCACCCTGGGGAGGGTGGAATTATTGACCCCCTCAGAGAGGGTCCGCAACGTGGCCGTCCTCCTTGATCCACAGCTCACATTAGAGAAACATCTTTCAGCTGTGGCGAGGGGGGCGTTTGCCCAGGTTCGCCTGGTGCACCAGTTGCGGCCCTATTTGGACCGGGAGTCACTGCTCACAGTCACTCATGCCCTCATCACCTCGAGGTTCAACTACTGTAATGCTCTCTACATGGGGCTACCTTTGAAGAATGTTCAGAAACTTCAAATCGTGCAGAATGCAGCTGCGAGAGTTATCATGGGCTTTCCTAAATATGCCCATGTTACTCCAACACTCCGCAGCCTGCATTGGTTGCCGATCAGTTTCCGGTCACAATTCAAAGTGTTGGTTATGACCTATAAAGCCCTTCATGGCATTGGACTAGAATATCTCCGGGACCGCCTTCTGCCGCACGAATCCCAGCGACCAGTTAGGTCCCACAGAGTTGGCCTTTTCCAGGTCCCGTTGACTAAACAATGTCGTCTGGCAGGACCCAGGGGAAGAGCCTTCTCTGTGGCGGCCCCAACTCTCTGGAACCAATAATAATAATAATAATAATAACAACAACAACAACAACAACAACAACGGAGAGGGGCGGCATACAAATTTAATAAATAAATTTATTAGATTTATATGCCGCCCCTCTCCGAAGTTCGGGGTAAGTTAAGCAGTCGTGTTGCTTCTTACAGCTACAACAGAAAGACAAATATCAATGTAAAGTCGTCGATCTCAGATGGCGCATAAAACATTTTAGCGCTCGGAAGAGGTTGCACTGACCTTAAAGAAGCATTCTGACACTTTACTGACCCTTAAATGAAAGCATTTCTGAACAGGTTTTGCATTTGAAATGAATGGCGGTGTGCTCGAAATGGATCTACTTGAAATATTTATAGGGTGGCTGAATAGCGCTGAGATATTTCCAGTAGGGATATCTCCAACTTGAAACGAAATATTTCTAAATATTTCACACACAGGAGCCCTGAAAATTAGGTGTACAAATAACAAACCAGCCTTTGTCGGCAAGCCCAAGTTCAGTGTGTGTGCGAGTGTGTGTGTGTGTGTGCGTTGTGTGTATGCATTACACACATACTCACGTCCTTGGAGAATGTGTCCTCAGAAGGTGGCAGCCCCTCAAATATTGGAAGGCTGCTATCATGTCTCCCCTGGTACTTCTCTTTGCCCAGTTCCTGCAACCTCTCTTCGTATGTTTTAGTTTCCAGTCCCCTGATCATCCTGGTTGTTCTCTTCTGCACCTCCTCTGGAGTTTCAATGTCTTTTTTATAGTGTGGTGACCAAAACTGGATGCACTACTCTATGTGTGGTCTAACTACCTTTGAAAAGTGTTCGGAAACTCCAGATTGTGCAAAACGCGGCCGCGAGAGCTATCGTGGGGCTTCCTAGATTCGCCCATGTTTCTTCAACACTCCGTGGCCTGCATTGGCTGCATAGTTCCCTCTAAGCTGAGCAGGTGAGCAATCGCTCACTTAAAAATCATCATCAACTCAGAGTTTTCCAAACCTGCCCAGAAGCCGAGAGGGAAATTTTATTATTATTTCTGTGTCGCCCAGTCCCGAAGGGACTGCTGCTCAGACACTATACTTTTCCGCCCACCCCAAAAATTTTTTAGAGAGAACACTGATTGGCTGCCGATCAGTTTCCGGTCACAATTCAAAGTGTTGGTTATGACCTTTAAAGCCCTTCATGGCATTGGACCAGAGTACCTCCGGAACCGTCTGCTACCGTACGAATCCCAGCGACCGATAAGGTCCCACAGAGTTGGCCTTCTCCGGGCCCCGTCGACTAAACAATGTCGTGTGGCCCCATGGGAAGAGCCTTCTCTGTGGCGGCCCCGGCCCTGTGGAATCAACTCCCCCCCAGAGATTAGAACTGTCCCCACCCTTCTTGTCTTTCGTAAATTACTCAAGACCCACCTTTACCACCAGGCATGGGGGAGTTGAGACCCCTTCCCCCAGGCTTTTTATATTTTATGTTTGGTATGTATGTGTTGCTTGGTTTTTAAATATGATAGGGTTTTTATATGCTTCTTTTTAATATTAGATTTGTTCCGCCATAATATTGTTTTTACTATTGTTGTGAGCCACCCCGAGTCTTCGGAGAGGGGCGGCATACAAACAAACAAACAAACAAACAAACAAACAAACAAAGGCATCATACTTGATTGAATGATATCTGACATGACAAGCCTAATTAGCCTGCTGACATTTGAAGAACTGCCTCTCCCCTATTACATCCACCTGGCCCACCAGGATGGGAAGACAAGGTGTGTTTGGCTTCCCACCGATTAAAGATTGTCATCCCATGGGTGGTGTCATAAATACAGCCAGTTGCCAAGCACCAAATTTTGGGGGTTACCGCAATGTCCCCAAATGTGAAAAATCTTCATAGGTCATTTGGTCAAGTGGTCGCCAAAATAAATGGTTGTTAAGGGTCTATGGAGATTCTCAGTCAACCAGGTTATGATTGTCCCAAAGGTGTTTTTCTTCAAGAGGTAACTGATTTTCGCTCCTCATCCAAGAACCTTCTTCAGCTCTGACTGGATGGTGATGAATAGGAGGATTTATACTTCTTGTAGATGGCTGATCATTAGAATAGAATAGAATAGGAAAGAATAGAATAGAATAGGAAAGAATAGAATAGAATAGGAAAGATTAGAATAGAATAGGAAAGAATAGAATAGAATGGGAAAGAATAGAATAGGAAAGAATAGAATAGAAATATAGAATAGAATAGAATAGAATAGAAGAATAGAATAGAATAGGAAAGAATAGACTAGAATAAGAAAGAAGAGAATAGGATAATAGAATAGGAAAGAATAGAAGAATAGGATAGGAAAGAATAGAATAGAATAGAATAGGAAAGAATAGAATAGAAATATAGAATAGAATAGAATAGGAAAGAATAGAATAGAAATATAGAATAGAATAGAAGAATAGAATGGAATAGGAAAGAATAGACTAGAATAAGAAAGAAGAGAATAGGATAATAGAATAGGAAAGAATAGAAGAATAGGATAGGAAAGGAAAGGAAAGGATAGAATAGAATAGAATAGAATAGAATAGGAAAGAATAAAGTAGAATAGGAAAGAATAGAAAATATAATAGTATAGAATAGAATAGAATAGAATAGGAAAGAATAAAGTAGAATAGGAAAGAATAGAAAATATAATAGTATAGAATAGAATAGAATTCTTTATTGGCCAAGAGTGATTGGACACACAAGGAATTTGTCTTTGGTGCAGATGCTTTCAGTGTAGTCATTTTAGAGAGTTGTTGAGGCCACCTGGAGGTTTATCTGTGCTCAAGGTCACCTGAATAGTGCAAATGGGTGGGGAGCCTTCTTGGAACGGTTGAAAGAGCGTAGACTGGAGATAGGCATCATTTCTCCTGAGGACACAGATAAACCTCCAGGTGACCTCAGCGACCTTCTAAAAAGAATGCAAATGACCAATTCTCTACAAGGAGCATAAATCCTTCCATTCCCCACCATCCAGTCAAAGCTGAAGAAGCTTCTCAGATGAGAAGCAAAATGTCTTCAATAGAAAAGAAGAAACTCCAGGTGTCTCCTGAAAAAAGCACCTTTCAGACAAGCTTCTTGGATGAGAAGCAAAATGTTTTCAAGGAAAAAAATACCCAAGAAAGTTTGGTAGCCTTTTAAAAAGCACCTTTGAGACAAATGGTTGTTATATTACTGTTTATATTACAAACTCAAGGCTTGTAGTATAAACATCGTATTAATGATGAAGTTTGGATAATGGATAAATGGTGATAAATTATAATTGTGATGCCATGTTTGAAATAGCAATAGCATTAGCATTTAGACTTATATTTATTAATTATTTATTTGTTTATTCAATTTTATGCCGCCCTTCTCCTTAGACTCAGGGTGGCTTACAACATGTTAGCAATAGCACTTTTGAACAGAGCCAGCATATTGCCCCCACAATTTGGGTCCTCATTTTACCCACTTCGGAAGGATGGAAGGCTGAGTCAACCTTGAGTCTACTGAGATTCGATCTGCCAAACTGCTGGCAGCTGGTGATCAGCAGAGGTAGCTTGCAGCACTGCTCTCTAACCCTTGCCCCACCAAGGCTCCATTCACTGCAATTGTAAGCATTGCAAGTCCTGATGGGAATCCACAACTAAGTAAAATATGATTAAAACGGGATTTGCAGCTGGCATTAGTGTCTGAGTCACCCCTATCGTTCTTTAAGAAAGATGGTTTGTGGGTAGGATCTAGAATGAGCTTCTGTCAGTATGATGAAGGGATCTTTGATTGGAATCCTTTTTCTCATTTTAGCATCTCATCCTCATATTGGGGAAAAAAAGAGCTAACCCACAGCAGTCTAAAAACACAGAAAGAGCTAACTTCTAAACTTTTAGAGTTCAAAGACAGAACAGAGTTGGAAGGGACCTTGGAGGTCTTCTAGTCCAACCCCTGCTCAAGCAGGAGAACTTATTATTATTATTATTTATTGAATTTGTATGCCGCCCCTCTCCATAGACTTGGGGCGGCTAACAACAGTAATAAAAAACAGCATGTAAATCCAATATTAAACAGCTAAAAAACTCTTATTGTAAAACCAAACATACATACAAACAAATATAACATACATAAATTGTAAAGGCCTAGGGGGAAAGAATATCTCAGTTCCCCCATGCCTGACAACATAGGTGGATTTTAAGGAACTTACGAAAGGCGAGGAGGGTGGGGGCAATTCTAATCTCCGGGGGGAGTTGGTTGCAGAGGGCCGGGGCCGTCACAGAGAAGGCTCTTCCCCTGGGCCTCGCCAAACAACATTGTTTTGTTGACGGGACCCGGAGAAGGCCCACTCTGTGGGACCTAACCAGTCGCTGGGATTCATGCGGCAGAAGGCGGTCTCGTAGATACCCTGGTCCGGTGCCATGAAGGGCTTTATAGGTAATGACCAACACTTTGAATTGTGACCAGAAACTGACCGGCAAGCAATGCAGACTGCGGAGTGTTGGTGTGACATGGGCATACCTAGGGTAGCCCATGATTGCTCTCGCAGCTGCATTCTGCACGACCTGAAGTTTCCGAACACTTTTCAAAGGTAGCCCCATGTAGAGAGCATTACAGTAGTCGAGCCTCGAGGTGATGAGGGCATGATTCAGACAAATGACTGTCCAGTCTCTTCTTAAAAACCTCCAGTGACGGAGCAAGCCACAACTTCTGCATTTCCACTGGTTGATTGTTCTCGCTGTCAGGAAATTTCTCCTTAGTTCTAGGTTGATTCTCTCCTTGATTAGTTTCCATCCATTGCTTCTGGTCCTGTCTTCAGGTGCATTTTTAGATGACCTTTGTTAGTGGCCTCCTAACTTGGTGACATCTTTGCCCAGTTCAAAGGACCAATATGTTGCTTTTATTATCATTAAAAGAGAGATTTAATGGCGTGGCCCTGCGAGAATACCTCTGTTTCTGCTCACTTTGGAAGTTGAATTAGTCAGCCCTGTCCCTTTCCAATGTCCTCATTAATCCTGTCTGCTGCAAGGGTTTAATTACACATTTACCAACTATCTGCCAGAAGGGCTGGCTCCTTAATCTTTAAGTAGATAAATCAGTGTCAGACTATAGGAGAATAGCCTCGTTCTGTCCAATTGCCGCTTCAATTTAGCCCAAAATTGAATAGTTTTGCAACGTCAAACAATTTTAATTCCAGACATGTCATGGTTTACTTTTTAGACTCTCAACCTGGGGGTCAGGACCCCTTTTGGGGTCGAATGACTGTTTCACAGGGGGACGTCTAAGACTATAGAAAAAAAAAATTCCCATGGTGCAATTAACTAAAGCTTTTATTCTGGCATTTTGGAACATATTTTTAAAATATGTTTTATAGGCGTTTACAGTGGGGGGGGGGGTGTCCCTCTGACCTCCTGCCAATCAGTTTAAAATTCTGTTGGGAGAATTGGCGCTAGACTTATGGTTGGGGGTCACCACAGCATGAGGAACTGTATTAAGGGGTCGTGGCATTAGAAAGGCTGAGAAGCACTATTAGAGGAATGGCTAAGGAATTCTGGGAGTTGAAGTCCGACAGTCTTAAAGTTGCCAAGTTTGGAGTGCCCTGTCTTCACTGAATTTATTAACTTTTTCCTGAAATAAAATCCATTGGTTGTTGTCACCGGTCATTTATTTCATTCATTCATTCACACTCATCTGCTTCCCAGTTTTATCAGCTCTGCATTTTTGCCACAGTAATGCGTATTGTTCAATGCAATCCAGGGTTCAACATTAAGACCCTGGGTTGAAATTAATTGGAAGAACTCCTTTGGCAATCCAAAATCCCATCGTGGCACACCCAAAGCTTTTAAAGCATACCAATATCTACTTGCTGCAAACTTCCATTTCAAAATACAGCGATACCTCATCTTAGAAACCCCTCATCATACAAACATTTCGAGATACAAACCCAGGGTTTAAGATTTTTTTGCCTCTTCTTACAAACTATTTTCACCTTACAAACCCACCGCCGCCGCTGGGATGTCCCGCCTCTGGACTTCTGTTGCCAGCGAAGCACCCGTTTTTGCGCTGCTGGGATTCCCCTGAGGCTCCCCTCCATGGGAAACCCCACCTCTGGACTTCCGTGTTTTTGTGATGCTGCAGGGGAATCCCAGCAGTGCAAAAATGGGTGCTTCACTGGCAATGGAAGTCCGGAGGTAGGGTTTCCCAGCGAAGGGAGCATCAGTGAAATCGCAGCATTGCAAAACCACAGAGGTCCGGAGGTGGGGTTTCGAGGACTTTGGTGTTTTTGCGATGCTGCGATTTCACTGATGCTCCCTTCGCTGGGAAACCCCACCTCCAGACTTCCGTTGCCAGTGAAGTGCTTGTTTTTGTGATGCTGGGATTCCCCTGCTGGCATTCCCCTGCAGCATCGCAAAAACACAGAAGTCCGGAGGTGGGGTTTCCTATGGAGGGGAACTTCAGGGGAATCCCAGCAGCGCAAAACGGGCGCTTCGGCTGGCAAAAGGGGTGAATTTTGGGCTTACACGCATTAATCGTTTTTCCATTGATTCCTATGGGAAACATTGCTTCATCTTACAAACTTTTCACCTTAAGAACCTCATCCTGGAACCAATTAAGTTTGTAAGACAAGGTATCACTGTACAGCATGCAACCAGTAATGGGCAGCCAAAAGTTTTGCTGCCACACTGTGGGTGTGGCTTATTTTGTGGGTGTGGCTTAATGGTCATGTGACTGGGTAGGAGTGGCTCGCCGGCCATGTGATCAGGTGGGAGTGGCTTGAACAATCATCAACAAGTGAACTGTTAAGTCCTCGACTTAGAACCTTACCAGTGTCGCTCGCTGGGGTGACAATTTGCTTTGCGTTTCCCCTGCTCTTCTTCCTGGGTTGCCCCCCCACCTCAGTCTGAGTAGCTAGGCGAACGGGTGCTACCAGAAGCATAAATGCTGCCAGCGCCGCTTCCACCCACGCCTTCTGCTTGCACCTCAGGTGGGAGGTGGCCATGTGAGGCTGAAGGGGAGCCGGGCAGGAGAGAGGGAAGCTCGTCCGAGGACAGGAAGGAGGAAAGAGGAAAAAAGCAAGGAGCACAGACGCAGCAGGGGAAAAAAGGAGAGCCGAGCCGCGACCAGTAATCCAGGAAGTGACAGCCGCCGATCAGCTGTAGCTGTGCACGCATCTTCATTTCCACCGGTGGAACTGCGTTCCACCCCGTCCTGCCTGCTGCCCACCCGTGCATGCAACACAACTGTTTCTCACGGCATTCTCCTGGTAAATATAGTAAAAGAATAAAGCAAGGGTGTCAAACTCAAGGCCTGCAGGCTGGATCCGGCCTGCGAGGTACTTAGATCTGGGCCACAGGGCCGCCCTGGAAACAGCGAAGAACTGGCTGTGGTGCCTTGACCCAAGAAAACGGAGCTTGGGAACGCTGTATTGTCGCTAGCAGAGGGTTGCAGGAGACCGCCACAGCTGAAAATGGAGGTCGGTAGCCCATTTTCATTGGTGGAACGCTTGGACAAATGGTTGTCCAACATCTTAAAAACCTTAGTGTTGAAGCATTGACAAAGCCCTGCATGGCATTGGACCAGAGTACCTCCGGAACCGCCTGCTACTGCACGAATCCCAGTGACCGATAATGTCCCACAGAGTTGGCCTTCTCCGGGTCCCGTCGACCAAACAATGTCGTTTGGCGGCCCCAGGGGAAGAGCCTTCTCTGTGGCAGCCTCGGCCCTTTGGAATCAACTCCCCCCGGAGATTAGAACTGCCCCCACACTCCTTGTCTTTCATAAATTACTCAAGACCCATCTATACTGCCAGGCATGGGGGAGTTGAGACACCTTTCCCCCAGGCTTTTTTATATTTATGTTTGGGTATGTATATGTTGTTTGCTTTTTTAAATATGATAGGGTTTTATGTGCTTTTTAATATTGGATTTGTTTTCGCTGGAATATTGTTTTTATTATTGTTGTGAGCCGCCCCGAGTCTTCGGAGAGGGGCGGCATACAAATCTAATAAATTGAATTGAATTGAATTGAATTGAACTTCTGGAGGCAAGCTGTTCCACTGATTAATTGTTCTAATTTTCAGGAAGTTTCTCCTTAGTTCTAGGTTGCTTCTTTCCTTCATCAGTTTCTACCCGTTGCTTCTTGTTCTACCCTCAGGTGCTTTGGAGAATAATTCCACTCCCTCTTCTTTGTGGCAGCCCCTGAGTTTTTGGAAGATTGCTACCATGTCTCCCCTAGTCCTTCTTTTCATTAAACTACCTGTGCATCCGTTTCCCATTTATATCATTTATACATTTGCTTGCTTTTGGGAGAGAGACAAGGAGAAACAAATATGACAGAGGTACAGTAAATCAAATTCCTGGTCTCTGGAGATCATGAAATTCATTACTGAGTTCATTGGCCTACAGTACAGGAGCTCGTCTACGTTTTGTCTTGAAGGGATCAATTTATTTACCAAACTTGATCTGGCTTCAGGTTTCGCTTTCCCTTAATCTAATTGTCAAGGAGAAAAATAGAGGCACAAAAGAAGTTTGCCTCTTCGCTGTGTCTGTTCTGATTGTGAAATTGCACACTGCAGCCGAAAGAATGGTTTGCACATTTGCCCTTTGCCCTTTGCTTGAGCTGATCGCAAAAAGAGCAGAATTGTGTTTCTCCCTCTCCTTTACACTTCATCTTTGTTATCAAAACATTTGGCTTTAAGACTTCCCAGTCTGTTGGTTAGAACGGGAGGAAAGATATCCCTACCCTAAACAGGTTTTCATTTATTTATTTTTATTT
The DNA here is from genome assembly GCF_031021105.1 of Erythrolamprus reginae. Classification (NCBI taxonomy): domain Eukaryota; kingdom Metazoa; phylum Chordata; class Lepidosauria; order Squamata; family Dipsadidae; genus Erythrolamprus; species Erythrolamprus reginae. The sequence continues at coordinate 8,047,408 of NC_091953.1, read as the reverse complement.
TTATTTATTTATTCATTTGTCCAATACACAATACATATGGAAGAGAATAGACATGAAGTAATATATATAAAGATAATATGTAAAAATAGAGAAGATATATGAAAGAAAGAAAATATACATATGATTTATGAGATAAAGGAAAGACAATTGGACAGGGGATGAAAGGCACACTAGTGCACTTATGTACGTCCCTTACTGACCTCTTAAGAACCTGGAGAGGTCAATCATGGATAGTCTAAGGGAGAGGTTCTGACAGGTTCTGGAGAACCAGTAATGGAAATTTTGAGTAGTTCGGAGAACCAGCAAATACCACTTCTGGCTGGCCCCAGAGTAAGGTGGGAATGGAGATTTTGCAGTATCCTTACCCTGGAGTGGGGAGGGAATGGAGATTTTGCAGTATCCTTACCCTGCATTGGGGAGGGAATGTCGATTTTGCAGTATCCTTACCCTGCAATGGGGAGGGGATGGAGATTTTGCAAGATCCTTACCCTGGAGTGGGGAGGGAATGGAGATTTTGCAGTATCCTTACTCTGGAGTGGAGAGGGAATGGAGATTTTGCAGTATCCTTACCCTGGAGTGGGGAGGGAATGGAGATTTTGCAAGATCCTTACCCTGGAGTGGGGAGGGAATGGAGATTTTACAGTATCCTTAATCTGGAGTGGAGAGGGAATGGAGATTTTGCAGTATCCTTACCCTGGAGTGGGGAGGGAATGGAGATTTTGCAGTATCCTTACTCTGGAGTGGAGAGGGAATGGAGATTTTGCAGTATCCTTACCCTGGAGTGGGGAGGGAATGGAGATTTTGCAGTATCCTTACCCTGGAGTGGGGAGGGAATGGAGATTTTGCAGTATCCTTACCTTGGAGTGGGGAGGGAATGGAGATTTTGCAAGATCCTTACCCTGGAGTGGGGAGGGAATGGAGATTTTGCAGTATCCTTACCCTGGAGTGGAGAGGGAATGGAGATTTTGCAGTATCCTTACCTTGGAGTGGGGAGGGAATGGAGATTTTGCAAGATCCTTACCCTGGAGTGGGGAGGGAATGGAGATTTTGCAGTATCCTTACCCTGGAGTGGGGAGGGAATGGAGATTTTGCAGTATCCTTACCTTGGAGTGGGGAGGGAATGGAGATTTTGCAAGATCCTTACCCTGGAGTGGGGAGGGAATGGAGATTTTGCAGTATCCTTACCCTGGAGTGGGGAGGGAATGGAGATTTTGCAGTATCCTTACCCTGGAGTGGGGAGGGAATGGAGATTTTGCAGTATCCTTACCTTGGAGTGGGGAGGGAATGGAGATTTTGCAAGATCCTTACCCTGGAGTGGAGAGGGAATGGAGATTTTGCAGTATCCTTACCTTGGAGTGGGGAGGGAATGGAGATTTTGCAAGATCCTTACCCTGGAGTGGGGAGGGAATGGAGATTTTACAGTATCCTTAATCTGGAGTGGAGAGGGAATGGAGATTTTGCAGTATCCTTACCTTGGAGTGGGGAGGGAATGGAGATTTTGCAGTATCCTTACTCTGGAGTGGAGAGGGAATGGAGATTTTGCAGTATCCTTACCCTGCAATGGGGAGGGAATGGAGATTTTGCAAGATCGTTACCCTGGAGTGGGGAGGGAATGGAGATTTTGCAGTATCCTTACTCTGGAGTGGAGAGGGAATGGAGATTTTGCAGTATCCTTACCCTGGAGTGGGGAGGGAATGGAGATTTTGCAAGATCCTTACCCTGGAGTGGGGAGGGAATGGAGATTTTACAGTATCCTTAATCTGGAGTGGAGAGGGAATGGAGATTTTTTGCAGTATCCTTACCCTGCAGTGGGGAGGGAATGGAGATTGTGCAAGATCCTTACCCTGGAGTGGGGAGGGAATGGAGATTTTGCAGTATCCTTACCCTGGAGTGGGGAGGGAATGGAGATTTTGCAGTATCCTTACCCTGGAGTGGGGAGGGAATGGAGATTTTGCAGTATCCTTACCTTGGAGTGGGGAGGGAATGGAGATTTTGCAAGATCCTTACCCTGGAGTGGGGAGGGAATGGAGATTTTACAGTATCCTTAATCTGGAGTGGAGAGGGAATGGAGATTTTGCAAGATCCTTACCTTGGAGTGGGGAGGGAATGGAGATTTTGCAGTATCCTTACCTTGGAGTGGAGAGGGAATGGAGATTTTGCAGTATCCTTACCTTGGAGTGGGGAGGGAATGGAGATTTTGCAGTATCCTTACTCTGGAGTGGAGAGGGAATGGAGATTTTGCAGTATCCTTACCCTGCAATGGGGAGGGAATGGAGATTTTGCAAGATCGTTACCCTGGAGTGGGGAGGGAATGGAGATTTTGCAGTATCCTTACTCTGGAGTGGAGAGGGAATGGAGATTTTGCAGTATCCTTACCCTGGAGTGGGGAGGGAATGGAGATTTTGCAAGATCCTTACCCTGGAGTGGGGAGGGAATGGAGATTTTACAGTATCCTTAATCTGGAGTGGAGAGGGAATGGAGATTTTTTGCAGTATCCTTACCCTGCAGTGGGGAGGGAATGGAGATTGTGCAAGATCCTTACCCTGGAGTGGGGAGGGAATGGAGATTTTGCAGTATCCTTACTCTGGAGTGGAGAGGGAATGGAGATTTTGCAGTATCCTTACCCTGGAGTGGGGAGGGAATGGAGATTTTGCAAGATCCTTACCCTGGAGTGGGGAGGGAATGGAGATTTTACAGTATCCTTAATCTGGAGTGGAGAGGGAATGGAGATTTTGCAGTATCGTTACCCTGGAGTGGGGAGGGAATGGAGATTTTGCAGTATCCTTACCCTGCAGTGGGGAGGGAATGGAGATTGTGCAAGATCCTTACCCTGGAGTGGGGAGGGAATGGAGATTTTGCAGTATCCTTACTCTGGAGTGGAGAGGGAATGGAGATTTTGCAGTATCCTTACCCTGGAGTGGGGAGGGAATGGAGATTTTGCAAGATCCTTACCCTGGAGTGGGGAGGGAATGGAGATTTTACAGTATCCTTAATCTGGAGTGGGGAGGGAATGGAGATTTTGCAGTATCCTTACTCTGGAGTGGAGAGGGAATGGAGATTTTGCAGTATCGTTACCCTGGAGTGGGGAGGGAATGGAGATTTTGCAGTATCCTTACCCTGGAGTGGGGAGGGAATGGAGATTTTGCAGTATCCTTACCTTGGAGTGGGGAGGGAATGGAGATTTTGCAAGATCCTTACCCTGGAGTGGGGAGGGAATGGAGATTATGCAGTATCCTTCCCCTGCCATGCTCACCAACAGAACCGGTAGTAAAAAAAATAAACCTCCTTTTAAAAAAAAAGTTTTTATTTTATTTTGCTCCTCCATACATCACATAGTTACATCACCATAAACAAAACATACTAAAATATCACCAAAATCCCCTTTGGGTTTTGGGCCGGAAAAGGCGGAGAGAAGCCTCTGTGGGGCCTCTCTAGGAATCTCCTGGGAGGGAACAGGGCCAAAAAAATCGGGGAGAAGCCTCCGTGGAGCCTCTCCAGGAATCTCCTGGGAGGCAACAGGGCCAGAAATGGTGGGGAGAAGCCTCCGTGGGGCCTCTCTAAGAATCTCCTGGGAGGAAACGGGCTCCAACCTCCCTGTGGTTTCCCCAATCGCACGCATTATTTGCTTTTACATTGATTCCTATGGGAAAAATTGCTTCTTCTTACAAACTTTTCTACTTAAGAACGAATTAAGTTCGTAAGTAGAGGTACCACTGTATTCAGAATCTTCTTTATCATTAATCTTCATTGTCAATCTATTCATTTCTGCACAATCTAATATCTTCTTTAACACTACTCCTTCCTTTGGAACCAACCTTAATTTCCATTTTTGGGCATATGCTATTCGGGAAGCAGTCACCACATGTATAATCAAGTAAATGTCTTCTTTTAAAAAATTTCTAAGAAATCTAAAAAATTGGATTTCACCACAGGCCCTAAGGTACAGCTAGAGTCCTCAACATGTGACTTAGGGAATCTGCCCAATGTGCTCGTATTGGTGATGTAATAACAAGAGTTGGGAGGGACCTTGGAGGTCTTCTAGTCCAACCCCCTGCTCAAGCAAGAAACCCTGTATTATTTCAGACAAATATATGTGAAAATTCTCCAGTCATCCAGATCATGATTGTCTCAGAGGTCTTTTTGTTTTTCAAGAGGCAACTGAACTTTCTAGTTGGTGTTGTGTTAATTGTGACTTCTTTGTAAATTCGGTGACTTGTTCCAATCACAAAAAATTCAGTTGCCTCTTGAAAAAAAGAAACCTTTGGGATTTCGGTCGAATGTTGTCCAATCTTTTCTTAAAAGCCTCCTGTGATGGAGCAACCACAACTTCTGGAGGCAAGCTGTTCCACTGGTTAATTATTGTTACTGTCAGGAAATTACTCCTTAGTTCTAGGTTGTTTCTCTCCTTGATTTGTTTCCACCCATTGCTTCTTGTTTTTAATTTTTAATTTTTTTACTTACTTACTTACTTACTTACTTACTTACTTACTTACTTACTTACTTACTTACTTACTTACTTACTTATTTATTGGATTTATATGCCACCCCTCTCCGCAGACTCGGGGCAGCTAACAACAATGATAAAAAACAACATGTAACAATCCAATTTAATAAAACAACTAAAAACCCTTATTATAAAAACCAAACATACACACAAACATATCATACATAACTTGTAATGGCCTAGGGGAAGGAATATCCTAACTCCCCCATGCCTGGCGACAAAGGTGGGTCTTGAGTAATTTGCGAAAGACAAGGAGGGTGGGGGCCGTTCTAATCTCTGGGGGGAGTTGATTTCAGAGGGCCGGGGCCGCCACAGAGAAGGCTCTTCCCCTGGGGCCTGCCAAACAACATTGTTTGGTCGACGGGACCCGGAGAAGGTCAACCCTGTGGGACCTTATCGGCCGCTGGGATTCGTGCGGTAGAAGGTGGTTCCGGATGTATTCTGGCCCAATGCCATGTAGGGGTTTAAAGGTCATTACCAACACTTTGAATTGTGACCGGAAACCGATCGGCAGCCAGTGCAGGCCGCGGAGTGTTACAGAAACGTGGGCGAATCTAGGAAGCCCCACGATGGCTCTCGCGGCCGCATTCTGCAGGATCTGAAGTTTCCGAACACTTTTCAAAGGTAGCCCCATGTAGAGAGCGTTGCAGTAATTGAACCTCGAGGTGATGAGGGCATGAGTGACTGTGAGCAATGACTCCCTGTCCAAATAGGGCCACAACTGGTGCACCTTGATTTTATGAAATTTTTTTTGCAGTGGTCATTAAGTGAATGCCGCGTTCATAAAACAAACCCCACAGTCCTTGAATGAACCAATGGTTCACTATGGATGAGCTTTTGCCAATAAACAGATGTTGTAGTTTTCAGGAAAATTATCCTAATACAATCACGTGATTGCAGGACAGTATAAATGGCTATAAATGCAGGGGGGTTTTTTGTTGGTCATATACTTGTGGAGGGGGCCTGACCATCAGAACTTGTGAACCCAAGAACAAGGGGACACAATCTGAAGTTAGTTGGGGGAAAGATCAAAAGCAACATGAGAAAATATTATTTTACTGAAAGAGTAGTGGATCCTTGGAACAAACTTCCAGCAGACGTGGTTGGTAAATCCACAGTAACTGAATTTAAACATGCCTGGGATAAACATATATCCATCCTAAGATAAAATACAGAAAATAGTATAAGGGCAGACTAGATGGACCATGAGGTCTTTTTGTGCCGTCAGACTTCAATGTTTCTATGTTTCTATGTAACTTGGGATCCTGGTTGAAAATTTCCTTTTTCAGATCCATTGTAACCTGGAATGATTGCTAAGCAGCTAAGTGTAAATCTAGAACTACCTGTACTGCATTCATGCTCTGAACCCTAGGCTATTCTTTTGGCTTATTGAAGATAATAATTTTGGTACTGAAGATATCAAAATGTCCTTCCTGTTAGTGACTACTTCACCTTCAACCGCAACAACATATAAGCACATAAGAGATTTAAACTAAATGTTAACTGCTCTAAACGAGACTGCAAAAAATACAACTTCAGCAATAGAGTAATCAATGCTTGGAATGCACTACCTGACTCTGTGGTTTCTACTCCTAACCCCACAACCTTTAACCTTAGATTATCTACAGTTGACCTCTCCCCCTTTCTAAGAGGTCTGTAAGGGGCGTGAATAATAATAATAATAATAATAATAATAATAATAATAATAATAATAATAATAATAATAATTTCTTAGATTTGTATGCCGCCCCTCTCCGAAGGCACCATTGTGCCTACCATCCCTGCCCTACTGTCCTATTGTCTTTTATCATTACTTTTTATCATTGCTTTTCTAATGTTATGCTTATACAAATTATCATCCTGTAATTGTTTGACAAATATATAAAAATAAAATAAATAATATGCAATGATTTGGAGCTTTGTCAACCATGTAGTCAAAATGAGGCTTTCAATATCTCATTCCTCAGTCTCAGGTTTGCATCATAACACATTTTTAATAATCTTTTTCATCATGGCGATTTGTATTAACCAAAAATTATGGAACTATTTCCAGGACTGAAACATGAATTTCACAAAACCCCCATCTTTTTACAGGTTTGTTTCTACAATATATCCTGAAACAGCGACCAGAGATGAATACACCTATGGACAATAAACCAACCCAACCAATCAAACCAACCAACCAATCAATCAACCAACACAAACCAACTCAACTCAATTCAACCAGCCAACTCAACTCAACTCCACTGAACCAAACAACCACAGAAGCAAGAAAAATTCAGTGTTCATTTAGACATACATCTCTTTGTACACCATTGAGGCCAAATGTTGAGTCGTTAGGTTGGAGCTCCAGCATCATCCTGTGCTGCAACCACTTCTTTTACCCATTTTAATTTATCCCCCCAAAAGAATATACAGTGGTACCTCGTAATACGAACCCCTCGTGATACAAACCCGGGGTTCGGAAATTTTTTGCCTCTTCTTACGAACTTTTTTCGGCTTACGAACCCACCACATATCGCAAAAGGGCGCTCTGCTGGGCGCCACCGCCCGGCTGTCACCTTTTAAAACAACCGGGGGGCTTCTCGGTGTTCTCTCGAACCTGAACCCGAACCCAAACTTTTCGGGTTCGGGTTCGGGAGGCCGCCGAGAAGCACCGCCGCCCGGCTGTCACCTTCTGAAACAGCCGGGGGACTTCTCAGTGTCCTCCCGAACGCCGAACCTGGATGTTCGGGTTCGGGTTCCGGAGGCCGCCGAGAAGCGCCCGGCTGTTTCAGAAGGTTACAGCTGGGCGGCGCCACTTGGCGGTGCACCGTTTTTGCGATCAGCGGTGGCGTTTTTGGCTGATCTGGAGGCTTGACAGGAGGTGTGGAATCCCAATAGGGAATTCCATGGGCGGAGCTTTGACGTCACAAAGACGTCCTGACGGACGCTCCAGGGAAAGGATACTGAGCCATATAGGGCTTTATAGATGATAACCAACACCTATATGGGCTTTATAAGTGAGTCATATAGGGCTTTATAGGTGATAACCAACGCCTATAATCCAGGTAGTGAGGATATTGCACATTACAGTAAAATACTATCCTTAAAATGTAATTTGCGTTTATAGTGCCCATAATTTTCTATTTGGTGTCTTTGCTCGACGAAGATGAATTGTTTTGCCTTAAATACATGTTTTATTAGAAATCCACAGTGCATTGTAGAAAATCCCATAGCTTATTCATAGATTCTTTTAGAATTAGGACATTTACCCCAATGAAGAAAACACATTTTATTTTTGGAAAATACGCTATGCCACACAGTACTCAGGAGGAAACGTAAATTAGTGGCTGCTGTAGAGGATTAAATCCCTTTGATTTCTTTTGTATCTGTTGTATTCCCCATAATTGTATTCACCTTTGCCTTCTAACCGTAATTTATTGTTTTTTAAATAACATCAGCACCATTAAATACATGTTTGTCTCAACCGAGAATGTTAATAAAAACTTTGGACGTTAATAACACAATAAACTCCATTCGTTGCAACCTTCTGTTCTTGATTTCTTTTGTGGTTTGGTTTCACTTTATCCCGCAGAGGTTTCGTGGCAACATCATTTTCCAATTGCTATAAAGCCATTCTGAAAAATGAGCTGCAGAGATCCGGTTAACTCAGAAAGCTGGGGAGAAAAAAAGGTGATTATAAAGTATTTGCCAGTTGAACAAAAGAGCGGTTGGCATCACATTCTTTATATCGCTGATCTCCAAGCTACCGAAACACATTTACCTGCATCCCTTTATTCTCTGCTCCATCAAAGAAAGAAAAAGAAAAGAAAAGGAGGAGATATATTTCGTCTATTCTCCCAATCACCTTTGTTTTAGAATAGAATAACAAAGTTGGTAGGAACCTTGGTGATCTTCTAGTCCAACCCCCTGCTTAGGCAGGAAACCCTACACCACTTTAGACAAATGATTTCTTGGGAATAATTCACACTGACTACCCTTTTTTTTATTTGTCAAGTATATATTGGTAATATACATAGATATAACATAGTTCATATGTGTAAGATGGGTACTGATAAGAGGGAACATTAGGACAGGGATGGGAGACAAAAGAACACGAGAAGATTACAAATTACATCCGGAACTGCCTTCTACCGCACGAATCCCAGTGGCCGATAAGGTCCCACAGAGTTGGCCTTCTCTGGGTCCCGTCGACCAAACAATGTTGTTTGGCGGGCCCCAGGGGAAGAGCCTTCTCTGTGGCGGCCCCGGCCCTCTGGAACGAAACTCCCCCCAGAGATTAGAACGGCCCCCACCCTCCTTGTCTTTCACAAATTACTCAAGACCCACCTTTGTCGGTAGGCATGGGGGAGTTAGGATATTTATCTTATTTATTTATTTATTTATTGGATTTGTATGCCTCCCCTCTCCTTCCCCTAGTCCATTGCAAGTTATGTATGGTATGTTTGTGTGTATGTTTGGTTTTTATAATAAGGGTTTTTAGTTGTTTTATTAAATTGGATTGTTACATGTTTTTTATCATTGTTGTTAGCCGCCCCGAGTCTGCAGAGAGGGGCAGCATACACATCCAATAAATAATAATAATAATAATAATAATAATAATAATAATAATAATAATAATAATAATTACTTATTGCTGTAAATTATTGTAAGCCACCCTGAGTCCTTTGGGAATGGGTGGAATAGAAATATGAATGGATGAATGGATGAATGAATGAATGAGTGAATGAATAAATGAATGAATGACTGAACGAACAAATGAAGGAAGGAGGGAAGGAAAGAGAAAGAAAGAAAAAAGAAAGGGAAGGGAGGAAGGAAGGGAAGAGAAAGAAGAAAAGGAGAAAGGAAGGGAAAGAAAGTAAGAAAAAAAAAGAAGGAAAGGAAAAGAAGGAAGAAAAGAAAGAAAGAAAGAAAGAAAGAAAGAAAAAAAAGTTATACAACATCTTTTTAAAAGCTTCCAGTGTTGGAAGGTTAGGAACATTTTGTTTGGTTGGGAAACGGAATGCTTTGATTGGGATAGAACCGAGCTGACCTTCAGAACCGAGCTGGCTTGAATTTGAGATTCCTACCAATGGAGAAACTATGCTATGGAGAAACAGCCATGCCGTCGAAATCCATAACTCTTAAAAATTGCCAAGTTTCAAGACCTCTGCCATAGCCACAAACTGGAGAGCCCAATCTGGGCTGAACCAGTAGCATTTCTCCCCAATCCAAAAGTAAATCATGTGATCATGGAGATGTTACAATGGTTGTAAGTCCCTTTTCCCCCCAATACCGTTGTTAATTAGAACAATTACACATAGAGAAGTGTTGTAAGTTGAGGACTATGTGTATGGATGTCTCTGGTTTACCGATAATAATTACTGGGTGGATCTCAAGGCAGTGTTTCTCCATAGTGGGTGGAGCTAATCTCCAAGAATGGGACGACATCATCCTAAGTTCAGCCAATGAGGACTGAGTCTGACAATGAATACATGTTTGTCCTCCTGCCTGTATTGCCCCTCTTTTGACTCAGTCCTCTGCTGAACAGGACATATGTTTAGTCACTGCTCCCATTCTCCGATCCAGTCAAAACTGGATTCCAGGTGTGGCCTTACTAAGCCTTCATAAAGCGGTACTAAAACTTAAAGTGATTTTGATTCTATGCTTCTGTTTACACAACTGAGGATTGTATTGGCTTTTTTGGCTGCTGCTGCTGCTGCTGCGCACTGCTGGCTCATGTTTAAGTCCACTAGGACTCCCAAGGCCCCACTCACAGCCACTGTTTTCAAGCAAGGTTTTGCTTCATCTGTATTTGTACCTTTTGTCTGACTGCGTTCAGGTTTGGTCACCACAATGTAAAAAGGATGTTGAGACTCTAGAAAGAGTGCAGAGAAGAGCAACAAAGAGGACTAGAGGACTGGAGGCTAAAACGTATGAAGAACGATTGCAGGAATTGGGTGTGTCTAGTTTAATGAAAAGAAGGACATGGGGGAGACATGATAGCAGTGTTCCAATATCTCCTGGTGCACCAGTTGCGGCCCTATCTGGACCGGGAGTCAATGCTCACAGTCACTCATGCCCTCATCACCTTGAGGCTCGACTACTATAATGCTCTCTACATGGGGCTACCTTTGAAGAGTGTTCGGAAACTCCAGATTGTGCAGAATGCAGCTGCGAGAGCAATCATGGGCTTTCCCAAAAATGTCCATGTCACACCAACACTCCGCAGTCTGCATTTGTTGCTGATCAGTTTCCGGTCACAATTCAAAGTGTTTGTTATGACCTATAAAGCCCTTCATGGCACCAGACCAGATTATCTCCGGGACCGCCTTCTGCCGCACGAATCCCAGCGACCGATTAGGTCCCACAGAGTTGGCCTTCTCCGGGTCCCGTCAACTAAACAATGTCGTTTGGCGGGGCCCAGGGGAAGAGTCTTCTCTGTGGCGGCCCGGGCCCTCTGGAACCAACTCCCTTCAGAGATCAGAATTGCCCCCATCCTCCTTGCCTTTCGTAAGCTCCTTAAAACCCACCTCTGCCGTCAGGCATGGGGGAACTGAGATATTCTTTTCCCCTGGGCTTCTACAGTTTATGCATGGTACGTCAGTATGTATGTCTGGTTTTTATAATAAGGGTTTTTAGTTGTTTTATTATTGGATTGCTACATATTGTTTTTGTCACTGTTGTTAGCCGCCCCGAGTCCACGGAGAGGAGCAGCATACAAATCCAACAATAAATAAATAAATAAATAAATAAATAAATAAATAAATAAATAAATAAATAAATCAGTCAATCAGTCAATCAGTCAATCAGTCAATCAGTCAATCAGTCAATCAGTCAATCAGTCAATCAGTCAATCAGTCAATCAGTCAATCAGTCAATCAGTCAATCAGTCAATCAGTCAATCAGTCAATCAGTCAATCAATCAATCAATCAATCAATCAATCAATCTCAGGGGTTGACACAAAAAAGAGGGGATCAACCTATATCCCAGCTGCTGTGGCCTAGGGGTGCAGCTCTTGTCTCACAATCACGAGATTGTGAGTTCGATCCTAGGTACAGGCACAATAGCAATGTCCCAATATCTCAGCAGTTGCCACAAAGAAGAGGGAGTCAACCTATTCTCCAAAGCACCTGAGGGTAGAACAAGAAGCAAGGGTTGGAAACTAAACAAGGAGAGAAATAACTAAGGAGAAATTTCTTGACACTTAGAACAATTAATCTGTGGAGCAACTTGTCTCCAGAAGTTGTGAATGCTCCAACACTGGAAGTTTTTAAGAAGATGTTGGATAACCATTTGTCCGAAGTAATGTAGGGTTTCCTGCCTAAGCAGCAGGTTGGACTAGAAGACCTCCAAGGTCCCTTCCAACTCTGTTGTTGTTGTTGTTAGTATGTAATGCTATACAGATAGTCCTTGACTACAACCATTTGTAATTTTACAACTGTAAAATTCCATCGAGAAAGATTCAAAGGGTGTCGAACATCAGGGTCTTTAACTGTAAAGTGGAAGATCAATTATCTATTGACGGGTGATCTTTTCATCAATTGTGAAATATTGCCCATCTCAATCTCACCCATTATCTTCGACATAATGTGGTTTGCAATTTTGAGCCATTCAAAAGCGCGTTTCTTACTTCTGTGGGCACGAACCGACTTTTATTTTGTTCCTTGCGCTAATTAATATCATTGAAAGAGAAACATCGAACAATTTGTTTTAATAGACCACTAAAGTACTACTCTCGGCCAGAACCCTTTAATTGCTTTGTAATTAGCTAGCTTATGTATGGAATTCATCACCATCATCTTTATCTTGATTTTTCAGTTTTCAATGCTTGCATTCAAGTTTCATTTGCTTACGTTTTGGCTGCCCTTTCAAAGCCACACGGACTTCGGCAAAAGTAAAGATTTTGTTTCGAAAACACCCTCTCCGTGGAGTGCACTCAAGAGATGACATTTAAAGATCTCCAGTTCTATGCCTCCTCCTACATGTTACATAGAAACATAGAAGACTGACGGCAGAAAAAGACCCCATGGTCCATCTAGTCTGCCCTTTTACTATTTTCTGTATTTTATCTTACAATGGATATATGTTTATCCCAGGCATGTTTAAATTCGGTTACTGTGGATTTACCAACCACGTCTGCTGGAAGTTTGTTCCAAGGATCTACTACTCTTTCAGTAAAATAATACTTTCTCATGTTGCCTTTGATCTTTCCCCCAACTAACTTCAGATTGTGTCCCCTTGTTCTTGTGTTCACTTTCCTGTTAAAAACACTTCCCTCCTGAACCCTATTTAACCCTTTAACATATTTAAATGTTTCGATCATGTCCCCCCTTTTCCTTCTGTCCTCCAGACTATACAGATTGAGTTCATTAAGTCTTTCCTGATACGTTTTATACTTCAGACCTTCCACCATTCTTGTAGCCCGTCTTTGGACCCGTTCAATTTTGTCAATATCTTTTTGTAGGTGAGGTCTCCAGAACTGAACACAGTACTCCAAATGTGGTCCATGTTGTGGAGAAAATTCTAGCAGGAGTCCTGGCAGCTCAACAATACATGCAAACAGCTGCACAATCTTCATGTGTGATTTGCTTCACTGAGTTCAACACACAACCAGAGGTGGGCAGCAGGCCGGACGGGTGGTGGAAGCAGTGATGGGCTCCTACGGGAACGGTCAGGAACGCAGTTCTGGTAGCAAAATTTGGAGCTCCACCCCAGAGCACCCAATTTGCACTGAAAGATGTTGAAACAAAATGCATAAGCCACGCCCACAGTGTGGTAGTAAAAATTTTGGTAGCCCATCACTGGGTGGAACGCAATTCCACTGATAGAAATGAAACATCGAAACATCGAAACGTAGAAGATTGACGGCAGAAAAAGACCTCCTGGTCCATCTAGTCTGCCCTTATACTATTTCCTGTATTTTATCTTAGGATGGATATATGTTTATCCCAGGCATGTATAATTCCCTTGGGGGGGAGTTACTGACACCCTCAGAGAGGGTCCGCAACTTGGGCGTCCTCCTCGATCCACAGCTCACATTAGAGAAACATCTTTCAGCTGTGGTGAGGGCGGCATTTGCCCAGGTTCGCCTGGTGCACCAGTTGCGGCCATATTTGGAACAGGAGTCATTGCTCACAGTCACTCATGCCCTCATCATCTCGAGGCTCGACTACTGTAACACTCTCTACATGGGGCTACCTTTGAAAAGTGTTCAGAAACTTCAGATCGTGCAGAATGCAGCTGCGAGAGCAAACATGGGCTTCCCAAGGTATGCCCATGTTACACCAACACTCCGCAGTCTGCATTGGTTGCCGATCAATTTCCGGTAACAATTCAAAGTGTTGGTTATGACCTATAAAGCCCTTTATGGCATCGGACCATAATATCTCCAGGACCGCCTTCTGCCGGACGAATCCCAGCGACCAGTTAGGTCCCACAGAGTGGGCCTTCTCCGGGTCCCATCAACTAAACAATGTCGTTTGGCGGGGCCCAGGGGAAGAGCCGGCATACCGAACACCGCAAAATTTGGTACGGACCTGAATTGTGCGGGTTCGGTTTGCCCATCACTAATGACTGGGTAGTAAAGTTGCTTCTTTGTGACTCACTCCATCATTTGTCCCCCACAGATGGCCATTTCAAGTACAGTGGTACCTCTACTTACGAACTTGATTCTTTCTGTGACCAGGTTCTTAAGTAGAAAAGTTTGTAAGAAGAAGCAATTTTTCCCATAGGAATCAATGTAAAAGCAAATAATGTGTGTGATTGGGGAAACCACAGGGGGGGTGGAGGCCCTGTTTCCTCCCAGGAGATTCCTAGAGGGGCCCCACGGAGGTTTCTTCCCGCCTTTTCCGGCCCTGTTTCCTCCCAGGAGATTCCTAGAGGGGCCCCACGGAGGTTTCTTCCCGCCTTTTCCAACCCTGTTGCTTCCCAGGAGATTCCTAGAGAGGCCCCACAGAGGCTTCTCCCCACCTTTTCCAGCCCTGCTTCCTCCCAGGAGATTCCTAGAGAGGCCCCACAGAGGCTTCTCCCTGCCTTTTCCGGCCCTGTTTCCTCCCAGGAGATTCCCAGAGAGGCCCCACAGAGGCTTCCCCACACCATTTCCAGTTCCAGTTCCAGAGGCTTGGTTTTGTAGATGGAAAAGTGTACTTGAGAAGAGGCAAAAAAAAATCTTGAACACCCAGTTCCTATGTAGCAAAATTCGTAAGTAGAGGTGTTCTTAGGTAGAGGTACCACAGTAGATCTTTTAGGCAGGTATTAGTGGACGTGGTCCTTCCTTTACAACACTGGCCTCGGGATATCTAAAAAGCCCATTTAGAGAGACATACATTGCGATATTATTTGCTTTTCCCCTTTCCCCAAAGGCATTCTTATTATTTCTATTGGAATTAGAGGTTTTGCGTAGCAGGGACTGGTGGATATTGGATGCATTTGTTAACTGTCTTGCTCTGCCTTTCTCTGCCTCCGTGTCGCTTTATGTGGTCCATCCTGTTGGCTGCTGTTTAGCCTCTGGGGTTCTTTTTCCGCTCGATATAAAGTCCCTTTTTATGTTCCCAGACATAAAATGACAAAGGTGAGGCTTGCTGAGAAAGAAAGCCGCTCAAACGCTTCAGAAAAGAAATTCTGCAAGAGGAACCTACACAGGTTAAATTCTTCCTGCAGATTTTTTTTTTAAAAAAAGATGAAATGTGTAAGTTAAAATACCATGTGTATAAATCTGTATCTTACAAGCAGGGTTACTGTGGCTTTTATTTTTTTTTTGCAAAACATAATAAAACTCAGCTAAGCTTAACCCAAAGGTCCCTCTTACTTTTAACGTTGGGAAAATAATGAGAAGCAGTGGATAATCTGGTGGACCAAGACAGTGCAGCTGTATTTTGCAACAATACGATTGATCAAATATAGGGAAGCTTTTGTGTTCTTTTTAAAAGAACGAGCTTGTTTTACAAATTGGCGTCAATCAGGAGACAGAGTGACAACATGAATGGAATGAGGTGCTTGATCTACACAAAAAATAGTCGTAACAAGGGTTTGGAACTACAGTGGTACCTCTACCTAAGAAGGCCTCTACAGTGGTACCTCTCCTTAAGAACTTAATTCATTCCGTGACCAGGTTCTTAAGTAGAAGTAATTTTTCCCATAGGAATCTGTTGTGGTTAGCTCTGGCCCTGCTCCTGCCCCAAGGACTGTGGATGTGGGGGACACATCCACATGCTGCAGGCCTGTTTTGCCCCCCCCCCCGGTGGAATCTGCTGATGAAGGCTCCTCTGACCAAGAAGACATGAGTGACAGGGAGGAGGAGAGTGTGGCAGACAGCTCAGAAGGAGATCAATTATCTAGCTCCTCCTTGGATTCAGAACAAGAGTTAATGATGAGGAGAGCGATGCATAGGCAACAACAACTGAGAGATTATTATCAAAGAAAATGAGGCCACCTGTGGTTGGGTGGGACTGTGGTAATTAGTGAGGCTGCTATAAATAGCAGCCTGTGGGTTTGGCCATTGTGGAGGATTATCTGATCGTTGTGTTTCGTGACTGCTTTACTGACTTTGACTTTTTGTGTGCTGATTTTCCCCCGCTTTGAAACTAAACCAGAGCAAAGTGTGTTTCACTTTGTGAAAGAAGAAGGATTGTGAATGGCCTCACAGCTGCAAGCTAAGTATCACAGAACTGATAAGGGACTTGTACAAATTACCAGTTTGTTTGGAGACAGTGCTCTTTGCTATACCAAAAGAGGGCTTAGTTTAAGTGAATTTTCATTATAAAGAACATTGTTTTGAATTTTCAAACGTGTGTGTGTCTGAAATTTGTACCTGTGAATTTTTGGGAGGATTCTACCAGAGAGCCCGACAGAACATGACCCAGATGAGAAAATCCCCACTTTTCTGAATATGGACTATGTAGTTCCGGAAACCTCAGATTTGATTATAAATTGATTTAAATTATTTTAGCAAAAGCACTCACAAAACACAACGATCAGATAATCCTCCACAATGGCCAAACCCACAGGCTGCTATTTATAGCAGCATCACTAATGACCCCAGCCCCACCCAACCACAGGTGGCCTCATTTTCTTTGATAATAATCTCTCAGTTGTTGCTGCCTATGCATCGCTCTCTGCATGCGTGGCTGTATCATTAACTCTTGTTCCGAATCCAAGGAGGAGCTAGATAATTGATCTCCTTCTGAGCTGTCCGCCACACTCTCTTCCTCCCTGTCACTCATGTCCTCTTGGTCAGAGGAGCCTTCATCAGCAGATTCCACCGGGGGCAAAACAGGCCTGAAGTATGTGGCTGTCTCCCCCACATCCACAGTCCTTGGGGCAGGAGCTGGGCCAGAGCTAACCACAACAAGTCATGGGAAGTCTCACCAACAATGTATGTCACTGTAGATTATCTTGTGAATTTTCTTCTAGGTTATAACATTTGGACTTGCTGCATTAATTTCCAGCCCTCTTTTTCCCCCTTCCTTTCTTTTTCTTTTACTTTGTCAATAGCCCTAGCACCTTTCCAAAGATTATAAAGCACCAAATAGTGTCCTCCAGAGTAAATTAAAGCGTTTTCAAGACAGAGAACAAATCTTGACAGAGAAAATTGCTTTCCTGTTTATTTATGCTTGGGAAATTTTTGCAGACCGCAAAATAGAAGCTGGTAAAGCTCACCCAAATTGGCTTCGCTTGGAAAGGGTGTTCGGTGGCTTAGGGGGTGGAAAAAAATTGAGGAATTGGAAAAAAGGAATTAGGCTTCTGGGGAGAAAAAACCCTCTTGGCGTGGGCAGCCTTCATGAGCTTTTTGGAAATTGGACTTTGTGTGGGGAGCAGATATTATCCTTGAGTTACAATAGTAATGGGACCTGGTGGTTCATAACAGAATAATGGATCTGGAAGGGACCTTGGAGCAGTGGTGAAATCTAGAAATTTTCCCTATCGGTTCTGTTGTGGTTAGCTCTGGCCTTGCTCCTGCCCCAAGGACTGTGGATGTGGGGGAGACATCCACATGCTGCAGGCCTGTTTTGCCCCCGGTGGAATCTGCTGATGAAGGCTCCTCTGACCAAGAAGACATGAGTGACAGGGAGGAGGAGAGTGGGGCAGACAGCTCAGAAGGAGATCAATTATCTAGCTCCTCCTTGGATTCAGAACAAGAGTTAATGATACAGCCACGCAAGCGTAGAGCGATGCATAGGCAACAACAACTGAGAGATTATTATCAAAGAAAATGAGGCCACTTATGGTTGGGTGGGGCTGTGGTGATTAGTGAGGCTGCTATAAATAGCAGCCTGTGGGTTTGGCCATTGTGTGTCTGAAATTTGTACCTGTGAATTTTTGGGAGGATTCTACCAGAGAGCCCGACAGAACAGGTTCTGTGGTCGTGGCTTGGTGGTCGTGGCTTGGTGGTCATAAGATTTGGCTTCTCTGCCAAGGAAGGAAGGAAGGAAGGAAGGAAGGAAGGAGGGAAAGAAGGGAGGAAGGGAGGAAGGAAGGAAGGAAGGAAGGAAGGGAGGAAGGGAGGAAGGAAGGAAGGAAGGGAAGAAGGGAGGAAGGGAGGAAGGAAGGAAGGAAGGAGCTGTGGTGGTGCAGTCATTAGAATGCAGTATTGCAGGCTAACTCTGCTGACTGCCAGCAGTTTAATTCTGACCGGCTCAAGGTTGACACATTCTTCCATCCTTCTGAGGTCGGTGAAATGAGAACTCAGATTATTGGGGACAATATGCTGACTTTGTAAACAGCTTAGAGAGGACTGCAAAACCCCGTAAAGCAGTATAGAACTTCAAGTGCTATACAGTGGTACCTCGAGATACGAGTTTAATTCGTTCCGGACCTGGGCTCTTAAGTCGAGCAGCTCTTATCTCGAACGACTTTTCCCCATAGGAATTAATGTAAATAATTTTAATTGGTTCCAGCCCTCAAAAAACTCACAAAGTTAGTCTAAATTATGCAGAAAGACATGTTTTTAATGAAGAAATGTACATGTACATATAAATAAATAATGAAGTTTCTTTCACTTAACTTGTAAACTTTCTTAAACTTTTAAATTTACATATGTTCAACTTCTCTGCCACCCAATCCTGTAGGACAGAGGTCCCCAACCCTTTTTGCACCAGGGACCGGCTTTAAGCGATCAAGAGAGGAATGGGTGAATGAATGGACGGAGGGTGGGAAGGAAGGAAGGAAAGAGGGAAGGGACAGGAACAGAGGAAGGAAGCAAGGAAACTTATGAAAGGGGAGAGTAAGAGAGGAATGAGTGAAGGGAGGGAGGGAAGAAGGTGGGAAGGAGAAAGAAAAGAAGAAATAGAGGAATGGAAGGTAAAAGAGAGAAAGAAAAAGAGCAAGAAAGAAAGAAAGAAAGAAAGAAAGAAAGAAAGAAAGGGGGAAGGGACAGGAACAGAGGAAGGAAGCAAGGAAACTTATGAAAGGGGAGAGTAAGAGAGGAATGAGTGAAGGGAGGGAGGGAAGAAGGTGGGAAGGAGAAAGAAAAGAAGAAATAGAGGAAGGGAAGGTAAAAGAGAGAAAGAAAAAGAGCAAGAAAGAAAGAAAGAAAGAAAGAAAGAAAGAAAGAAAGGGGGAAGGGACAGGAACAGAGGAAGGAAGCAAGGAAACTTATGAAAGGGGAGAGTAAGAGAGGAATGAGTGAAGGGAGGGAGGGAGGGAAGAAGGTGGGAAGGAGAAAAAAAAGAAGAAATAGAGGAAGGGAAGGTAAAAGAGAGAAAGAAAAAGAACAAGAAAGAAAGCTGCAAGCACCCCCCCGAGCCCCCCAGGCCGGCTGCAACCTTTTAAAACACGCGCGCCGCTTCGCAGCTGTCTCCTGAAGCCGAACGCGGAAGTTAGCGTTTGGCTTCAGGAGACAGCTCCTTGGCGCTTGTATCTCGAATTTGGGCTTGTAAGTAGAACAAAAATATCTCTCCCCTCCCAGCTCTTATCTCGAGTTGCTCTTAAGTAGAGCAGCTCTTATGTCGGGGTTCCACTGTATATCTATACAGTGGTACCTCTACCTACAAATGCCTCTACTTACTTTTCTAGATAAGAACCGAGATTTTTTTTGCCTCTTCTCAAGGACCATTTTCCACTTACAAACCCGAGCCTCCGAAACTGTAACCGGAAAAGGCAGGGAGAAGCCTCCGTGGGGGCCTCTCTAGGAATCTCCTGGGAGGCAACAGGGCTGGAAAAGATGGGGAGAAGCCTCCGTGGGGCCTCTCTAGGAATCTCTTTCGAGGAAACAGGGCCGGAAAAGGCAGGGAGAAGCCTCCGTGGAGCCTCTCTAGGAATCTCCTGGGAGGAAACAGGGCTGGAAAAGGTGGGGAGAAGCCTCCGTGGGCGCCTCTCTAGGAATCTCTTTCGAGGAAACAGGGCCGGAAAAGGCAGGGAGAAGCCTCCGTGGGGCCTCTCTAGGAATCTCCTGGGAGGAAACAGGGCCAGAAAAGGCAGAGAGAAACCTCCGTGAGGCCTCTCTAGGAATCTCCTGGGAGGAAACAAGGCCTCCACCCTCCCTGTGGTTTCCCCAATCGCATACATTATTTGCTTTTACATTGATTCCTATGGGGAAAATTGCTTCTTCTTACAAACGTTTCTACTTAAGAACCTGGTCACGGAACGAATTTAGTTCATAAGTAGAGGCACCACTGTATAGACTTCATCCCAATCTATGGTGAAATAAACTAATTTCTTGGCAGCGTATTTAAAGATGCTATCATCAACCCTAATCTTTCCTTTTCAATTGCGATGCATGAAAGAGAGCTGCTTGACTGAAGAAATGACTTGACATCAGTGCTACAAAGAATGCCCATTGCGCAATCATGGCTTATGAGCATGAATAGATTGGTTAAAACTCCCAATGACTTGTAAGCCAGCCAAGAATTTCCTTGAGGAATGGTCTGACGTAGATGAGATGAATCCAACATTTGATGAAGCAGAGATTCAAGATTCAAGCCACCCCGAGTCTACGGAGAGGAGCGGCATACAAATCTAATAAATGAATGAATGAATGAATGAATGAATGAATGAATGAATAAATAAATAAGTCTTCTTTTTTCAGATTGTATAGAAACATAGAAACATAGAAGACTGATGGCAGAAAAAGACCTCATGGTCCATCTAGTCTGCCCTTATACTATTTTTTGTGTTTTATCTTAGGATGGATCTATGTTTATCCCAGGCATGTTTAAATTCAGTTCCTGTGGATTTACCAACCACGTCTGCTGGAAGTTTGTTCCAAGGATCTACTACTCTTTCAGTTAAATAATATTTTCTCACGTTGCTTTTGATCTTTCCCCCAACTAACTTCAGATTGTGTCCCCTTGTTCTTGTGTTCACTTTCCTATTGAAAACACTTCCCTCCTGAACCTTATTTAACCCTTGAACATATTTAAATGTTTCGATCATGTCCCCCCTTTTCCTTCTGTCCTCCAGACTATACAGATGGAGTTCATGAAGTCTTTCCTGATACGTTTTATGCTTAAGACCTTCCACCATTCATGTAGCCCGTCTTTGGACCCGTTCAATTTTGTCAGTATGCGTCCCGTTTGTTGGATTACTTCCTGCTGTACTAGGTATCAAGAGGCATTCTTCATAATAGTCATATTCTCTCCTTACCACCCACTCTCTAACAATTACGGCTTGTTTCCAGTTACTGAATAAGTGAAAGTTTTAATTGAGCTTCTGCAATCTAAGTCGTGATAAATCCGAGCAGGTACTGCAAGGTGCAAGAGCTTTGACATATGAACAAGGGTCTTATAAACTGTCAGATCTGTTTAAAATCCATTTAGGATTTCTTAGGGTTTTTTTTTCTTCCCTCTGTCTCTAAAAATTGATGATTACATCCAGCAAAGTTACAACACCGAGCGTTCTCCTTGCATTTATTTTCCTGGTGCTCTTCCAAATTGTTTTTGCTTTCTTTAAATTCAATTTGGTGTATCATATTTGTATAGCTGCCTATCTCGCAAGCAATTGACTCTATTGTATAAGTAGCTGTACAAAAAGGACGAACAAAATTAAACGTTCGATTAAAATCATATTTAATATGGTAATCTGCAACCTGTGACTACAATGGAGGGCAGAATTTCTGTTGCTAAGGAAGGTAGTTGTCCAGTCAACGAAGCAGTGGAAGTGATGTGCCGGTGCCTGGAGGCTGTTGGGGCCTGGATGGGTGTCAACAAACTCAAACTCAAATCCAGATAAGACGGAGTGGCTGTGGGTTTTGCCTCCCAAGGACAATTCCATCTGTCCGTCCATTACCCTGGGGGGGGGGAACTACTGACCCCTCAGACAGGGTCCGCAATTTGGGCATCCTCCTCGATCCACAGCTGACATTAGAACACCATCTTTCGGCTGTGGCAAGGAGGGCGTTTGCCCAGGTTCGCCTGGTGCACCAGTTGCGGCCCTATTTGGACAGGGAATCATTGCTCACAGTCACTCATGCCCTCATCACCTCGAGGTTCGATTACTGCAATGCTCTCTACATGGGGCTACCTTTGAAAACTGTTCGGAAACTTCAGATCCTGCAGAATGTGGCCGCGAGAGCCATCGTGGGGCTTCCTAGATTCGCCCACGTTTCTGTAACACTCCGCGGCCTGCACTGGCTGCCGATCGGTTTCCGGTCACAATTCAAAGTGTTGGTAATGACCTTTAAACCCCTACATGGCACTGGGCCAGAATACACCCGGAACCGCCTTCTGCCGCACGAATCCCAGTGGCCGATAAGGTCCCACAGAGTCGGCCTTCTCCGGGTCCCATCGACCGAACAATGTCGTTTGGCGGGCCCCAGGAGAAGAGCCTTCTCTGTGGCGGCCCCGGCCCTCTGGAATCAACTCCCCCCAGAGATTAGAACGGCCCTCACCCTCCTTGTCTTTCGCAAATTACTCAAGACCCACCTTTATCGCCAGGCATGGGGGAGTTAAGATATTCCTTCCCCCTAGGCCATTACAAGTTATGCATGGTATGTTTGTGTGTATGTTTGGTTTTTATCATAAGGGTTTTTAGTTGTTTTATTAAATTGGATTGTTACATGTTGTTTTTATCGTTGTTGTTAGCTGCCCCGAGTCCGCGGAGAGGGGCGGCATACAAATCCAATAAATAATAAATAATAGTTGGAAGGGGACTTGGAGGTATTCTAGTCCAGCCCCCTGCTCAAGCAGGAGTTTCTATACTGCATTGGCTGCCGATTAGTTTCTGGACACAATTCAAAGTGTTGATGCTGACTAGTGATGGGCGAACCGAACCTGCACAATTCGGGTCCGTACCGAATTTTGTGGTGTTCGGTATGCTGAACACGAACACGAAATGTTTTGAAACTTCGGGCAAAGTTCGGGGTCGCGTTCGGCGTTCGGAGCTTTGACGTCACTGGCAGGTTGCTAAGGACGCCAAAGTGATCACTTCCTGGATCCCATGGAATCCAGGAAGTGATCACCTTGGCGTCCTTAGCAACCTGCCGGTGATGTCAAGGCTCCGCCCCCGGAATCTCTTCGTGGGAGGGATTCCCCAGCTCCTTCAAAGGGAGGTCTTCACGTAAAAATAAACATTGTTATTTTTACGTGAAAGGATGCCGCAGCGGCGCTCCAAGCAAAGGGCGGTCCTTTCACGTAAAAATAAACATGTTTATTTTTACGTGAAAGAACCACCCTTTGCTTGTAGCGCCGCTGCGGCGTCCCCAGGCATTAAATTATGGGCCTGGACACTCATGCATGTGGCAGCCTCTCAAATACTGGAATACTACTATCATGTCACCCCCAGTCCTTTTTCTCCTCTAGATTGTGTCCAATCCCAAATCCTACAACCATTCTTCGTATTGTTTTTGTCTTCAGGCTTTCAATCATCTTAGTTGCTCTTCTTTGCACTTTCCCCCAAGTCTCCACATCTTTTGTGGACCCAAGAACAAGGGGGCACAATCTGAGGTTAGTTTGGGGGAAAGATAACATGAGAAAATACGATTTGACTGAAAGAGTAGTAGATCCTTGGAACAAATATAAGAGCAGACTAGATGGACCATGAGGTCTTTTTCTGCCGTCAATCTTCTATGTTTCTATGGGTTTTTTTCGTATCATGGTGACCAAAACTGGAAGAGTATTCCAGGTGTGGCCTTACTAAGCCTTTATAAAGCAGCAATAGGACTATTGATTTATTATTTGTATTTATATATGTATATACGATTGGTCTCTTAAATTGGGGTTTCTTTTTAAAATTAACTTAAATATTAGATTTGTTTATATTGTTTTATTACTGTTGTTAGCCGCCCCGAGTCTGCAGAGAGGGGCGGCATACAAATTTGATTAATAAATAATAAATAAATAAATTATAAGCCGCCCAACTCCTTCCGTACTTTGGGTGGGTTCACATGGTTTTTGATTCTATGCCTCTGTTTATAACAACCAAGGATTGATAAATGATAGGGGCAAACCACGTTAATTATTCTCTTGCCAGAAAGGCAGCATCCTGCGTGTTTATTCCCCCTTTTTATTTTCTTTGAACTTCTCCATGTTTTAAAAGAAAAGGTTCAACAAAGCATAAAATTATTCCCTTTATCAGCTCTGGAATTGATGGCAGCCGCAGCTGTGGGGTGGAGCTTCTGTCACACGGCCTGCCATCTTGATTATGTGTTTGTGTTTGTATGTGTGTATGCATATATGTATGTATGTGTGTGTGTGTACAACATATTTTTGCTGGTAATGAAAATTGGTCAGAATAAAACATGTGTGTGTGTGTATGTATATACATAGCGTTTTCATGCAAATAAGACCCTGCCTTATATAATTTTTTGAATCCCCAAATAAGCGCTTGGCCTTATTTTCAGGGAGGTCTTATTAGTTTGGGGCAGGTGGAGCAAGACAGATCTCCAGTTGCTGCCTTATCTTATTTCCAGCTCTGTTTCTCTAACCTTAACTAGAGGAAATAGTATTTTCAGGGGAGGGCTTATTTTCAGGAAAACACTATCTTTCTATGTATGTAAGTAAGTATGTATGTATGTATGTATGTATGTATGTATGTATGTATGTATGTATGTATGTAACTCTCTCTCTATATCTATCTATCTATCTATCTATCTATCTATCTATCTATCTATCTATCTATCTATCTATCATCATTTATCTGTCTGTCTGTCCGTCCATCTGTCCATCTATCATCCATCCATCCATCCATCCATCCATCCATCCATCCATCCATCCATCCATCCATCCATCTACCTACCATCTATCTATCTATCTATCTATCTATCTATCTATCTATCTATCTATCTATCTATCTATCTATCTATCTATCTATCTACCTACCTACCTCCGGAACCGCCTTTTACCGCACGAATCCCAGTGGCCTATAAGGTCCCACAGAGTTGGCCTTCTCCGGGTCCCGTCGACCAAACAATGTCGTTTGGCGGGCCCCAGGGGAAGAGCCTTCTCTGTGGCAGCCCCAGCCCTCTGGAATCAACTTCCCCTGGGGATTAGAACGGCCCCCACCCTCCTTGTCTTTCTCAAGTTACTTAAGACCCACCTATATCGCCAGGCATGGGGGAACTCCCCCAGGCTTATTATATTTCATGTTTGATGTGTATGTGCTGTATGGCTTTTAATTGTTGAGGTTTTTATATATTTTATTATTAGATTTGGTCCATTGTTATACTGTTTTTATTCTGTTGTGAGCCGCCCCAAGTCTTCGGATTGGGGGAGCATACAAATCTAATAAATTGAATATCTATCTATCTATCTATCTATCTATCTATCTATCTATCTATCTATCTATCTATCTACCTACCTACCTACCTACCTACCTACCTACCTACCTACCTACCTACCTACACCCATCCATCCATCTATCATCTATCATCTATCTATCTATCACCACCACCACCATCATCATCATTATCATCATTATCTATCTATCTATCTATCTATCTATCTATCTATCTATCTATCTATCTATCTATCTATCTATCTATCTAGTTAGCTAGCTGATGGGAGTGACAGAGATGTTGGCAGAAAGAGACTGCTTACACTACTGGACATGGATCCCAGTGGCTTGAGCTGTTGGTGGCAGGCCACCTGCATAGTTGATGTGCCACTGCTGAAACATCTATCTATCTATCTATCTATCTATCTATCTATCTATCTATCTATCTATCTATCTATCTATCTATCTATCTATCCAATCCGTGCAGATGATTTTTTGCAAAAAAAATAAAAATAAAATCAAATTGTTCCGTGCATCAGTTGCAAACTCTTTTCAGCCCTTATGCTGCGAGTTAATAGCCTGACCCTGTAATCAGAGCAGATCAAGTCAAACAGCCCCCGGGAGATATTTAAGAAGGATTTGGCCCCCAGCCTTCAATTGCCAGCTGCCTTGTGCCTTTTAATGGGGATGAAATTGAATGAAAAATAATATTTATAATTCCACATTGCTTAGCGATACATAGCTGATCTGGACCACTGTGGAACCATTAGCTTTACCCATTAGCCCCATCCTGATTAATAGGGACAAATGCCAGCTTGTATAGGAAGTCTAAACATCTGTCTTTAAGGGTTTCAATAAAACAAAACAAAATTAAAACCCAGCTGGAAGGTGTTAAACTTCCTGAGGAGTTTATTCCCCTAAATAGAATAGAATAGAATAGAATTATTTTATTGGGCAATTGTGATTGGACACACAAGGAATTTGTCTTGGTGCATATGCACCTTCTCGGTGGTGGCCCCGACCCTATGGAACCAACTGCCTCTGGAGATTCATATTCTCCCCACTTGCCAGTCTTCCACAAAGATGTAAAGACCTGGTGATCTGGAAGGCCTGGAACTATTAAATGAGGAATGTTAGCTGAGTATGTGTGTTTTAATTGGGGTTATTAATGAATGTTTTTAGTGTTTTAGAAATTATTTTTATTTGCTTGAAGCTGCTCAGAGTCCTTCGGGAGTTGGGCGTCATATAAATATGTGTAATAAATTTATTTATTTTATTTATTTATTTATTAGATTTGTATGCCGCCCCTCTCCGTACATTCGGGGCGGCTAACAACAATAATAAAAACAGCATATAACAAATCTAATATTTAAAATAACTATAAATTGTATAGGCCTAGGGGGAAAGGATATCTCAGTTCCCCCATGCCTGACGACAGAGGTGGGTTTTAAGGAGCTTACGAAAGGCAAGGAGGGTGGGGGCAATTCTGATCTCTGGGGGCAGCTGGTTCCAGAGGGCCGGGGCCACCGCAGAGAAGGCTTTTCCTCTGGGTCCCGCCAATCGACATTGTTTTGTCGACGGGACCCGGAGAAGGCCAACTCTGTGGGACCTAACTGGTCGCTGGGATTCGTGCGACAGAAGGCGGTCCCATAATACAACAATAATAGAATTTAATAGAATTCTTTATTGGCCAAGTGTGATTGGACACACAAGGAATTTGTCTTGGTGCATGTGCTGTCAGTGTACATAAAAGAAAAAGATACATTTGTCAAGAATCATGAGGTACAACACTTAATTATTGTCATAGGGGCAGTGTTCCCTCTAATTTTTTTGGGGGGTGGGCGGAAAAGTATAGTGTCTGAGCGGCAGTCCCTTCGGGACTGGACGGCACAGAAATAATAAATAAATAAACAAACAAACAAACAAACAAATAAAACCCCACCCTGTTTTGCCTGAGAGAATTTCAAAATAAAATACTGTACTGTGTGTCTATAACAGTGAGCTCATAATAGGGCAACTCTATCAATATCAAAATGCCACTTAAATAGTTGAGCTAGTTTCAAACTAGATTTTGATTTTCTTTCTCTCTTCCTTACTCCCATTCTTTTTCTTTCTCTTTTCCTTCCTCTCTTTTTTCTGTCTGTTTCTCTCTCTTCCTCTCTCTCTCCTTCCCTCTCACTCTTTCCCTCTCGGCTTCTGGGCAGGTTTGGAAAACTCTGAGTTGATGATGATTTTTAAGTGAGCAATTGCTCACTGCTCAGCTTAGAGGGAACTATGCATAGGGGTCAAATAAGCAATCAGGAAACAATCAATGCTAATAAAAATCTTAAGGATACAAACAACAAGTTATAGCCGTAACGTCCTAAGTGGGAGGAAATGGGTGATAGGAATGATGAGAAAAAACTAGCAGCAATAGTAGTGCAGACTTGTAGTTTGACAGTGTTGAGGGAAGTATTTGTTTAGCAGAGTGATGGCATTTGGGGAAAATGTTCTTGTATCTAGTTCTCTTGTTGTTCAGTGATCTGTAGCAACGTTTTGGGGGGTAGCATTGAAACAGTTTATGTCCAGGATGCAGTATACAGGTCCTCAATGGGAGGCAGGTTGGCAGCAATTGTTTTTTCTTTCTGCACTTCTGATTGTCCTCTGAAGTCTGTGTTGGTCCAGTTGGGTTGCAGAACCGAACCAGACAGTTATAGAGGTGCACACATCTGCTTAAAGATGAACAGGCCATAATTACAGCACAGGTGGCCAGGTTCTGCGCAGCAGCAGTGGGGGTTCGTTGCGAATGTGTGCCTTCATCATAGCGAGATATGTACAACTCTTGTATATTTACAATGGGTCAATTTTGGTTGCTCAGCCAAAAGTCATGAATTCTTCTTCTTCTTCTTCTTCTTCTTCTTCTTCTTCTTCTTCTTCTTCTTCTTCTTCCTCTTCCTCCTCTTCCTCCTCCTCCTCTTCCTCTTCTTCCTCTTCCTCTTCCTCTTCTTCTTCTTCCTCTTCCTCTTCTTCCTCTTCCTCTTCCTCTTCTTCTTCTTCCTCTTCCTCTTCTCCTTCTCCTTCTTCCTCTTCTTCCTCTTCTTCTTCTTCCTCTTCCTCTTCCTCTTCTTCTTCTTCCTCTTCCTCTTCTTCTTATTACAGTATTACTCTTCCTCTTCTTCCTCTTCCTCTTCCTCTTCTTCTTATTATTACTCTTACTCTTCTTCTTCTTCTTCTTCTTCTTCTTCTTCTTCTTCTTCTTCTTCTTATTATTATTATTATTATTATTATTATTATTAATTAGATTTGTATGCCGCCCCTCTCCGCAGACTCGGGGCAGCTCACAGCAGCAATAGAAAACAATATACAATACAAATCTAATATTACAAAGTTAAAATCCCATAATTTTAAAAAGCATGCACAGAACATACCATACATAAACTATATACGCCTGGGGAAGATGTCTCAGTTCCCCCATGCCTGACGGCAGAGGTGGGTTTTAAGAAGTTTACAAAAGGCAAGGAGGGTGGGGGCAATCCTAATCTCTGGGGGGAGCTGGTTCCAGTGGGTCGGGGCCGCCACAGAGAAGGCTCTTCCCCTGGGTCCCGCCAGCCGACATTGTTTAGTCAACGGGACCCAGAGAAGGCCAACTCTGTGGGACCTGACTGGTCGCTAGGATTCGTGCGGCAGAAGGCGGTCCCGGAGATATTCTGGCCCGATGCCATGAAGGGCTTTATAGGTCATAACCAACACTTCAAATTGTGTAAGTCATTTGTCTCCAGATGTCCAAGAACCTCAACACCTAGCATGTCTTTGTTGACTTGGGTGACGACCAACTTTGGCTGGTCAACGAATATTTATCACCCAAAAATCTGCTACTAGGATCAAAGAGATACTAAAATGGCTAGATTCTAAGAATCTGAAACAGATCTTGGATGTTCTGTTTTTCTGGTTTTTTCTTGGTTTTCTTTAATTATTATTATTATTATTATTATATTGATGGTATTTGACTGTAATAAAGGTCTATTATAGAAGTGCAGATAACAGACTCAGTGATTCCTCTGTAAAACTGGATCAGCAGCTCCTTGGGCAGTTTGAGCTTCCTGAGTTGGCGCAGAAAGAACATTATTTGTTGTGCTTTTTTGATGACGTTTTTGATGTTAGGTGACCATTTTAATAATAAACGGGAGCTCACTTCCGTTACTTGTCCCAGAACGTGGGGCCTCTCTAGGAATCTCCTGGAAGGAAACAGGGTCAGAAAAGGCAGGGAGAAGCCTCCATGGGGCCTCTCTAGGAATCTCCTGGGAGGAAACAGGCCCGGAAAAGGCGGGGAGAAGCCTCCGTAGGAATCTCCTGGGAGGAAACAGGGCCTCCACCCTCCCTGTGGTTTCCCCAATCGCACACATTATTATTTGCTTTTACATTGATTCCTATGGGGAAAAATGGCTTCTTCTTACAAACTTTTCTACTGAAGAACCTGGTCACGGAACGAATTTCGTAAGTAGAGGGACCACTGTACATTTCGGACCAGAGCAAATAGTTTTAACCAAACCTTTGGTTGTTGTTTTTTTTCCCTTTGCTGAGAAATCTAGTTTAAAGGGAAGGGAATTATAAATAGCCGCAGATGTTCACATGCACACTTGCTTTCTTGAGCACTGTTCAACACGTCCACCGATGCTCCGGAACAAGCCAGCAAAGTGGAACAGGATGTCAGCTGTCATGGAGGCACGCTCCGCACAGTGGAAGGATCCCCGGAGAGGATTGCACATGTCAAAAGCAGTATGGGGGTGGGTGGGAGGTAGGGGGGCGAGGGGGGTGTTTAAGAACTAGACTCCCGACTAACGAAAGGGATCCGCGCTTAGCAGCCCGATTAGCTTGGAGCTGGTGTCTTCTAAACATTTCCATGGAAACCCGAGAAGTTTTGGTTCACTGTAAGTGTCTAAATTTGTTTTCTGATTCCACTCAGGCAACACAGAATTGGGCAAGGCTAGTATTAGGGGAGGGGGGGTTAGGAGAGAGATCAGACCTGAAACCGTTGTGAATGTCAAAGGCTTCAGAGAGAGAGAGAGAGAGAGAGAAAGACACAGAGAGACGGGGGAGAGAGAGGGATGAGAAGAGGATGGGAAGGGAAGAGAGGAAAACAATTGGAAGGAAGAGACAAGGAGAAAGAAGAGAAGAGAAGAGAAGAAAAGAGAAGAGGAGAATGTAAATGGAATGGTTTATTTATTTATTTTATTTGTTTGTTTGTTTTGTCCAATAGACAATAATACACAATGAGGGTTATAGCGGATATAATCAGGTAGAATGTATTAAAGGGGGAATTTATTTATTTATTTATTGGATTTGTATGACGCCCCTCTCCAGAGACTCGGGGCGGCTAAAAGCGACAATAAAACAGTGTACAATAGTAATTTGGTATTGATGATTAGAAATCAATTAATATAAAAACCAAACATACATACATACATGCCATGCATAGAATTGTAAAGGCCTAGGGGGAAAGAGGATCTCAATTCCCCCATGCCTGGTGGCAAAGGTGGGTTTTAAGTTGTTTACGAAAGGCAAGGAGGGTGGGGGCAGTTCTAATCTCTGGGGGGAGTTGGTTCCAGAGGGCCGGGGCCGCCACAGAGAAGGCTCTTCCCCTGGGTCCCGCCAGGCGACATTGTTTAGTTGACGGGACCCGGAGAAGATCCACTCTGTGGGACCTAACTGGTCGCTGGGATTCGTGCGGCAGAAGGCGGTCCCGGAGATAGTCTGGTCCGATGCTATGTAGGGTTTTTTAGGTCATAACCAACACTTTGAATTGTGACCGGAAACTGATCGGCAACCAATGCAGACTGCGGAGTGTTGGTGTAACATGGGCATATTTGAGGAAGCCCATGATTGCTCTCGCAGCTGCATTCTGCACGATCTGAAGTTTCCGAACATTTTTCAAAGGTAGCCCCATGTAGAGAGCATTACAGTAGTCGAGCCTCGAGGTGATGAGGGCATGAGTGACTGTGAATAGAGGAGAAAGTAAAGGAGCGAAATATAACTAGGAGAGAATAGCAGAAGAAGATATAGGTATAGAAGAGAAGATATAGGAGATATAGGAGAGACAATAGGACAGGGGACGGTAGAAGAGAGGAAAAAAAGGGAAGGAATAGCTATTGCTATTGCTTGGACAGGGAGTTGGATTGGAGCAGGGATAGGCAAAGTTGGCTAGTCTTGTGGACTTCAACTCCCAGACTCCCTGAGCCAATCATGCTAGGCCAGGAATTCTGGGAGTTGAAGTCCACGTGTCATAGAAGAGCCAACTTTACCTACCGATGGACTAGATGATCTGCAAGGTCACTTCCATTATTATTATTGCTGCTGTTATTATTATTATTATTATTATTATTATTATTATTATTATTATTATTTGGCCTCCAACCCCGCCCGTCTACAATAATATTTAAGGTGTGGGAGGGTATCTATTGTAATTCCTCACTTCAATTGCATAAACATGACAGCTGTTCACTGCAAACAGCTGTGCGAGGTTGCGCGTAAGTGAGTGAATCAGACCTACAGTTGTGCATGGAAGAAAAAGCATGTGTTCCTTTTCAAATTCCCATGAATGCGCTGAACAAAAGTCCCTCTGTGAAAATAGCCTCTCCTTTGGAGTCACATTGGCTGGAGTTTGCTGCTAGTTTTACAAACAGGAGCCAGAACATTATCCCCTTGGTAATAATAATCCCTTTATTGTTCTTCTTGAGGATTGCCTGATTCTAAACTTGTTGGGTCTTTAAACAGCATAGATTGAGTCGTGGGTGGTGTGTTTTTTTCCCCTTGGCTTGTGGTCACAACACAACTACTCTACAAAAAGACCTATACTCAGTTTCTGACTGGTCCAACACATGGCAACTCCAAATCTCAACCAGGAAATGCTCTGTCCTACACATTGGCAAAAAGAATCAGAACTTCAAATACAAACTTAATAAACAAATTATCAAGATAATCCCCACTCGGTCAAGGACCTCGGGATACTAATAACTAAAGATCTAAGTGCCAAAGCCTACTGCAACAACATCGCTAAGAAGGCCTCAAGAGTTGTTAATCTAATCCTACATAGCTTTTGCTCTGGAAATCTCACACTACTTACTAGAGCTTACAAAACTATCACCAAACCCATCCTCGAATACAGCTCATCTGTTTGGAACCCATATTGCATCTCAGACATTAACACCCTTGAAAATGTTCAAAGATACTTCACAAGAAGAGCCCTTCAATCCTCCACTCGAAACTAGACTTTCAATCCTGGGTCTTGAAAGCTTAGAACTACGACGCCTTAAACATGATCTAAGTATTGCCTACAAGATCATATGTTGCAATGTCCTGCCTGTCAAAGACTACTTCAGCTTCAACCACAACAACACAAGAGCACACAACAGATTCAAGCTTAATATTAACCGCTCCAAAGTTGACTGTAAAAAAATATGACTTTAGTAATCGGGTTGTTGAAGCGTGGAACTCATTACCGGACTCTGTAGTGTCATCCCCTAACCCCCAACATTTTACCCTTAGACTATCCACGGTTGACCTCTCCAGATTCCTAAGAGGTCAGTAAGGGGCATACATAAGCGCACTAGAGTGCCTTCCGTCCCCTGTCCTATAGTCTCTCCTATATCTCGTATTTCTTCTCTACTATATCCTCTATAACCTTCCTTGTGTATTGTTGTGTATTGGACAAAATAAAATAATAATAAATAAATAAATAAATAAATAAATAAATAAATAAATACAGGTAGTCTTTGACTTATGGCCAAAATGCAGCCTCAAATTTCTGTTGATAAATGAGCAATGTTATTCTCAAAATGGTGTGAATCTGTGCTGCTAAATATTCACGCCTATGTTTGGAAGAACTAACAGAAAGTGCCTGCCAACTTCATCCACCTGGGAGAATTTCTGGTGCTAATTGGTTACGACTGGGACAAAATATTGATTTAGCAAAGTGATTTAGAAATTATATTGTTCAACATTTTCCAAATGCTTATTTACTTTCAATTATTTAGATGTCATGTGAATCCTAACGGTAGCTTGCAAAGTATAACACAACAAAGAATATAGCACAACAAAGAATGTTCTTTCTGCACCAACACAGGAAGCTCAAAGTGCCCAAGGAGCTGCTGACATAGTTCTGCAGAGGAATCATTGAGTCTGTCATCTGAACCTCTATAACTCTCTGGTTAAGTTCTGCAACCCGACAAGACCGACACAGACTTCAGAGGAGAATCAGAACTGCAGAAAAAACAATTGCTGTCAACCTGTATACTGCACGAGTCAAAAAGAGTAACTTTTTGACTAATCCACAGTAGCTGAATTTAAACATGCCTGGGATAAACATATATCCATCCTGTTCTGTTGAGCTCTCTGGTAGGATCCTCCCAAAAAGGCACAGATACAATTTCAGACACACACACATTTGACAATTCAAAACAATGTTCTTTATACCGAAAATGCAAATAAACGGAGCACTCTTTTTGTATAGCAAAGAGTACTTGTCTCCAAACAAACTGGTAATTTGTACAAGTCCCTTATCAGTTCTGTGATACTTAGCTTGCAGCTGTGAGGCAATTCACAGTCCTTCTTCTTTCACAAAGTGAAACACACTTTGCCCTGGTTTAGTTTCAAAGCGGGGAAAAATCAGCACACAAAAAGTCAAAGTCAGTAAAGGCAGTCACAAAACACAACAATCAGATAATCCTCCACAATGGCCAAACCCACAGGCTGCTATTTATAGCAGCCTCACTAATGACCACAGCCCCACCCAGCCACAGGTGGCCTCATTTTCTTTGATAATAATCTCTCAGTTGTTGCTGCCTATGCATCGCTCTCCGCATGCGTGGCTGTATCATTAACTCTTGTTCTGAATCCAAGGAGGAGCTAGATAATTGATCTCCTTCTGAGCTGTCTGCCACACTCTCCTCCTCCCTGTCACTCATGTCTTCTTGGTCAGAGGAGCCTTCATCAGCAGATTCCACCGGGGGCAAAACAGGCCTGCACATGTGGATGTCTCCCCCACATCCACAGTCCTTGGGGCAGGAGCTGGGCCAGAGTTAACCACAACACATCCTAAGATAAAATACAGGAAATAGTATAAGGGCAGACTAGATGGACCATGAGGTCTTTTTCTGCCGTCAGTCTTCTATGTTTCTATGATTCTAAGAGGGCGGTGAAAATATACTGCTCAAAAAAATAAAGAGAAAACTCAAATAACATCCCAGATCTGAATGAATGAAATATTCTCATTGAATACTTAGTTCTGTACAAAGTTGAATGTGAACAGCAGCCTGTGAAATTGATTGTCAATCAGTGTTGCTTCCTGAATGGACAGTTTGATTTCACAGAAGTTTGATTTACTTGGAGTTATATTGTGTTGTTTAAGTGTTCCCTCTATTTTAGCCAATTTTATTGTATTTTAACCAGTCACAGTTTTATGATGACCAATATGGTCCTTTTCCTCGCTTTGATATGGTCAATTGACTAATCCAATAAAGTTGATATTGATATTGATACTATATAAGCTGTATGTGTATGTACACACATGCACGCACAGCTCGTCTAAAATTATATATGTTCAACCTCATTTACTGCAATAGGAAAAACATACATTCAAAATTTTGCTACCAGTACTGCGCACCTGGCCATACCTGTAGGAGCCCATCACTGAACATGGCATATAAATATTGGTAAGTACACTGTATATATATCTCATTGGAAGTTGTTGAGCAATATACTTTCTAAATCAGATTACTAAATCAATATCTTGTCCCAGTTGTGTTGTGGTTCCGTCTGAGGCCCCTCAGGGAACGGCTGATCTTCTGTCGGTTTCCAGCTCAGAGGGGGAGGATGAGGAACAGGAGGGGCAGGCAGACGAGGAGGAGGAATCTCAGGCTGAGGGAGAGGGAGGACAGCCAGAGTCCCCCCAGAGGGAGCTCTCCCCAGCAAGCAGCCTGGATTCCTTAGAGGAAAATGCACAAGCCATAATTGATCTGTGACAGAGAAGAGCTACACAGCGAAGGGACCAATTGGCTAGGTACTTTCAGCACTAAAGAGGCAACAGCTGGGTTTGGGTGTGGTGCTCTCTGGAAAGGCTAAAAGGCAGACCCACCCTTCCTGGCTTGTGGAGTATTATCTTTGGGAGTCCTGGGACCTGGCTGTGAACTTTGGCGTCTTGGAATCCTGGTTTGTGCCTTTGACTACTGAAACCTTGGGGTGGGTGTGCCAGCAAGAAGCTTGCTGTATTGTCTGGACATCAAGACTCTGCTGTAAAGTCTTATAGCCTGTCTGTTGGGAAGAACAGGTTTTCCTCTGTGTTTATTTTGTAAGCTATAAAGTACTTTTGCTTTTACCAGAGTGTCTGGCTGTTTTTTCCAGTTGGTGTTGAGGTCTGGGGGAACCCAGACAGAACACAGTTGTAACCAATTAGCCCCAGAAATCCTCCCAGGTGGATGAAGTTGGCAACCACTTTGTAGTTTCTTGCTAACGTCACGTCTGTCAGCAAGCATTCAAGTCACACAATTTTGAGAATAACTTTGTCTTTTTCCCCCCACGTTGTTGTTGTTTTTTCTCTAAATTGATTGCTTCTTAATGGAACGAATGGCTTTGCTGGATCGCTGCTGCATTCTGCTGATAAAGGAGGCGCTGTCAAAATTTCTCACATCAACCTGGCCGATCTCTTCCTACCCTTCCTCCCGCAGGTTCAACCTTCTAATAAATGAATCATATGTCAGAACGAGTCGCGCGAGTTCTAAATAATATCTGGTAGATAAAATGTGGAAATAGTTTGAAACCTGGAGTTTTGCCCGTATATCTTTCAAACGTTGAGACCTGGAGTTTTGCTCGTACATCATCAAAGTTGGCACTACAGGCATCGGATACTACAGGTAGAAGGTGTGATTTAGAAGCAGTTTGGGGAGAAAGTGCTACGTGTGGACTTCGACTCCCAGAATCCCCCAGCCAGTGATCCTCAAACCCCTTACCAGATTATGAGCTGGGGTGGCACAGTGGTTAGAGTGCAACACTGCAGGCTACTTCAGCTAACTACTAGCTGTAGTTCAGAAGTTCAAATCTCAGCCTTCCATCTTTCCGAGGTGGGTAAAATGAGGACCCGGATTGTTGGGAGAAATATGCTGATTCTGTAAACCGCTTAGAGAGGGCTGTAAAAGCACTATGAAGCGGTATATAAGTCTGAATGCTATATTGCTATTGCTAAAAGCTTTGACTGATTTTCATTGACTTCCTTTTCACTTGATCTATCGATTCCACTGCAATTCTATGGCTCCATATTATAGTGGTGATTTTATTATGAGTTTGCCTTAATCGAATACATTATTTCCAATATTATATGGTCCACATATTTATTTATTTATTTCTTTCCTCTTTCTTTCTTTCTTTCTTTCTTTCTTTCCTTCCTTCCTTCCTTCTTTCTTTCTTTGTCTTGACATTTTCCACCGTTAATGCCAATTTTTCCATTTTATGGGAGTGGAAAGTTTCCTTCCTTTTTTCCACCCTTTCTTTCTTCCTCCATCTTTCCTTCCCTCCTTCCCTCCTTTCCTTATCTCTTTCCTTCTTCCTTCCTTCTTCCTTCCTTCCTTCCTTCCTTTCTTTCTTCCTTCCTTATTTCTTTCCTTCCATCCCTTCCCCCTCCCTACCTCCCTTCTTTTTTTGTCTCCTTTCTTTCTTTCTTTCTCTGACATTTTCCACCATTAATGCCACTTTTTCCATTTTATGTGAGTGGAAAGTTTCCTTCCTTTTTTCCACCCTTCCTTTCTTCCTCCCTCCCTCCTTCCCTCCCTTCCTTATCTCTTTCCCTCTCCTCCTTCTTTCCTTCCTTCCTTCCTTCTTTCTTTCCTTCCTTCTTTCTTTCTTTCCTTCCATCCCTTCCCCCTCCTTTCCTTTTCTCTCTCTCTCTCTTTCTTTCTTTCTTTCCTCGACATTTTCCACCATTAATGCCACTTTTTCCACTTTATGCGAGTGGACAGTTTCCATCCTGTCCACTTTTAAAAAAATGATTCTTAATTAATTATCATCCCTGGACCTAATTTTACCCTACCAATAAGCATCAGCTTAACTGTTGACCAGCAATTTGGAAGTTTTAAATTGACGTTTGCAGTTTTCCTTGAAAATTCTCCCCCCCCTTCCCTCCTTGTCATCCTGTTTACCTCCTGGGCTTTGGGGTCTAAAAATACATGGTTTGCATGTCAGGTATACCGAAGCCTTGCAGGCTTTTCCTAGAGGCATCGAAGGCAGCAGTTTTCTTGACAAGGGGAGAAGCTGAAAAACGAGTTTTTCTCACATGTCAGCTAACATGTATAATGTCGCTTTTTTGCGCAGAAGGATGCTTTCTGGCAAAGAAGCTGCAAAGGTTTTAAAACACATGTTACTATCTGTACACATTCCCCAATGGGTAGTTGAGGGACCCTTGTGAGCTAAAAGAATTTATTTATTTATTTGTCAAACAAGTATAGTATTTGTGCTGTCCCCAGAGACAGAGATAGTTGGACTGTATTTAGGCATGTCTCTTTAAGATATTGCATTAGGGGAAATGTAGTGAAATTGCACTCTGGGTAATGTGGTTTTACATGTGACCGCATTTGTGTATTCCTATTGGCTCTGACTCGGGATGAGGGGTAATTGGAGAGAACATTCCAGCAGGTTTTTTGTCTTCACTCACTAAGCCAGCCAGCATGTAGATGCTACACCTAGAGCCGGGGTCAATTCAACCTCTTTTTACCTGCATAATGGGAAAGATTATATTGCAGAAGAATTGAATCATAACTGTGAGTTATTGTGAGAATGCCTGTAATAAAATGATCTGGGATACCTTATTGTGCTGAGTTATCTGACTGGGAAAAGTTGATCTTCTACCAGAACAGTATTATAGTACATATTAACATAACATAACATAAGTAGAATGTAGTAATAGAAAGGATAATAAGACAGTAGGACAGGGACATTAGGCACATAAGTGCACTAATGCATGCCCGTTACAGACCTCTTAGAAAGGGGGAGAGGTCAGTTGTAGATAATGTAAGGTTGAAGATTTTGGGGTTGTGGGAAGCAACAACAGAGTCAGGTAATGAGTTCCAGGTGGTGACCACTCTATTGCTGAAATCATATTTTCTGCAGTCAAGTTTGGAGCGATTTACATTCAGTTTGTATCTATGATGTGCTCTTTTATTGTTGTTGTTAAAGGTGAAGTAGTCACTGACAGGGAGTACATTATGATTTGGAATAGAATAGAGCAGGAAGCAGTAGTGGGTTGCTACCGGAATGGTAGAAGACAGCACACCGTTTGCAAATGATGCATTGCATGCGCAGCATATTGCGTGTGCACATCCCAGGATGTTTTTGCTTCTGTGCATACGTGTGCAACTTGGCGTCACTCATGTCAAGGGTTAGGGTTAAGGGGCCTGGCCTCTCCTTGCCTCAAAGAGGAACAATTTCCCTATCTATTTACTGCTGTGGTTAGCTCTGGTCCAGCTCCTGCCCCAAGGAATGTGCAGGAGGATGTGGGGGAAACATCCACATGCCACAGGCCTGTTTTGCTCCCGATGGAATCTGTCGATGAAGCTTCCTCTGACCAAGAAAGCATGAGTGACAGGGAAGAGGGGAGTTGGACAGACAGCCCAGGAGGAGATCAATCATCTGTATCATCCCTGGATTCTGAACAAGAATTAATGACACATCCACGCATGCATAAAGCTGAAATAGTCATTGACCGGTAGGACGTTGCAGCATATGATCTTGTGGGCAATACTCAAATTGTGTTTTAGGCGCCGTAGTTCTAGGCTTTCTAGGCCCAGGATTGTTAGTCTATTTTCGTAGGATATTCTGTTTTGAGTGGAGGAGTGAAGGGCTCTTCTGGTGAAGTATCTTTGGACATTTTCAAGGGTGTTGATGTGTGAGATGTGGTATGGGTTCCAGACAGATGAGCAGTAGTCTAGGATGGGTCTGGCAAAAGTTTTGTAGGCTCTTGTGAGTAGTGTGAGATTGCCGGAGCAGAACCTGCGTAGGATCAGGTTCACAACTCTGGAAGCCTTTTTGGCGATATTGTTGCAGTGGGCTTTAGCACTTAGGTCATTCGATATTAGTATTCCAAGGTCTCTTACTGAGTGTGGGTTAGCAGTGAGTGATTGTTTCTTCAGTTCGTATCTGCGGTTTGGATTCTTTTTGCCGATATGGAGGGTAGAACAATTTCAATACTTGTTGGTATGCAACGCAACACTGCTTTAAGGAGCTTTCAGGAAAGGTAGGTGTGTGTTTGTGTTACGCCCTTATGGAAATATTTAATTAGTATGAAAAAGACCTTGGAATCAGCACCCCTTTTCTGTTATTATAGTAGTCAATAGTGTTTGCTTTTTCTATCTTGCCATATTTCAATAATTTAGCAGGATAATGAATATCTGCTAATTTTGCTTCTGCCTCTCTTGATTGCATTTTAGATCTTTCTCTTTAATTTTAACTAATGAAATGATTTTAAATTTCCTGATGGGATTTTTTTCCATCTCCAGACACTGTCAGGCTTACGAGCCTATATTCCTCCCAGGGCTGGCTTTTTCCCAAAGAAAATGTATGGGGAAAAAGTATATACAGTGATACCTCGTCTTACGAACTTAATTGGTTCCAGGACGAGGTTCTTAAGGTGAAAAGTTTGTAAGACGAAACAATGTTTCCCATAGGAATCAATGGAAAAGCGATTAATGCGTGCAAGCCCAATATTCACCCTTTTTGCCAGCCGAAGCGCCCATTTTTGCGCTGCTGGGATTTCCCTGAGGCTCCCCTCCATGGGAAACCCCACCTCCGGACTTCTGTGTTTTTTTGATGCTGCAGGGGAATCCCAGCAGGGGAATCCCAGCATTGCATAAACGAGTGCTTTGCTGGCAACGGAAGTCCGGAGGTGGGGTTTCCCAGCAAAGGGAGCATCAGTGAAATTGCAGCATCACCTAAAACACCTAAGTCCTCGAAACCCCATATCCGGACCTCTGTGTTTTTGTGATGCTGCAATTTCGCTGAGGCTCCCCTTGCTGGGAAACCCCACCTCCGGACTTCCGTTGGCAGTGAAGCACCCGGTTTTGCACTGCTGGGATTCCCCTGCAGCATTACAAAAACAAGGAAGTCCGGAGGTGGAGTTTCCCATGGAGGGGAGCCTCAGGGGATTCCCAGCAGCGCAAAAACGGGTGCTTTGCTGGCAACGGAAGTCTGAAGGCAGGGCATCCCAGTGGGGGCGGCGGGTTTGTAAGGTGAAAATAGTTTGTAAGAAGAGGCAAAAAAATCTTAAACCCCGGGTTTGTATCTCGAAAAGTTTGTATGACGAGGCGTTTGTAAGACGAGGTATCACTGTATTTTGTTCTTCAGAATCATAGGAAGCTTGAATTTCAGACAAAGGAGACATAATAGAATCCCAGAACAAGGGCCTATAATTTTAGGAGCAAGAAAATAATTTGTTGCTTTCTTAAAAAAAAAAAAATTTGCAAATATAAACAACCGTTGATGTCTTATGGGAACACGGTTTTTAAAAAATTTATATCATGTATTTTGTTACTTTTTAAAGCTGTTTGATTGTAAGCTCCCCACAGTAGCTTCTGTGAGATTGGCAGCTTTATAAATCCAATGAAATGAATAAAAAAAGGAGTTGAATAAAAATGAAGCAAACTTTTTTTTCTATAAAATAAGAAAGAAAGAAGGGGGGAGGAAGGAAAGAAGGATGGGAGGAAGGAAGGAGAGAGGGAGGGAGGTAAGGAAGGAAGGTGAAAGGGAAGGGAAGGAAGGGAGAAAGATAGATGATAGAAGGAAAGGAGGAAGGAAGGAAGGAAGGAGAGAGGGAGGGAGGTAAGGAAGGAAAGTGAAAGGGAAGGGAAGGAAGGGAGAAAGATAGATGATAGAAGGAAAGGAGGAAGGAAGGAAGGAAGGAAGGAAGGAAGGAAGGAGGGAAGGAGGGAGGGAGAAAGATAGATGAACGGGAATGGAAGAAAGGAAGGAAGACTATAACAAAAAATCATATATTTTCATGTCACAATATTGGAAATGTTTCCAAATTGGTGGGGACAACTACGACTTCTATTTCTCATTCTAATGCTTTTCTTCTTCAATGCATTATGGAAAATTGATTTTATGGTTGATTAAAACTTGGAATCATAGTGATAAGCGACATGCAAAAGTGGCTGTGTGCAAATTTTCATCCAGTTGTTTTTGGTCTTGAGTTTCGATCTGTCATTGTCACTTTGGAGAACCCTACCTAATTGTCTCCTAATGAAACCATTAGGTTTCTAGAAAATGAACACCAATAGGACAGGGGATTTTCTAGAAAATGAACACCAATAGGACAGGGGACGGAAAGCACTCTAGTGCACTTGTACTCGCCCCTTACTGACCTCTTAGGAATCTGGAGAGGTCAACCATGGATAATCTAAGGGTAAAGTGTTGGGGGTTTGGGGATGACACTACAGAGTCCGGTAATGAGTTCCACGCTTCGACAACTCGGTTACTGAAATCATATTTTTTACAGTCAAGTTTGGAGCGGTTAATATTAAGTTTGAATCTGTTGTGTGCTCTTGTGTTGTTGTGGTTGAAGCTGAAGTAGTCGCCGACAGGCAGGACGTTGCAGCATATGATCTTGTGGGCAATACTTAGATCTTGTTTAAGGCGTCTTAGTTCTAAGCTTTCTAGGCCCAGGATTGAAAGTCTAGTCTCATAGGGTATTCTATTCCGAGTGGAGGAATGAAGGGCTCTTCTGGTGAAGTATCTTTGGACATTTTCAAGGGTGTTGATGTCTGAGATGCGATATTATTATTATTTATTAGATTTGTATGCCGCCCCGAGTCTACGGAGAGGGGCGGCATACAAATCTAAATAATAATAATAATAATAATAATAATAATAATAATAATAATAATAATAATAATAATGAGTTGCGAACAGATGAGCTGTATTCGAGGATGGGTCTGGCGAAAGTTTTGTAAGCTCTGGTAAGTAGTGTGAGCTTGCCAGAGCAGAAGTATGTTTGTTTAGTGGTCCTGTTTATAAGAGACAGAATTTGGCCCATTTTTGTTTAATGCTCTGCCATTAAACAAATAATAATAATGAGACGGACCGGGGTCTTATTATTCTGCACCTTTCATCTTCGCTTGCTTTTGGCACCTCCGTCCCTTTAATCATCGGCTCTGCCCCGGCCTTCTCAACGCCTCTGTTTTTCTTTATGGCTTCCAAGATATTAGCAATTTGTCATCTTCCCTTTTGCTCATTAAAAGGTTTGCACCCTCTTAAGGTGATTATAAACAATGGTTTGATGATCGTTGTTTGAGGGCTCCTGTTGTTAGAATATGAAAATAATAAGCCCTGTGCTCTGCTTCACTGCTGGAATTGTTTTGGGGTTTTTTGTTCTTTCCTTTGTTTGATCCTTTTAATCATTTTGCGGCTGTGACATTTGGTTTGTTTTATTTTTATAAAAGTATACTTTATTTAAACACACAAAACACAAACCATCAAACTCACACAGAGAAGAAACAGAAAACGTTAAAATAAAAGTTGGACATTTTTGTGACAAATCTAGTGGGGCTTATTTACTGTTACATAAATTATATTTACATATTTTATTTATTTTATTTTATTTATTTATTTTGTCCAATACATAATACACATTGAAGAGAAAGATTTGTAATAATATAAGGAAAAGAATAGAAGAAAAGATATAAAAGTATAGGCGAACATCTTTGAAAGGAAGAAAAGATAAATGAGGTAAGGAGAGACAATTGGACAGAGGACAGAAGGCACACTGGTGCACTTATGCACGCCCCTTACTGACCTCTAAGGAACCTGGAGAGGTCAATCGTGGAGAGTCTAAGGGAAAAATGTTTGCGGTTAGGGGTTGACACTACTGAGTCAGGTAATGAGTTCCACGCTTCGACAACTCGGTTGCTGAAGTCATATTTTTTACAGTCAAGTTTGGAGCAGTTAATATTAAGTTTGAATCTGTTGCGTGCTCTTGTGTTGTTGCGATTGAAGCTGAAGTAGTCATTGACAGGTAGAACGTTGCAGCATATGATCTTGTGGGCAATACTTAGATCGTGTTTTAGGCGACGTAGTTCTAGGCTTTCTAGACCTAGGATTGATAGTCTAGTTTCGTAGGGTATTCTATTTCGAGTGGAGGAGTGAAGGGCTCTTCTGGTGAAGTGTCTTTGGACATTTTCAAGGGTGTTGATGTCCGAGATGTGGTATGGGTTCCAGACAGATGAACTGTATTCAAGGATGGGTCTGGCAAAAGGTTTGTAGGCTCTGGTGAGTAGCGTGAGATTGCCAGAGCAGAAGCTGCGTAGGATCAGGTTAACAACTCTAGAAGCCTTTTTGGCAATATTGTTGCAGTGGGCATATATACATAGAGTTTTAGCAAAGATCTTATGCTGGTGTATCTTTTGGTTTTCCTTTCGCGACCGATTCTCTGCCATTTACTTCCCATATTGTCTAATATTTATTAATTCTCTGATTTTACTTTTTCTTCCCTACTCCAACAGTTGATGTACTCTTGCTCATCTATATGTTTTATTTCTTTGGTTAAATTATCCATTTCTGCACACAGTGTGATTTTTTTTCAATTATATCAATTAGGCAAATTTATTGCTTAATTTATTTATTTCAATTAGGCAAATTTCTATTTTTCCAATGCTCTGCAAGCACTATTCTCGCTGCTGTCATTATTTGAAGGGCTAGAAACAATTGATTCCCCCCCCCAAATTTTCACGTTTTATACCTAACATTGTGACATTTGTCACTATTCCATTAAGTAAAATAGTTTTGAGTTTTGAGCAGAGCATAAACAAAGGCGATCTAAAGCGTATAGATGTAAGCGAAGAGCGAACAGGATTCTTTGAGTTTGGGAGAAGACAGTACAGTGATCCCCCGGTTATTGCGTCCCCGACCATTGCGAACAGGGTAATTTGCGATTTTTGAACCCGGAAGTCAAAACACCA
This sequence comes from Erythrolamprus reginae, assembly GCF_031021105.1. Lineage (NCBI taxonomy): Eukaryota > Metazoa > Chordata > Lepidosauria > Squamata > Dipsadidae > Erythrolamprus > Erythrolamprus reginae. The sequence continues at coordinate 8,003,307 of NC_091953.1, read as the reverse complement.
TCTGCGCATGCGTGCCCTTTTTTCTATGGGCACGCATGCGTAGATGGCGCCGGGCAGATCAGCTGCTGGGCGGCTTCCCTGGGTCTTCCCCCTCTTGCTGGCGGGAGGGCGAAGCCCCCCCAGCACCCGCTCGCCCGCCCTTCGCCCGGGAAGTTCGCCAGGAGTCAGCGGAGAACGGCGCGCCTGCTTTAAAACGATCGGAGCTTTCCAATGAGTCCCGAAGACAAACGTCAAACTTCCGCGTTTGTCTTCGGGACTCATTGGAAAGCCGCGCGGGTGTTTTAAAACGTCGCCGCCGACATGGGGGGCTTGCTAGCACCCCCCCAAACCCGGGTTGGGGGTTTGGGGGGGGTGCTAGCGAGCCCCCCATGTCGGCGGCGATGTTTTAAAACACCCACGCCGCCCTCAATCTTCGGCTCCTCGCTAGCACTGCGGAAGTAAAAACACCAGCTGCACATGCGCAGATGGTGTTTTTACTTCCGCAGCGCTACTTCGCGAAAACCCGCTCGTTGCGGGGGGTCCTGGAACGGAACCCTCGCAACGAGCGGGGGATCACTGTATTTCATTTACCAATATTATTGCTCTTTTGTTTTTGTCCACGATTCCTCCACTCACAACATAGTACCCTACGCAACTAGACTCACAATCCTAGGTTTAGAAAGCTTAGAACCACGTCACCTTAAACACGACCTAAGCCGAGCCCATAAAATCATCTGCTACGATGTCCTTCCTGTCAACGACTACTTCAGCTTCAACCACAACAACACACGAGCACACAACAGATACAAACTTAAAGTAAACTGCTCTAAATTCGACTGCAGGAAATACGACTTTAGTAACCAAGTTTTTAATGCATGGAACTCACTACCAGACTCTGTTATATCATCACCTAACACCCAATACTTTACCCTTAGACTATCCACTGTTGACCTCACCCGATTCCTAAGAGGTCAGTAAGGGGCGTGCATAAGTGCACCAGCGTGCCTAATGTTCCCTGTCCTAATGTTTCTCTTTTACTGGTATCATGTATATAAATATTATTATATCTTTGTATACCACCAATAGGTACTTGACAATTTAGGGGTAGTGATTTCTGACAGTCTCAAAATGGGTGAGCAGTGTGGTCGGGCAGTAGGGAAAGCAAGTAGGATGCTTGGCTGCATAGCTAGAGGTATAACAAGCAGGAAGAGGGAGATTGTGATCCCCTTATATAGAGCGTTGGTGAGACCACATTTTGAGTACTGTGTTCAGTTCTGGAGACCTCACCTACAAAAAGATATTGACAAAATTGAATGGGTCCAAAGACGGGCTGCAAGAATGGTGGAAGGTCTTAAGCATAAAACGTATCAGGAAAGACTTAATGAACTCAATCAGTATAGTCTGGAGGACAGAAGGAAAAGGTGGGACATGATCGAAACATTTATATATGTCAAAGGGTTAAATAAGGCTCAGGAGGGAAGTGTTTTTAATAGGAAAGTGAACACAAGAACAAGGGGACACAATCTGAGTTAGTTGGGGGAAAGATCAAAAGCAACGTGAGAAAATATTATTTCACTGAAAGCGTAGTAGATGCTTGGAACAAACTTCCAGCAGACGTGGTTGGTAAATCCACAGTAACTGAATTTAAACATGCCTGGGATAAACATATATCCATCCTAAGATAAAATACAGGAAATAGTATAAAGGCAGACTAGATGGACCATGAGGTCTTTTTCTGCTGTCAGTCTTCTATGTTTCTATGACAAAACAAACAAACAAACAAACAAACAAACAAGATTGCCTTCCATCCCGTCCTAATGTTTCTCTCTTACTAGCATCATGTATATAAATATTGTTATATCTTTGTATACCACCAATACCTACTTGCCAAAACACATAAATAAAATAAATAAAATTAGGAAGAGGAACCCAGCTTTGATTCCTCTAGAATTTGCCAAATCTCAAGGAATCAAACCTGAGAAATTTTTCAAAACTCAAAAAAATACAGAATGGCCCAGAAGCTGCAGTTCTACGGAGGAATGATTGAGTCTGTAATTTGTACTTCTATTAAATGTCTGGTTTGGTACAGCAATCAAGTGGATAGATAAGACAGCTGGAAGAATAATTGCAACCAGCCTGCCTTCCACTGGAGACTGTTACTTACCCAGGTTGTATGGCTGTATTGGTATTATCCTTCTCATTTTTTCTTCTATCTTCTCCGGCTGGTATCTTATAATTATATTTATTTATTAATTTATTGGATATATATGCTACCTCTCACATATTGCTGTGCTGCTTGTTTGTACATTGAGAACTTATGCACTGGAGACAAATTCTTTGTGTGTCCAATCACACTGTACCAATAAAGATTCTCTCCTCTCCTCTCCTCTCCTCTCCTCTCCTCTCCTCTCCTCTCCTCTCCTCTCCTCTCCTCTCCTCTCCTCTCCTCTCCTCTCCTCTCCTCTCTACTGGGAAGGTAAACCAACATGTGTCTGGGTCCCACAGAGTGGGTCTTATCCGGGTCCTGTCAACTAAACAATGCCGCTTGGCGGGACCCAGAGGAAGAGCCTTCTCTGTGGCGGCCCCGGCCCTCTGTAACCAACTCCCCCCAGAGATTAGAACTGCCCCCATCCTCCTTGCCTTTCGTAAGCTACTTAAAACCCACCTCTGCCGCCAGGCATGGGAGAATTGAGATGCTCTTTCTCCCTGGGCCTTTACAATTTCATGTATGGTATGTCTGTATGTATGTTTGGTTTTTTTTTATATTAATGGGTTTTTAATCATTTTTAGTATTTATTGGATTATTATTGTACATTGTTTTATTATTGCTGTTAGCTGCCCCGAGTCTCCGGAGAGGGGCGGCATACAAATCCAATAAATAAGTAAGTAAGTAAGTAAGTAAGTAAGTAAGTAAGTAAGTAAGTAAGTAAGTAAGTAAGTAAGTAAGTAAGAAAGAAAGAAAGAAAGAAAGTAAGAAAGAAAGAAAGAAAGAAAGAAAGAAAGAAACAAACAAACAAACAAACAAACAGATAATTAAATAAATAAATAGATAGATAGATAGATAGATAGATAGATAGATAGATAGATAGATAGATAGATAGATAGATAAAAACTGAACAAAACCAAGCAACAGTCCTTGGAGAGGGATGGCATATAAATCCAATAAAATAAATAAATAATAAAAATAAATAAACACAAATTAAATTAAAAGTTCACGTCATCACTGTGAACCCTTTTAATTGAGCGTGTTTGTGTATAAAAACTAAACGCATGTGGTCCTCAGCCATATTGCTTTCTAAGAACAGCCCCTCCTTCAAGCGTTGACTGCAGGAGGATTGATAGAATCTGCTCTGCTCTATCAGCCACATACACATCATCATCATCATCATCATCATCATCATCATCATCATCATCATCATTATTATTATTATTATTATTATTATTATTATTATTATTATGTCAGCACAACACAGCAAACGAGATCACTATGCTGGATTTCGTATTTCATCACCAGTCGGGCGCTTCCCAAGCACCTAGGACTGTGTGATGTAGCGGCGAATTATGTTTGCCGATCCCAGTAAAGCGGCCTTTTGCAATTGACAGATGGAGATTTTGTCAATTCCGATGGTTTTCAAATGTCCGCTGAGATCCTTTGGCCCTGCGCCCAGCGTGCCAAGTACCACTGGGACCACTTTCACTGGCTTATGCCAGAGTCGTTGCAGCTCGATTTTTAGATCTTCGTATTTCACAATTTTCTCTAGCTGCTTCTCCTCAATTCTGCTGTCCCCTGAGATTGCGATGTCGATGATCCATACTTTCTTTTTCTCCACAATCAAGATGTCTGGTGTGTTATGCTTCAGAATTCAGTCATTGTGAAGTCGGAAGTCCCACAGCAGTTTTGCTTGCTCATTTACGACCACTTTTTCGGGCTTATGATCCCACCAGTTCTTTGCCACTGGTAAATGGTAGTTCCGGCACAAGTTCCAGTGGATCATCTGTGCCACAGCATCATGTCTATGCTTGTAGTCAGTCTGTGCGATCTTTTGCAGCAGCTGAGTATGTGATTGATTGTTTCATCTGTTTCTTTACAGATTATTATTATTATTATTATTATTATTATTATTATTATTATTATTTATTAGATTTGTATGCCGCCCCTCTCCGAAGACTCGGAGCGGCTCACAACATGCAATATACAAAGTACAAATCCAATATTAAAAACAGTATTTAAAACATAATAAAAAACAATCATACAATCCACATAAACCATACATAAATCATAATAGCTGAGGGGTATATTAATTTCCCCATGCCTGGCGACATAGGTGGGTTTTCAGGAGCTTGTGAAAGGCAAGGAGGGTGGGGGCAGTCCTGATCTCTGGGAGGAGTTGATTCCAGAGGGCTGGGGCCGCCACAGAGAAGGCTCTTCCCCTGGGTCCTTCCAGACGGCATTGCTTAGTCGACGGGTCCTGGAGAAGGCCAACTCTGTGGGACCTAATCGGTTGCTGGGATTCATGTGGCAGAAGGCGGTCCCGGAGGTAGTCTGGTCCGTTGCCATGAAGGGCTTTATAGGTCATAACCAACATTTTGAATTGTGAGTGGAAACTGATCGGCAGCCAATGCAAGCTGCAGAGTGTTGACGAAACATGGGCGTACCTGGGGAAGCCCATGACTGCTCTCGCGGCCGCATTCTGCACGATCTGAAGTTTCCGAACACTCTTCAAAGGTAGCCCCATGTAGAGAACGTTACAGTAGTCGAACCTCGAGGTGATGAGGGCATGAGTGACTGTGAGCAGTGACTCCCGGTCCAAATTGGGCTGCAACTGGTGCACTAGGCGGACCTAAGCAAACGCCCCCCTCGCCGCAGCCGATAGATGGCGCTCTAATCTTCATCTTCAAAGACCGCTGCAGATGGGATCTAGAACACAGTGGTGACTTTCTCGTTCCTCTGACCAAGCTGAGAGATACCCAGTCCTCCCCACCCTCCTCGCGACTCTCCCCTGGATTTATCCCTGGTGAATAGAGTACAATAATAATCCAATACTAAAAACGATTAAAAACCCATTTATATAAAAAACCAAACATACATACAGACATACCATGCATAAAATTGTAAAGGCCTAGGGGGAAAGAGTATCTCAGTTCCCCCATGCCTGACGGCAGAGGTGGGTTTTAAGTAGCTTACGAAAGGCAAGGAGGGTGGGGCCAATTCTAATCTCTGGGGGGAGTTGGTTCCAGAGGGCCGGGGCCGCCACAGAGAAGGCTCTTCTCCTGGGTCCCGCCAAACAACATTGTTTAGTTGACGGGATCTGGAGAAGGCCAACTCTGTGGGACTTAACCGGTCGCTGGGATTCATGCGGCAGAATGCAGTCCCGGAGATAATCTGGTCCGGTGCCATGAAGGGCTTTATAGGTCATAACCAACACTTTGAATTGTGACCGGAAACTGATCGGCAACCAATGCAGACTGCGGAGTGTTGGTGTAACATGGGCATTTTTGGGAAAGCCCATGATTGCTCTCGCAGCTGCATTCTGCACGACCTGAAGTTTCCGAACACTTTTCAAAGGTAGCCCTTTGAGTTTGCTGCAATGTGTCTCCAGGCTTGAGGATTTCAGACATGAGCTTATTAAGCACAGAGAGAATTGGGGAGGGAGGGAGGGAGGACCAGAAAAATATCTTTATTTCTCTCTTTTTCTCACATGAGCATGTGAACTTTCTTCACATACAGATCGGCAGAGCTCTGTGTGTTTCAAAGCACCTGCTGTTCATCGCCTAGATGGAATGATTGCTCTTGGATCTTTCAACAAATGATGCCAAATAAAAACCTTGTCTATGCGACAAGCTTTTGGTGGACGGGGGATAGAAATGCTGTTCTCTGCATGTTGAGACACCTCCCTTGCTGATGGGTTCATCTTAAATACGCTAGAGAAATACGGGCTGGAAGGAAGGGTGTTTATTGTATGCATGCATGCATACATGTGTGTATATATACCATATTTTTTGGAGTAGGGTGCACTGGAGTACAGTGATACCTCTAATTACGAACTTAATTTGTTCTGTGACCAGGTTCTTAAGTAGAAAAGTTTGTAAGAAGCAATTTTTCCCATAGGAATCTGTTGTGGTTAGCTCTGGCCCAGCTCCTGCCCCAAGGACTGTGGATGTGGGGGAGACATCCACATGCTGCAGGCCTGTTTTGCTCCTGGTGGAATCTGCTGATGAAGGCTCCTCTGACCAAGAAGGCATGAGTGACAGGGAGGAGGAGAGTGTGGCAGACAGCTCAGAAGGAGATCAATTATCTAGCTCCTCCTTGGATTCGGAACAAGAGTTAATGATACAGCCACGCATGCGGAGAGCGATGCATAGGCAGCAACAACTGAGAGATTATTATCAAAGAAAATGAGGCCACCTGTGGTTGGGTGGGGCTGTGGTAAATAGTGAGGCTGCTATAAATAGCAGCCTGTGGGTTTGGCCATTGTGACTTCGACCTTTGTGTGCTGATTTTTCCCCGCTTTGAAACTAAACCAGAGCAAAGTGTGTTTCACTTTGTGAAAGAAGAAGGACTGTGAATTGCCTCACAGCTGCAAGCTAAGTATCACAGAACTGATAAGGGACTTGTACAAATTACCAGTTTGTTTGGAGACGAGTGCTCTTTGCTATACCAAAAGAGGGCTTGGTTTAAGTGGCTTTTCATTATAAAGAACATTGTTTTGAATTTTCAAACGTGTGTGTGTCTGAAATTTGTACCTGTGAATTCTTGGGAGGATTCTACCAGAGAGCCCGACAGAACAGGAATCCATATAAAAGCAAATGATGTGTGCGATTGGGGAAACCACAGGGAGGGTGGAGGCGTTTCCTGGGAGTTTTTCAGCCCTAACCAGGGGATAAAATAATGTGCTGAAGATGACCAGACTAAGGACGCTAGACAGATGAATACCTGGCAGGTAGATTTTTTTTTTGCCCTATTTTCCTCCTCCAAACATGCATTGGAGTATAAGGTGCATCTTTTACAGTGGTACCTCTACCCAAGAACGCCTCTACTTATGAACTTTTCTAGATGAGAACCGGGTGTTCAAGATTATTTTGCCTCTTCTCAAGAACCGTTTTCCACTTACAAACCTGAGCCTCCGAAACTGTAACCGGAAAAGGCAGGAAGAAGCCTCCGTGGAGCCTCTCTAGGAATCCTCTGAGAGGAAACAGGTCCAGAAAAGGTGGGGAGAAGCCTCTGTGGGACCTCTTTAGGAATCTCCTGGGAGGAAACAGGTCCAGAAAAGGTGGGGAGAAACCTCTTTGGGACCACTTTAGGAATCTCTTGGGAGGAAACAGGATCAGAAAAGGGAGGGAGAAGCCTCCCAGGGGCCTCTCTAGGAATCTCCTGAGAGGAAACAGGGTCAGAAAAGGTGGGGAGAAGCTTCTGTGGGGCCTCTCTAGGAATCTCCTGGGAGGAAACAGGGTCAGAAAAGGTGGGGAGAAGCCTCTGTGGGGCCTCTCTAGGAATCTCCTTGGAGGAAACAGGGTAGAAAAGGTGGGAAGAAGCCTCCGCGGGGCCTCTCTAGGAATCTCCTGGGAGGAAACAGGGCCTCCACTCTCCCTGTGGTTTCTCCAGTCGCACGCATTATTTGCTTTTACATCGATTCCTATGGGAAAAATTGCTTCTTCTTAACAAACTTTTCTACTTAAGAACCTGGTCACAGAACAAATCAAGTTCGTAACCAGAGGGACCACTGTATTGAGAGCTGCATCTTGTAGGTTTGGTAATGAAACCTGCCAAGGTTTGGTAGCAGCTTGCAGGAATACAGAGAGAGCATCTTTCACCACAACTCTATGTGCATTATGCATTGTGGAGGCAACAATTTATTATTTCGCATATATTGGAGCCTTTTCTAATGAATATGCCTATTTTTAGTCTTCATTCAGTAATGATGAGCAATGCATTATTCATGTATTCATATAATATTTATGAAAAGTTTAATGCAATATTTTTAAGGAAAATGACCCTTTCAAAAGTCTAGGCACTATGGAATAACGATTTTTTATGTCAGCAGCTTCTGCTCATGCTCGGACATAATGTATTTTGCAACCGGTCGGTCATATATGCTGATTTTAATTTTTTTTAAAAAGGTAACCTCTGTCTCCATTACATCAAATTTACCACTGTTCTTTTAAAAATAACCCAAACATATTATTTTTCTTTTACCAACAGACATTCAAGAATTCTATGAAGTGACCCTACTGAACTCTCAGAAAAGTTGCCAGCAAAAAATAGAAGAAGCTAATCAGGTGGCAGAAAAATGGGAAAAAACACCATCTCTAGGAACGGATAATGACAACCAGCCCAAAATCGTAGAGGTATCATTTTTAAATATTTGACTTCTCTCTCTCTCTCTCCCTCCCCCATCTCTGTCTTTGTCTCTCTCTCTCTCTCTCTGTCTCCCTCTCTCTCTCACACACACATAAAACCAAGATTACACATTTAAATAAGAGCATCTTTAGAGCTGAAAATGAATTAGGATGGGCCCAGTGAAAAAATATATTATACAATGAGATTTCAGATTTATGCTCGATAAGAATCTTTCCTCAAAGAGAACTAAAGGACCAGAAGTGTGATTATCTGTCTCTGTTATTTCTCTGTATTGCTGATTCATTGCGACTGCTGTAGTAAGAACTGTGTGTTCGATGATAGTTTACGTATTTGTAAGCTGTACAAGTAAGTCTTGAAGTATTCAATTCAATTCAAGTCAATTTATTAGATTTGTATGCCGCCCCTCTCCGAAGACTCGGGGCGGCTCACAACAACGATAAAAACGATATTACAATGGCACAAATCTAATATTAAAATAACTAAATATTATTTTATTATTAAAAAATTAATATTAAATATTAAAAATAACTAAAAACCCTATCATATTTAAAAACCAAACAACCAAACATAAATAATAATGAGCCTGGGGGAAGATGTCTCAAATCCCCCATGCCTGGCGGTATAGGTGGGTCTTAAGTAGTTTGCGAAAGGCAAGGAGGGTGGGGGCAGTTCTAATCTCTGGGGGGAGTTGATTCCAGAGGGCCGGGGACACCACAGAGAAGGCTCTTCCCCTGGGGCCCGCCAGACGACATTGTTTAGTCGATGGGACCCGGAGAAGACCAACTCTGTGGGACCTTATTGGCCGCTGGGATTTTTGCGGTAGCAGGCAGTTCCGGAGGTAGTCTGGTCCAACAAAAGTATTGTTAATGTATTGAGAGTTATTGACTGATTTGACTGTGTATGACTGGCTTGGGACCAGGTCGTCTGAGGGACTGTCTCATAAAACATAGAAAATTGACAGCAGAAAAAGACCTCATGGTCCATCTAGTCTGCCCTTATACTATTTCCTGTATTTTATCTTAGGGTGGATATATGTTTATCCCAGGCAAGTTTAAATTCAGTTACTGTGGATTTACCAACCACGTCTGCTAGAAGTTTGTTCCAAGCATCTACTACTCTTTCAGTCAAATAATATTTTCTCATGTTACTTCTAATCTTTCCCCCAACTAACCTCAGGTTGTGCCACCTTATTCTTGGGTTCACTTTCCTATTAAAAACACTTCCTTCCTGGACCCTATTTAACCCTTTCACATATTTAAATGTTTCGATCATGTCCCCCCTTTCCCTTCGGCCCTACAGTCTATACAAATTGAGTTCATTAAGTCTTTCCTTATAAGTTTTATCTTAAGACCTTCCACCATTTTTGTAGCCCGTCTTTGGATCCGTTCAATTTTATCAATATCTTTTTGTAGGTGAGGTCTCCAGAACTGAACACAGTATTCCAAATTGGGTCTTACCAGCACTCTATACAGCGGGATCACAATCTCCCTCTTCCTGCTTGTTATACCTCTGGCTATGCAGCCAAGCATTCTACTTGTTTTCCCTACTGCCTGACCGCACTGTTCTCCCACTTTGAGACTGTCAGAAATCACTACTCCTAAATCCTTCTCTTCTGAAGTTTTTGCTAACACAGAACTGGGTCCTATATATGCGCTGCAGACAACCAAAATGTTCCCTTGGATCGCCATTGGTCCGCAGACCACCGATCGGTGACCGCTGGAATAGAAGATTTCTAAGGTCCCTTCCAGCTCTGTTATTCTATCTATGAATTTTTAGGTGTGACTTTCAAAGATAGTTAGACAGATTCAGGGAACAAGTGTTTATCAAGTTTCTTATCAACCAGATGGTTATGTTGGTTATGACCTATAAAGCCCTTCATGGCACCAGACCAGATTATCTCAGGGACCGCCTTCTGCTGCACGAATCACAGTGATCAGTTAGGTCCCACAGAGTGGATCTTCTCCGGGTCCCGTCAACTAAAGAATGTTGCTTGGCGGGACCCAAGGGAAGAGCCTTCTCTGTGGCGACCCCGGTCCTCTGAAACCAACTCCCCCCCAAAATTAGAATTGCCCCCACCCTCCTTGCCTTTCGTAAGCTGCTTAAAACTCACCTCTGCCGTCAGGCATGGGGGAATTGAGACCTTCTTCCCCCTAGGCCTTTACAATTCTATGCATGGTATGTATGTATGTATGTTTGGTTTTTATATTAATGGGTTTTTAATTGTTTCTAGCATCAGACTACTATTGTACACTGCTTTATTGTTGCTGTTAGCCGCCCCGATTCTCCGGAGAGGGGCGGCATACAAATCCAATAAATAAATAAATAAATAAATAAATAAATAAATAAATAATAACCAAAGCCAGCTACGATAGTCATCCAGTCTTGATATGAACCATTTCTCCCCCTTATTCTCAGTGTTCTTACAGACAGAGTCCCCTTAATTCTTATCATTAATCAGCAGGAACCTTGGCACATTTAAAGGACTGCTATAATATATGCCTGGCAGTTGGGTTAATTTTTTTTTGGGGGGGTGGTAGGTTCTTGCATTTTACAGCAGCCAAGCAAAATTCAAAGATAGCCGTAAGGGAGCCATTTAGGTTGGAAGCTATTAAGGCATAAATTATGACTGCTGAGTAGGCACTCTTTAAATATAAGCAATTCCATTTTTTTTTTTTTTTTTGCAGAGTGCACCGCAAGTCATTTGAGAAGAAGTCTGTCCAATCTTCTTAGATGCCGATGGTTTAGGAACGGCTTCAACTCGTGTCTCGCTAGTTGTAAGAAAAGGGAGGGAGGGAAAAAGGGAATTAGTTTAGAATCCTTACATAGCCACGAGAGAGCCACGAGAGAGTCCAACCCTCCTTGAGTGCTCTTGACTCTTATTTAACTCTAATAATATTAATAATTGTTGTACATACTCCTGATCGGTTGGAGGATGCTGAAGATATTGAGGACTCGGATTCAGATAGTGTTTATGAAGTAGTGGGGGGCCGAGGGTTACAGGTAGTAGAACAGGTGGGAGGCCAGCCACAGGATGGGGCTATGAGTTCAGGATCTAGCGAAGGAGAATCAGACGCGCGCTGGGTTAACCCTAAATTCAGAAGGGTCCAGAAACGTAGAGAGCAGAGGTCTGGAAGAAAATATTAAGGAGAGGAATGGGTTAAATATCGTAGTGATTTATTTGGCACGTCAGGGGGCTAGTGGAGAAGAAGGGTGGAGTTTCAACCTTGCCGAAAAGAATAATGGATGTGTTTTGCCACGCTAAAGTCAGCCAAAGTATTTTGTATTGTATTTAGTCAGTGCTGCTGTTTTTTCAAAGTTATGTGGTTAGGAAAATAAATCTTATCTAAGTGAAGCAGGAAAAGGAATGTGAGAAATGTGGCTAAGAGAGAGATAACGGACCGAGTGCTGTATGGAATGTGATTGAAGTACAGGAGAGCAGAGAAATAAACGGAGTTGCTTTATTCATGAAATGATGCATTTAATAAGAGTTATTTGTAATTACTAAATTTCTACCAGAAACCAGAACAGTAATAATAATTAATTAGATTTGTATGCCGCCCCTCTCCGAAGACTCGGGGCGGCTCACAACAACAACAAATAGAGTAACGATGATACAAATCCAATTAATAAAAAGTAAAATTAAAACCCCTTAATATTAAAAACAATCAATCAATCTAACTAGGTGACTGTTGAAAATCTTGTCCTGCAATCAGTGTTCCCTCTAATTTTTTGGGGGGGTGGGCAGAAAAGTATTTAACTTTATTTAACCCTTGAACATATTTAAATATTTCGATCATGTCCCCCCTTTTCCTTCTGTCCTCCAGACTATACAGATGGAGTTCATGAAGTCTTTCCTGATACGTCTTATGCTTGAGACCTTCCACCATTCTTGTAGCCCATCTTTGGGCCCGTTCAATTTTGTCAATATCTTTTTGTAGGTGAGGTCTCCAGAACTGAACACAGTACTCCAAATGTGGTCTCACCAGCGCTCTATATAGCGGGATCATAATCTCCCTCTTCCTGCTTGTTATACCTCTAGCTATGCAGCCAAGCATCCTACTTGCTTTTCCTACCGCCCGACCACACTGCTCATCCATTTTGAGACTGTCAGAAATCACTACCCCTAAATCCTTTTCTTCTGAAGTTTTTGTTTAGTAGCAATAACTTCTCAGTTGTCAACCTTCTATTGAGGTGACTGTTCTTTAATGAAGGGTCTCTTTTCATTTTTACTTTCAATCCCTCCTTTCATCAGATGAGGCTCCGGAGTGCCATATTTTTAGCGGGGAAAACGTTCCTGCCCTTTTATTCAGGGAGAAAATTAAGGTTAAAAAAAACCCCCGGGCCCCGTTGCAGTCTGTCTCTGCTATGGAGCCGCAAACAGCAGGCCTGGCTAAGCTTAAATTACCACCCAGATAACCTCTTAATTTGCCGGTATCGCTTCAGCCACACATTTAAGGAGAATCTTTGGCTCCCCGTTGGTTTCAAGAGACATTTAGGCTGCAGAGTTCAGCTGATTTAGCAGCAACGCCTCAGAAAACCGCCTAAGTAAAATGTTGCTCCTTAAGACAAAAGGACAAAAAATTGTCCTTTACTCCATTCTCCATCTAGAAATGTGTTCTGTCGGGCTCTCTGATAGACTCCTCCCAAAAATTCACAGGTACAAATTTCAGACACACACACGTTTGAAAATTCAAAACAATGTTCTTTATACCGAAAATTCACTTAAACTAAGCCCTCTTTTTGTATAGCAAAGAGCACTCGTCTCCAAACAAACTGGTAATTTGTACAAGTCCCTTATCAGTTCTGTGATACTTAGCTTGCAGCTGTGAGGCAATTCACAGTCCTTCTTTTTTCACAAAGTGAAACACACTTTGCCCTGGTTTAGTTTCAAAGCAGGGAAAAATCAGCACACAAAGGTCACAGTCAGCAAAGCAGACACGAAACACAACGATCAGATAATCCTCCACAATGGCCAAACCCACAGGCTGCTATTTATAGCATCCTCACTAATGACCACAGCCCCACCCAACCACAGGCGGCCTCATTTTCTTTTATAATAATCTCTCAGTTGTTGTTGCCTATGCATCGCTCTCCTCATGCGTGGCTGTATCATTAACTCTTGTTCTGAATCCAAGGAGGAGCTAGATAATTGATCTCCTTCCGAGCTGTCTGCCCCAGTCTCCTCCTCCCTGTCACTCATGTCTTCTTGGTCAGAGGAGCCTTCATCAGCAGATTCCACTGGGGGCAAAACAGGCCTGCAGCATGTGGATGTCTCCCCCACATCCACAGTCCTTGGGGCACGAGCTAACCACAACAGAAATGAAATAGCTGTCTAGACTGCAGATTGGTTTCCGGACACAATTCAAAGTGTTGGTCATGATCTATAAAGCCCTACATGGCATTGGGCCAGATTACTTCCGGGATCGTCTTCTGCTGCATGAGTCCCAGCGACCGGTTAGGTCCCACAGCATCGGCCTTCTCCAGGTCCTGTCAACTAGATAATGTTGCTTGGCGGGGCCTAGGGGAAGAGCCTTCTCTGTGGTGGCCCCGGCCCTCTGATCAGCTCCCAACAGAGATTCTCACTGCCCCGCCCTCCTTGCCTTCTGTAAGAGTCTTAAGACTCATTTATGCCGTCAGGCTTGGGGTGATTAGATCTTAGCCCCCTGGCTATATGATTGTTGTCTGAGTGGGTATGATTGATTTTTAAACATCATTGGGGATTTTAGTTTTAATTTAATTGGACTTAAGCTACTGTATTTTATTGTTTCTTTTTATGTGTAAGCCGCCCCGAGTCCTTGGAGATGGGTGGCGATAAAAATCAGATAGATAGATAGATAGATAGATAGATAGATAGATAGATAGATAGATAGATAGATAGATAGATTAAATAGATAAATAAATAAATAGTAACTTTTTACCAGTTATTTAGAGAGGAGAGCTGTGGGAAGCGCCCCCAACCAGCCCCCAGAAAAATGAAATGTTTTGGGAAATGTTTAAAAGGCAGAATATTATATTTTCCCAAAGGGAGAAATGGAGAAACATACTCTTAAGGACAAAAAGCAGCCCCTCCCCGTTGTGAGTGGTCCACATCTGGCTCAGCTGGTCATAGATTTCAGGGACCAGGTGACGGTTGAGTACTGCCATCGAAGACCAGTATTCTTGTCACCCGAGTCTGAGAGTGAGAGTGAAGGAGAGCTGGAAACTGGGGAACTACCAGACTGTAGAACCCCCAATTAGAGTATTGTCTGACTGAAAGGACAATGGGAATTTTGAGGATCAGGATCCCGTTAGATGCAAGGATAAGGAGGATGAGATTGAGACATGAATATCTCTCAAGAAGGGGTTCTTGGCATTAAATAGATCTATGGGACATTTAGCCACACCTTGGCAGTATATAAGGACAGGCCAGTGGGAAAGAGTGTGTGGCACACAACATTGAAAAAGGTGAAAGAAGAAACTTATGATTTAGTGAAACTTCGCAGAACGTGAAACTGGCATGGATAAAAAGTCTCTTGAAGCAGAAAGTTCTCTCAGCTTTGATTCACCAACCTCTCAGACTGTCCCTTATATACTGACAAGGCGTGGCCATGTGTCCCATAGAGCTACTAACAACAAGACCCCATTCTTTTCAGATACTCTTGTCTGGATATAAATCTTCTGACTCTGGCGTCTAACATGGGTTCCTCCTCTATTTCATCATCTTCCTCTGACTCATTTAATACCATAAGTGTTGTGGTTAGCTCTGGGCCAGCTCCTGCAATGGGGCATTTGAATGTTGGCTTAGGAGAGTCTTCAGGTTCCCAGAGACTTGTCTTACTGCTATCAGGTTCGGTCAGTGAGGATTCCTTGCCAAGGTTAGACGCTGGGGAAGAAGAAGAATCATCAGATAGAGAGATGGATGCAACCAGCCCATTAGTTAATGACCCCATTAGTGGGTCATCGGACTCAGACTCAGAGGATTGGTGGATAGATGCCAGAATAAGCAGGCTCATGGCTAGAAGGGACCAACTGCGTAGGTATCGTCGGAGATAAGTGAGAACACCTGTGGCTGGGGCAATTAAGCTAATGGGGATGCTGATAAATTGCCAGCGTTGCAGAGAGCGTGTGTGGGAGATTATCCGTTTGGAGAAGGAGACGTCGTGTTTGCATTTTGTTTCTGGTTTTTCACAGACTCTTGGGGATATTTCATGTTGTGTTTGGGCTTGGGCCAGCCGTTGCTCCCACAGATGGGAAAGATGTGACACAAAGTGAGTGCGAAAGCCTGGCTGACAGCCAGGAAGATATGGCAGACAGCCCTGAGGATGAGGCCACTGGTTCAGAGGAGTTGGCAGACAGCACGCAGGACCCAGCAGACAGCCCAGGGGATTTGGCAGGCAGCCACTCAGACAGTCTATCCTCCTTGGATTCCGATGCAGACCAGCTCATAGACATGCGTAGCTGGAGAGCCATGTGAAGGAGGGCTCAATTAAAGGACTATAACGGTGATCAGAGTAGCACCTGGGCTGGGTGTGGTTCTTATACTGAGGGCTGGGTGTGGTTCCCCTAATGAGGGCTAAAGGTATAAAAGGGAACAGAGGCAAAAGGCAAACTGTGGCTGTTTATCTGTGTGATTTTGTGGTTCCTGCTCTGAAGTTTCTGTTCCATGCCTTTGGATTTCAACCCAGCCTTTTCAGGCACGTGGGAGGTGAAACTTCTGGGACTTGCTGTTTGCTCTCGAGACTCCAAGATCCAAAGGACTCCTGAAACGTTTCTGCTCCATGCAGGTTGTCTTTGTTTGCTTTTTCCTGTGTTTTGTATTTGGCTGATTTACGCCTCGCACTATTGGTTATTCCTGACAAGAAGGACTGTTTTTGTTAACCCTTTTTTGTTTGTTTAATACAAGTTTGCTGATTAGAAAAGCACGTGTGTGTTTGATTTCTTTTCCTGGGACTGTTACTAATTGCCTGAGCCCAGTCAGGAAAAACATTTCATAGCTAAGTAAAATCTTGTGGACTGACTGGAAGACGTTTGGCTGTGACGCTTCCACAGCTGCTCTTATCTGCTTTGCTTGTTTTTGTACTAGCAACGTTCAAGGATTGTTATCTGTAATTTGCTCAGTTTAAAGTGTTTGTGTGCACAGCTTTATTTTGGATAAACAGCTTTTCTGTTTACTTTACAACAGCGTGTGTGTTTGAATTAGCTCGTAACATGAAGCCCGGCATAACAATAAGTGGAGCTGCTTCATTCTCTGATTGACCCTTGGTCTCCAATTCTTACTCACTCTCAGACTCAGGTGACAAGAACACTGGCCTAGGATACTGCATAGCTAGAGGTATAACAAGCAGGAAGAGGGAGATTATGATCCCGCTATATAGAGTGCTGGTGAGACCCCATTGGGAATACTGTGTTCAGTTCTGGAGACCTCACCTAAAAAAGATATGGATAAAATTGAATGGGTCCAAAGACGGGCTACAAGAATGGTGGAAGGTCTTAAGCATAAAACGTACCAGGAAAGACTTCATGAACTCAATCTGTATAGTCTGGAGGACAGAAGGAAAAGGGGGGACATCATTGAAACATTTAAATATGTTAAAGAGTTGAATAAAGTCCAGGAGGGAAGTGTTTTTAATAGGAAAGTGAACACAAGAACAAGGGGACACAATCTGAAGTTAGTTGGGGGAAAGATCAAAGGCAATGTGAGAAAATATTATTTTACTGAAAGATTAGTAGATCCTTGGAACAAACTTCCAGCAGAATTGGCTGGTAAATCCACAGTAACTGAATTTAAACATGCCTGGGATAAAGATATATCCATTGTAAGATAAAATACAGGAAATAGTATAAGGGCAGACTAGATGGACCATGAGGTCTTTTTCTGCTGTTAGTCTTCTATGTTTCTATACTAATATGCATCCATCTCCTGGTCCTCAAAATCCGTGACCAGCTGAGCTGGACGTGGACCAGTCACAACACTGGAGAACCTGATTTTCAGTCCGTTGTAGATTCTGTTAAAGTTTAAGAAAAGACAGGGATATTTTTATAAGGAATAAAACATGCTTTGATATAAAACGTCCCGCAACAGGGACTTGTGTTGTCAGTTGTGCCTTCCAAAGCTTGTTGCTGCTTGACTGGATCTGTATTGGCTGCCTTTCCAGATGTGTTGTTGTTCAAGTGCCATGGACCCCTCAACAGTGCCTCCCAGAACTCTTCCAGATGATTTCTGGGAGAAAAGATGCTAAAATTAGTAGTCCTCAGTTGACCCTCATCCTCGCCTCTTGTTTTTGCAGTTTCTTTCTGTATTTGTGTCAGAAGCACCTTCAAATTATAGTAATGTAACGTTCAACCCTTAGCAAGTAAAATAGGTATAAAGTGGATCATAGAAATATACCACATGTAAAAGTCTGAAGAATTCATTGACAGGAAGGACGTTATAGCAAACAACAACAACAACAACAACAACAACAACAACAATAATCTGGTGTGTTATGCTTCAGAATTCGGTCAGTCTGAAGTTGGAACTCCCACAGCAAGCAAAACTACTGTGGGACTTCCGACTTCAGACTGACCGAATTCTGAAGCATAACACACCAGACATCCTGATTGTGGAGAAAAAGAAAGCATGGATCATCGACATCGCAATCCCAGGGGACAGCAGAATTGAGGAGAAGCAGCTAGAGAAATTAGTGAAATACGAAGATCTAAAAATCGAGCT
The DNA here is from genome assembly GCF_031021105.1 of Erythrolamprus reginae. Lineage (NCBI taxonomy): Eukaryota > Metazoa > Chordata > Lepidosauria > Squamata > Dipsadidae > Erythrolamprus > Erythrolamprus reginae. The sequence goes on along the minus strand of NC_091953.1, from coordinate 7,985,278 downwards.
GCAACGACTCTGGCATAAGCCTGTCGACCAAACAATGTCGTTTGGCGGGCTCCAGAGGAAGAGTCTTCTCTGTGGCGGCCCCGGCCCTCTGGAACCAACTCCCCCCGGAGATTAGAACGGCCCTCACCCTCCTTGTCTTTCGCAAGTTACTCAAGACCCACCTGTATCGCCAGGCATGGGAGAACTAAAACATCTCCCCCAGGCTTTTTATATTTCATTTTTGGTATGTATAGCTGTATGGTTTTTAATTGTTGGGGTTTTTATATATTTTTACTATTAGATTTGTTCCATTATTACACTGTTTCTTATTACTGTTGTGAGCCGCCCTGAGTCTTCGGAGAGGGGCGGCATACAAATCTAATAAATAATAATAATAATAAATAATAATAATAATAATTCGCCGCTACATCACACTGTCCTAAGTGCTTGGGAAGTGCCCGACTGGTGATGAAATACAAAATCCAGCATAGTGATCTCATTTGCTGTGTTGTATTGACATAATAATAATAATAATAATAATAATAATAATAATAATAATAATAATAATAATTTATTAGATTTGTATGCCACCCCTCTGTGAAGACTCGGAGCAGCTCACAACAGTGATAAGCAACGTGACAAATCCAATACTTAAAAACATCTAAAAACCCATATCATTTAAAACCATACAGCTCAGTCATACCATACATAAACTATATTAGATGATTTTGTGGGCTATGCTTAGGTCATGTTTGAGGTGAGGTAGTTCTAAGCTTTCTAAGCCTAGGATTTCAAGTCTGGTTGTGTGAGATATTGTTGAGATATTGTAAGATAAATTTGCTGTGAGATCTTCTACAGAGGAATAATTGAGTCTGCCATCTGCACCTCTATCACTGTCTGGTTTGGTTCTGCAACTTGACAAGACCAACACAGACTTCAGAGGAGAATCGGAACTGCAGAAAAAACAATTGCTGCCAACCTGCCTTCCATTGAGGACCTGTATACTGCACAAAGTTAAAAAGAGGGCTGTGAAAATATTTACTGACCCCTCACATCCGGGACACAAATTGTTTCAACTCCTACCCTAAAAACGTCGCTACAGAGCACTGCACACCAAGACAACCAGACACAAGAACAGTTTTTTCCCCAAACACCATCACTCTGCTAAATAAATAATTCCCTCAACACTGACGAACTATTTATTAAGTCTGCACTACCATTACTGCTAGTTTTTTTCTCATAATTCCTATCACCCATTTCCTCCCACTTAGGAATGTACGACTGTAACTTGTTGCTTGTATCCTTAAGATTTTTATTTTGTTTCTTCATTGCTTATTTGACCCCTATGACCATCATTAAGTGTTGTACCTCATGATTCTTGACAAATGTATATTTTCTTTCATGTACACTGAGAGCCTATACACCAAAGACAAATTCCTTGTGTGTCCAATCACACTTGGCCAATAAAGAATTCTATTCTATTCTATTCTATTCTATTCTGCCATCAATGGTCCAGATGAGATTATTTGATCCATTTTATTTTTTGTATCATATGTTCTGCCATTGTTGCTGTATTTTCCTGTAGGAGGATAATTCATACATAAACCTTAGCTAAAACAGTAAGAATCCCATTGCTTGAATAAATGTGCTTCTCTGCAGATTTCCCATAGGTAGGCAGTGTGCCCACGGAAGGGAGCGAAAGCTGTGGTTTATTCATTGCTCCTAATAATGTCAATATTTTAACTGGAAAAAAGTAAACAGGTTGACTCTGTGTTAAAAATGACATTTTTTTAAAAAGCGGCTACGGTATTTTCTAAAGGCAATGCATAATCTCAGTAGCATCAGGGAGCTTAACTGGTTCCTCTCTAAGAATCTTAGCGCCATTTGTCTTACTTACACACCTATCACCTCTGATCATTTTCCAAATCTAAGCCATTACGTGCAAAATTTCCATTCGGCGACAAGAGCTTTCCATTGTGGTTACATGGCTAAGAATGTACCGAGATTCAGCCTGTCACATTTCCCCCCGCTAAAACAGCTTTATAGAGTTGTGTTTAAATTTAAAGTTTAAATAGGAGTTTAAATAAATAACCGTAAACAATGACCTTGACTTCACGGCTACCCCAAGGAGCAAAGAGGATTCTGTTCTGTCGGGCTCTCTGGTAGACTCCTCCCAAAAATTCACAGGTACAAATTTCAGACACACACACGTTTGAAAATTCAAAACAATGTTCTTTATAATGAAAATTCACTTAAACCAAGCCCTCTTTTGGTATAGCCAAGAGCACTGGTCTCCAAACAAACTGGTAATTTGTACAAGTCCTTTTAAGTTCTGTGATACTTAGCTTGCAGCTGTGAGGCAATTCACAGACCTTCTTCTTTCATAGAAACATAGAAACATAGAAGACTGATGGCAGAAAAAGACCTCATGGTCCATCTAGTCTGCCCTTTTACTATTTCCTGTGTTTTACTTAGGATGGATATATGTTTATCCCAGGCATGTTTAAATTCAGTTACTGTGGATTTACCAACCACGTCTGCTGGAAGTTTGTTCCAAGGATCTACTACTCTTTCAGTGAAATAATATATTAAAAAATCTAAAAACCCCAATTTAAGAGACCAGTCATACATACAGTCATACCATACATAAATTTTATAAGCCTAGGGGAAGGGAATATTTCAATTCCCCCATGCCTGACGACAGAGGTGGGTTTTTAAGAGCTTACGAAAGGCAAGGAGGGTGGGGAAAACTCTGATATCTGGGGGGAGTTGGTTCCATAGGGTCGGGGCTGCCATAGGGAAGGCTCTTCCCCTGGGTCCCGCAAACGATATTGTTTAGTCGACGGGACCCGGAGAAGGCCAACTCTGTGGGACCTAACTGGTTGCTGGGATTCGTGCGGCAGAAGGCAGTCCCGGAGATATTCTTGTCTGATGCCATGAAGGGTTTTATAGGTCATAACCAACACTTTGAATTGTGACCGGAAACCGATCGACAACCAATGCAGACTGCGGAGTGTTGGAGTAACATGGGCATATTTGAGGAAGCCCATGATTGCTCTCACAGCTGCATTCTGCACGATCTGGAGTTTCCGAACACTTTTCAAAGGTAGCCCCATGTAGAGAGCATTACAGTAGTCGAGCCTCGAGGTGATGAGGGCATGAGTGACTTTGAGCAGTGACTCCTGGTCCAAATAGGGCCGCAACTGGTGCACCAGGCAAACCTGGGCAAACGTCTCCCTCGCCACATCTGAAAGATGTTTCTCTAATGTGAGCTGTGGATCGAGGAGTACGCCCAAGTTGCGGACCCTCTCTGAGGGGGTCAATGACTCCCCCCCAGGGTGATTGACAGACAGATGGAATTGTCCTTGGGAGGCAAAACCCACAACCACCCCGTCTTATCAGGGTTGAGTTTGAGTCTGTTGACACCCATCCAGACCCCAACAGCCTCCAGACACCGGCACATCACTTCCACTGCTTCGCTGACTGGACAATCATTAAAACCATTTCATAATTGTGTTCGTAAAATGAGGGCTGCCTTTAGTACATGCATTTATTGAATGGATTGTCCATTTACTGCAGTTGATATTATGATGCTTGGATGACCATGACATGGCCCGGTTCTTTCCTCCATGCTTAAAGATTGACTGTATCTTAATAGTATTGGCAAGAAAATGGAGATAATACTTGTTCAATTAAATTTCTTAGGGCTTAGAGTGAAATTGTCAATCCCTGCATTTGAAGCTGCACTTAGCTCTATCTACAATTGAGCAACATCCCGAAGATAATACTATTTATTTTTCTCTGCGTGCTCTTCAAGTTCGCACAAAGAGACCGGAATATTTATCCAAAGTTCAATATTTCTCTTTAGTTCCGTCTTGGCTCTGACAGTTCCATTTATTTCTTGGTGGCTTGATTCATCCTTTGCAATCAGAACAGGATGGTTCATTATAGAGCACTTCAAACAGTCCATGGGAAGATTATTGCTTCTTATGTAGTAATGTGGACATTTCTTGAAACATCAATTGCTTTGATAAGGAAAATTCTCCCTCCTGCTAACTCAAGGTGCCTATAATGAAATCAACGTGGATATTGCTCTACCATCATTGCTTTACCATAATTTCTCAGTTATTTGTACCTTTCTTGTTCATTTCTGGTACCTTTTTGTCGGAAGACCCCCATAAAAGAATGAAATATTTTGAGGAATATTAAGAAAGGCAGAATTTTATATTTTTCTAAACGAGAAATGGAGAAATGAGAAATTAGATGGGAAAGAAAAAACAGATTATTATAGAATTTGGGATAAATTTTACAATTGGTTTAAACAAAGAAATAATTTATTTATTTATTTTATTTATTTATTTATTAGATTTGTATGCCGCCCCTCTCCGAAGACTTGGGGCGGCTAACAACAATAAAGAAAACAATGTTAAAGGGTTAAACAAGGTCCAGGAGGGAAGTGTTTTTAATAGGAAAGTGAACACAAGAACAAGGGGACACAATCTGAAGTTAGTTGGGGGAAAGATCAAAAGCAACATGAGAAAATATTATTTTACTGAAAGAGTAGTAGATCCTTGGAACAAACTTCCAGCAGACGTGGTAGATAAATCCACAGTAACTGAATTTAAACATGCCTGGGATAAACATATATCCATTGTAAGATAAAATACAGAAAATAGTATAAGGGCGGACTAGATGGACCAGGAGGTCTTTTTCTGCCGTCAGACTTCTATGTTTCTATGTTTCTAATGTAACAAATCTAATATTAAAAAGTAATCTAAAAAACCCCAATTTAAGAGACCAATCATACAAACAAGCATACCATATATAAATTCTATAAGCCTAGTGGGAAGGGAAAAAAATTCAATTTCCCCATGCCTGACGACAGAGGTGGGTTTTAAGGAGCTTGCGAAAGGCAAGGAGGGTGGGGGCAACTCTGATATCTGGGGGGAGTTGGTTCCAGAGGGCCGGGGCTGCCACAGAGAAGGCTCTTCCCCTGGGGCCTGCCAAACGACATTGTTTGGTTGATGGGACCCGGAGAAGGCCAACTCTGTGGGACCTTATCAGCCGCTGGGATTCGTGCGGTAGAAGGCGGTTCCGGATATATTCTGGCCCAATGCCATGTAGGGCTTTAAAGATCATTACCAACACTTTGAATTGAGACCGGAAACTGATCGGCAGCCATAATTTCTCAGTTATTTGCACCTTTCTTATTCATTTCTGGTACCTTTTTGTGGGAAGACCCCTATAAAAGAATGAAATATTTTGAGGAAAATTAAGAAAGGCAGAATTTTATATTTTTCTAAACAAGAAATGGAGAAATGAGAAATTAGATGGGAAAGAAGAAACAGATTATTATAGAATTTGGGATAAATTTTACAATTGGTTTAAACAAAGAAATAATCAAATGTGAAATAGAATGCAAAGTTTAAAAGATTAATAATCAATATGCTCATCTCTTTTTTCAAAAATGGGTAACTAGACTTTCTCGGTTTTTTTAAAGTCTTTTTTTTTTCTATTCTCTTTCAAGTTCTTCTCTAAAATGTTTATTTTCTTCTTTATTTTTTCTTTCATAAAATGTCAGACTAATCTCATTGATTTCTTTGACTATGTCACAAAGGTGTTGGATCAAGGTGGTGCTGTGGATATTGCTTACCTGGAGTTCAGCAAAGCCTTTGATACGGTTCCACATAAAGAGCTGATAGATAAATTAGTGAAGATTGGACTTAATCCCTGGATAGTTCAATGGATTTGCAGCTGGCTGAAGCGTAGACATCAGAGAGTTATTGTTAATGGCGAGTATTCTGAGCAGAGACAGGTTACAAGCGGTGTGCCACAAGGGTCTGTTCTGGGTCCTATTCTTTTTAATATGTTTGTGAGTGACATAGGGGAAGGTTTGGTAGGGAAGGTTTGCCTATTTGCCGATGACTCTAAAGTGTGCAATAGGGTTGATATTCCTGGAGGCGTCTGTAATATGGTAAATGATTTAGCTTTACTAGATAAATGGTCAAAGCAATGGAAACTGCAGTTTAATGTTTCCAAATGTAAAATAATGCACTTGAGGAAAAGGAATCCTCAATCTGAGTATTGTATTGGCAGTTCTGTGTTAGCAAAAAATTCAGAAGAGAAGGATTTAGGGGTAGTGATTTCTGACAGTCTCAAAATGAGTGAACAGTGCAGTCAGGCGGTAGGGAAAGCAAGTAGAATGCTTGACTGCATAGCTAGAGGTATAACAAGCAGGAAGAGGGAGATTATGATCCCGCTATATAGAGTGCTGGTGAGACCACATTTGGAATACTGTGTTCAGTTCTGGAGACCTCACCTACAAAAAGATATTGACAAAATTGAATGGGTCCAAAGACGGGCTGCAAGAATGGTGGAAGGTCTTAAGCATAAAACGTATCAGGAAAGACTTCATGAAATCAATCTGTATCGTCTGGAGGACAGAAGGAAAAGGGGGGACATGATCGAAACATTTAAATATGTGAAAGAGTTAAATAAGGTCCAGGACTCCAGAGGGAAGTGTTTTTAATAGGAAAGTGAACACAAGAACAAGGGGACACAATCTGAACTTAGTTGTGGGAAAGATCAAAAGCAACATGAGAAAATATTATTTTACTGAAAGAGTAGTAGATCCTTGGAACAAACTTCCAGCAGACGTGGTAGATAAATCCACAGTAACTGAATTTAAACATGCCTGGGATAAACATATATCCATCCTAAGATAAAATACAGGAAATAATATAAGGGCAGACTAGATGGACCATGAGGTCTTTTTCTGCCATTAATCTTCTACGTTTCTATATTTCTATGTAATTGTTTGATTAGTTCATATTTTATCGAGGATTTAACTACTGTACTATTCACTTCACTTACACACTTCATAAATGACATGTTTAGTGATATAATAAAAACGTTACATGTTTAAATAGGTGTTATTATTGATTCTTTTAATCTTGTTTTTAACATATAATTAGGATGAGACTGTATTTAAAGAATCACACTATGATACGATCACCTTTTTTCTTTTGGTTTGTTGAATGCATTCAGGTTAAAAATGCTGAGCAAGTTGTGTTATGATGATTAAGATGTGTTTATTCTGGCACTTACGGCATTTGTTTTTTGTGTTTCTTTATTGTGGCGTATAAATGTTGAATTCAATGTTGTAATTTGAAAAGAAAAATAGGAAGAAACTCCCACAAACATAAAATCAGATGATTCGAGGCTTTAAAAAACAATTTTAAAAATTGGTCCCAAGTTGAATCCCTGAACAAATATAACCAAGAACACAAGTAACACACATGCATTTTTTCACAGTTTTTAAATATTTGGTTTTTTTTTTACAATTACGCATCAAAGTTTTGAACTTGATTTCTCTGAAACAAAATACAATGGTACCTCTACCCAAGAAGGCTTCTTTTTCCAGATAAGAACCGGGTGTTCAAATTTTCTTTTGCCTCCACTCTAGAACCATTTTGTTCTTACAAACCTGAGTCTCCGAAACGGTAGCTGAAAAAGGCAGGGAGAAGCGTCCATGGGGCCTCTCTAGGAATCTCCTGGGAGGAAACAGGGCCAGAAAAGGCAGGGAGAAGCCTCCGTGGTGCCTCTCTAGGAATCTCCTGTGAGGAAAGAGGGCCGGAAAAGGTGGGGAGAAGTCTCCGTGGGGCCTCTCTAGGAATCTCCTGGGAGGAAACAGGGTTGGAAACGGCAGGGGGAAGCCTCCATGGGGCCTCTCTAAGAATCTCCTGGGATGAAACAGGGCCAGAAAAGGCAGGGAGAAGCCTCCGTGGTGCCTCTCTAGGAATCTCCTGGCAGGAAAGAGGGCCAGAAAAGGTGGGGAGAAGCCTCCGTGGGGCCTCTCTAGGAATCTCCTGGGAGGAAACAGGGTCGGAAACAGCAGGGGGAAACTGCTGTGGGGCCTCTCTAGGACTCTCCTGGGAGGAAAAAGGGCGGAAATGGCAGGAGGAAGCCTCTGTAGGGCCTCTCTAGGAATCTCCTGGGAGGAAACAGGGCCTCCACCCTCCCTGTGGTTTCCCCAGTAGCACGCATTATTTACTTTTACATTGATTCCTATGAGAAAAATTGCATCTCCTTATCAAGTTTTCTACTTAAGAACCTCGTCACTGAACGAATTAAGTTCGTAAGTAGAGGTGCCACTGTACAGTATAAAGAAACATAGTCTTGTCATATATCAAATGAAATCTGGTACCGTTCTGAGAAAAAATGATGTATCTAGGTACACCCATAATATCTTGCTTGGCTCATTTTGGACAAGCTGAAGTCTCTGAACATTCTTCAAGGGTAGCCCCATGTAGAGAGCATTGCAGTAATCGACCCTCGAGGGCATGAGAGACTGTGAGAAGAAACTCTCTATCCAAATAGGGCTGCAACTGGTGAACCAGGCAGATTTGATTATGGGATCATTAAAAGAAGTTTGTGCTTGATCGGTGATTTTTTTGGTGATTCTCGGCTGGGGATACTCTGGGTTATAAAGTCAGCTCCTTATTCTGGTTTTATGTGTCAATCTTACAATTTTAATCAGGTACTGAATCCACCTTCACTTACGTCTTCTGCCCTTCCTTCCCTCTGCTATAGTGTTTTATTTGCTAATGGATTTTCAAATTGATGATCTTCTGCAGATTGTATTTTAATATAAATTCATGCTCAACTTTACATTTCTGAAGTGCCTCTTGCAGGGGGGGAAAATTCCCAAGTTACCCACTCTTGCTTGAAAATATTATTAAGTAAGAGCTTCAAGTTTTGTTCATGTTTCCCATTCAGCGACACTCTGGGATAAAAAGATGTAGAAAGGGAAAGTACAGGTAGTTGTCAACTTTGTTAATGTATGAGCAGAGTAATCCTTGTTCACCAAGGTTGTGCATGCGCAGAAACATTTAGATTGAGATTAGTTGTCAATAACTACTCAGCCACACACAGATATACTAACTTGAACTAAAGTTTACTTTGAGAAATAACATGCTCCTATAAACCAGCGGTCCCCAAACTACGGCCCGCGGGCCACATTTATCTGGCCTGTGGGTCTTTTCCAAGGCTGCACTGGAAAAGCAGTGAGAACGTCCCCCTCAATCTCATCTCACCCAAGGTAAAGTAAGGCTTGCCAAAAGCCAAGCTGGGCACAACACACACACATACACGCACCCCCCCGCCTCCTCCTCCTCTTTGAGTTGCTAGATCACGTTTCCTGAATGGGGATTGAATGGGAGTCCAGGGTCGGAGGGTGGAGGGTTGTCGGGTGAGTCCTCCGCAGGGAGAGAAGAGGGAGGGTGAAAGAGGGAAAAGAGAGAGAGAGAAGTGGAGAGAAAGAAAGAAAAGGGAAAGAGAAGGGAAAAAGAACGAGGGAAAGAAGTGGAGAGGAAGGAAGGAGGGAGGGAAGGAAGGAAGGGGGAGAAAGAGAGGGAGAGAGAAAGGGAGGGAGGGAGGAAGAGATAGCAAGAGAGTGAGTGAGAAAGACAGAGCAAGAGACAGAAAGAAAGCAAGAGAGAGAGAGAGAGAAAGAAATAAGGTATGTGCAGTGTGCATAGGAATCTGTTCACAGGTTTTTTTTATAGTCCGGCCCTCCAACAGTCTGAGGGACAGTGAACTGGCCCCCTGTGTAAAAAGTTTGGGGAACCCTGCTATAAACAGTCTAAAGTTATACACATAATAAATCAGTTCAATATTTCTCTTTAGTTCCGTCTTGGCTCTGACAATTCCATTTATTTCTTTGTGGCTTGATTCATCCTTTGCAATCAGAACAGGATTGTTCATTATAGAGCACTTCAAACAGTCCATGGGAAGATTATTGCTTCTTATGTAGTAATGTGGACATTTCTTGATACATCCAAATATTACCAAGTACATAATCTTTCATACCAGTTGTCTTTGTCATAATCAGCAAACAAAGATATCAAGCCCAAACACATTTTAGCTATAATACATGACTACAATACAGAGAGATTGCAGAGCTAACCTAACGGTGAATAGCCATTAATAGTAAGTAGCCAGAAGAGGTGAAACAGAGAGGGTGACTCAGAGAAATAAGCTATGAACTCTAGCTCCCTCTTGTGGCGGTCTGCAACACCTGCAGCCAACATTTTGCCAACCCAACAGTTATGGGTTGTCTGAGCTCCGGCCGTGTGGCCCGTCTGTGTTCTCCTGCGCCGCAAGCATCTCCTTCCTACGGTGCAGGAGAGCAGAGAGCAGGCCACGCAGCCAGGGCTCGGGTGGCCACTTTTGCCACTGGGCCCAACTGCCGCTCTAGGTGCCGCAGCGAGATTCGGCTGCTGCGCATGTGCAGAAGCCAAAATCTCATATGCAGACATCCTTCCGACAGCAAAAATTGCCGGTCTCTTTGCTTCTGCCCATACGCGGCACCAAAAAAACCATTAATTTTTACCGAAATTGTGCTGGTTGGGTGTGCATGCTGCGTGCACCCCTGGCAGCAATGGAGTGAACCAACACAGAATAGTAATAATACTAATACTACTACTACTACTACTACTAGTAATACTACTACTACTACTACTAATAATAATAATATAACAATAATAGTAATAACAGTAATATTAATAATAGTAATAATATTAATAATAATAGTAATAATAGTAATAATAATAATAATAATAATAATAATAATAATAATAGTGAATCAGACAGTAGAAGAAGAGAAGCATGCATTAGCTGACTATGTGAAGGGGAGCAAAGAGTCAGCGTTGATGGAGGTCAACAATAGGAAGCTTCTCAAGGTGAAGCAAACTAAAGACCAGTACAGAAAAAATGTAACTCAATGTCATATGGACAGTTGGCGGAACAAAGCATTGCATGGACAGTTCTTGGAGAAGATTGAAGGCAAAGTGGATAAAGAAAAGACCTGGTCATGGCTTACAAGTGGAACACTCAAAAAGGAGACAGAAGGACTAATACTGGCGGCACAAGAACAGGCCATTAGAACAAATGCTGTCAAAGCCAGAATTGAAAAATCAACAGACGACCCAAAGTGCAGACTCTGTAAAGAAACAGATGAAACAATCGATCACATACTCAGCTGCTGCAAAAAGATCGCACAGACTGACTACAAGCATAGACATGATGCTGTGGCACAGATGATCCACTGGAACTTGTGCCGGAACTACCATTTACCAGTGGCAAAGAACTGATGGGATCATAAGCCCGAAAAAGTGGTCGAAAATGAGCAAGCAAAACTATTGTGGGATTTCCGACTTCAGACTGACTGAATTCTGAAGCATAACACACCAGACATCCTGATTGTGGAGAAAAAGAAAGTATGGATCATCGACATCGTAATCCCAGGAGACAGCAGAATTGAGGAGAAGAAGCTAGAGAAATTAGTGAAATACGAAGATCTAAAAATCGAGCTGCAACGTCTCTGGCAGAAGCCAGTGAAAGTGGTCCCAGTGGTACTTGGCACGCTGGGCGCAGTGCCAAGGGATCTCAGCGGACATTTGAAAACCATTGGAATTGACAAAATCTCCATCTGTCAATTGCAAAAGGCCGCTTTACTGGGATCGGCAAACATAATTCGCCGCTACATCACGCAGTCTTAGGTGCTTGGGAAGCGCCCGACTGGTGATGAAATACGAAATCCAGCATAGTGATCTCGTTTGCTGTGTTGTACTGACATAATAATAATAATAATAATAATAATAATAATAATAATAATAATAATAATAATAATAATTTAGATTTGTATGCCGCCTCTCTCCGAGGACTCGGAGCGGCTCACAACAACAATATAACATGTACAAATCTAATATTGAAAACAATTTAAAACCCTCACGATAAAAGAAAAACAATCACACAACCTAACAATCCATACATAAAACCATAGAAGCTAGGGGTATATTAATTTCCTCCTGCCTGGCGCTTTCAAAAGGCAAGGAGATTGGGGGCAGTTCTAATCTCTGGGGGGAGTTGATTCCAGAGGGCCGGGGCCACCACAGAGAAGGGTGTTCCCCTGGGTTCCGCCAGATGACATTGTTTAGTCGACGGGACCCGGAGAAGGCCAACTCTGTGGGACCAGCCCTGGTATGGGGTCTCTTCTTTAGCACAGGGGTTGGACTAGAAGACCTCTAAGGTCCCTTCTAGCTCTATTCTGATTGATTAAAGATGAAAGAGGTTACTTTTCTAAAATCAAGAACAGGTATTACGGAATGCTGTTAGATCTTCCAATTTCCTTGTTATCAGCTTGTTAGAATTCTGGGCCTGTTGAGGCAGATCATGTACAGCGTTCACCGCAGAATGTACTATATTTAAGGATAAAGGGAGAAAAATGGCACATTTGGGTCACCTTCAAGGAAGAATACATAGTCAAGGAAACTTATTTTTAGGAATGTTCGGGGTATTTTTCTTAAGTGCTTAAGGAAAGGCAAGCACTTTAAACAAAAATACCCAAAATATATTCGTAGGAACAGCATGCGTTGGAGTGGAACGGAAGCTGTGATCTGAATTAGTACCACATTATTTATTTTATTTATTTATTATTCTTACTTATAAGCCGCCCAACTCCCGAAGGACTTGGGGCAACTTCCAGCAAGAAAAAAACAATAATTAAAACCAATTTAAAACACTTAATTAAAAAACCCTCATAACAAATAGATAACAATTCAAAGTGTTGGTTATGACCTATAAAACCCTTCATGGCGCCGGACCAGATTATCTCAGGGACCGCATTCTGCCGCACAAATCCCAGCGACCAGTTAGGTCCCACAGAGTTGGCCTTCTCCGGGTCCCGTCAACTAAACAATGCCGTTTGGCGGGACCCAGGGGAAGAGCCTTCTCTGTGGCGGCCCCGGCCCTCTGGAACCAACTCCCCCCAGAGATTAGAATAGCCCCCACCCTCCTTGCCTTTCGTAAGCTCCTGAAAACCCACCTCTGCCATCAGGCATGGGGGAATTGAGATACTCTTTCCCCCTAGGCTTCTACAATTTATGCATGGTATGTTTGTATGTATGATTGGTTTTATAACAAGGGTTTTTAGCTGTTTTTAATATTGGATTGTCACATGTTGTTTTTACCACTGTTGTTAGCCGCCCCGAGTTCACGGAGAGGGGCGGCATAAAAATCCATTAAACAAACAAACAAACAAACAAACAAACAAACAAACAAACATGCTCACTTTCATTCATGGCCAGATCTAAGTGATATTTCATTCAATCAATGGCCCCAGGCCATCCCGGAAGAACCAGGTCTTTACAGCTTTGAGGAAGGCCGGTAAGGTGGGGAGAATGCAAATCTCTGGAGGTAGTTGGTTTCATAGAGCCGGAGCCACCACAGAGAAGGCCCTTTCCTGCAGCTCCTGCCAGTTGGCATTGTTTGGCTGACGGGACCCGAAGAAGGCCAACTCTGTGGGCTCTTATTGGTACTCTGGGTATCTGATTTGTTTTACAGATATCTAGTCCTGAGTCCAGACACGTTGTCGTTTCCACTCAGGTTGTGACCAGTTGATAGAATTCATCAGACATGTATTCAACCTCGATATTTGTTATTTTCCCCCAAGCCAAAAATTTTTTGTGCACACCATCAGCTCTTCTTAATGCTCTCTTTCTATTACCTCAGATTCTAATTTCGTCCCTTATTTAAAATTCTATTTTGAATTAAGGGATTTAAGATGAGCAATCTGTTCGGTGCTTAAAGTCACATCGAAAGCCGCCTTCTGTTTATACGGAGTGTCAAACTCGGTTTCGTTGAAGGCCACATCAGAGTTGTGTTTGACCAGGGGGGTGGAGCGAACTGGGTGGGAGTGGCCAGGATGGGCGTGGCCAGCTTGACTTCACCCATCTCAGAGGTGCAGTGGTGGGTTCTTACTGGTGAGGTCCAGATTGCCACACCTGTTCAAACCCACTGTGATTTTTTTCCCAGCGTCTCCATGTTGGAAGAGGTCATTCCGCCTGCCCTCGTCTTAACGCTGACCGTTATTCTTTCTCTGAAGCACAGCTAAGAAGATCCTTGCTGGAAGGTCTTAAGCATAAAACATATCAGGAAAAGCTTAATAAACTTTTATTTATATTCTCCGGGTCCCGTCAACTAAACAATGTCGTTTGGCGGGACCCAGGGAAGAGCCTTCTCTGTGGCGGCCCCGGCCCTCTGGAACCAACTCCCCCCAGAGATTAGAATAGCCCCCACCCTTCTTGCCTTTCGCAAGCTTCTTAAAACCCACCTCTGTCGTCAGGCATGGGGGAATTAAGATATTCTTTCCCCCTAGGCTTCCACAATTTATGTATGGTACGTTCGTATGTATGATTGGTTTTAAAATAAGGGTTTTTAGCTTCTTTAGTATTGGATTGTCGCATGTTGTTTTTACTACTGTTGTTAGCCGCCCCGAGTCTACGGAGAGGGGCGGCATACAAATCCAATAAAATGAAATGAAATGAAAATTATTGTTAGAGTTGAAAGGGACCATGTAGGTCATCAAGTCCAACCCCTTGCCTGAGCAGGAATCCTAAAGCACCCCAGCCAAGTGGCAGTCAAATCTTCTCTTGAAAATGTCCAGAGTTGGGGAGTTCACAACCTCCGCAGGCAGGTTGTTCCAATGGTTGATCGCTCTGACCGTCAGGAAGTTCTTCCTTACTTCTAGGTTGAATCTCTCCTTGGTCAGCTTCCAGCCGTTGTTCCTCGTCCGGCCCTCTGGTGCTCTGGAGAATAGAGTGACCCCCTCCTCTCTGTGGCAACCCCTCATATACCTGTATACAGCTATCATGTCCGCTCTGGCCCTCCTTTTCTCTAGGCTATCCATGCCCAGTTCCCACAGTCTCTCTTCGTAAGTCTTGGTTTCAAGTCCCCTAATCATTTTGGTTGCTCTTTTTTGCACCTTCTCCAGAGTTTCAATGTCTCTTTTGAAGTGTGGTGACCAGAACTGGATGCAGTACTCCAGATGTGGTCTGACCAGGGCATAGTAGAGTGGTATTAATACTTCCCTGGTCTTGGAGTGTATCCCTCTGTTGCTGCAGCTTAGGATGGTGTTGGCTTTTTTGGCCGCTGCTGCACATTGCTGGCTCATGTTTAGTTGATTATCCACCAAGACTCCAAGATCTCTTGGAGATGTACTCAATCTGTAAAGCTTGGAGGACAGAAGGGAAAGGGAGGACATGATTGAAACATTGAAATAGGTTAAAGGATTAAACAAGGTTCAGGAGGGAAGTGTTTTTAATAGAAAAGTAAACACAAGAACAAGGGAGCACAATCTGAGATTAGTTGGGGGAAAGATCAAAAGCAACATGAGAAAATATTATTTTACTGAAAGAGTTGTAGATTCTTGGAACAAACTTCCAGCAGACGTGGTTGGTAAATCCACAGTAACTGAATTTAAACATGTCTGGGATAAACATATATCCATCCTAAGATAAAATACAGGAAATAGTATAAGGCAGACTAGATGCACCATGAGGTCTTTTTATGCTGTCAATCTTCTATGTTTCTAAGTGAAATATTGTGTGAGGACACCGGCAGAAGCGAGATTTTGGCAATTTTTGTCCCGTTTTTTGCTTCTGCACAGAAGGAAAAAAAGAGGGCAAAAATTGTTGAAATCTCACCTGCGCCAGCATCCTCACGCAAGATATCGCTTCGGGCACATGTATAGAAGTGAAATCTCATGCAGGGGCGTGCGCATATGTGCCGGGTGCGCCCGTGCCCAGGCGAGCCTCAGGATCCCGTACCGGTAGGAAAAATTAAGTGGAGCCCTTCACTGCTTGTGATTTCTGTTTCTGGTTGCGATGGCCCCCTGCAAGCCTCTGCCAGTGAAAATAGATCTCCCACGTGGCCCTCCCGAGCTCTGTTTTTGCTGACAGAGGCATCGTGGGCTGGCCCTTCGCTGTTTTCGGGGTGACCCTGTGTCATCATCAGCAAAGCAATATTTTCAAACGTGTGGAGAAAGAAACTGCCAGGCAAAACGTCACACAAATTAGAATACAGTGGTACCTCTACCTAAGAATGCCTCTACTTACGGACTTTTCTAGATAAGAACCAGGTGTTCAAGATTTTTTTGCCTCTTCTCAAAAACCATTTTCTATTTACAAACCCGAGCCTCCGAAACTGTAACCGGAAAAGGCAGGAAGAAACCTCTTGAGGCCTTTCTAGGAATCTCCTGGGAGGAAACAGGGCTGGAAAAGATGGGGAGCAGCCTCCGTGGGACCTCTTTAGGAATCTCCTGGGAGGAAACAGGGCTGGAAAAGGCAGGGAGAAGCCCCTGTGGGGCCTCTCTAGGAATCTCCTGGGAGGAAACAGGGCTGGAAAAAGCGGGGAGAAGCCTCCGTGGGGCCTTTCTAGGAATCTCCTGGGAGGAAACAGGGCTGGAAAAGGCGGGGAGAAGCCTCAGTGGGACCTCTCTAGGAATCTCCTGGGAGGAAACAGGGCTGGAAAAGGCGGGGAGAAGCCTCCGTGGGGCCTCTCTAGGAATCTCCTGGGAGGAAACAGGGCTGGAAAAGGCGGGGAGAAGCCTCTGTGGGACCTCTCTAGGAATCTCATGGGAGGAAACAGGGCTGGAAAAGGTGGGGAGCAGCCTCCGTGGGACCTCTCTAGGAATCTCCTGGGAGGAAACAGGGCTGGAAAAGGCGGGGAGAAGCCTCCATGGGGCCTTTCTAGGAATCTCCTGGGAGGAAACAGGGCTGGAAAAGGTGGGGAGAAGCCTCCGTGGGGCCTCTCTAGGAATCTCCTGGGAGGAAACAGGGCCTCAACCCTCCCTGTGGTTTCCCCAATCGCACACATTATTTGCTTTTACATTGATTCCTATGGGAAAAATTACTTCTTACAAACTTTTCTACTTAAGAACCTGGTCAAGGAACAAATTAAGTTCGTAAGTAGAGGTACCACTGTATGATCTGTTTCTTATGATTGGTCAGCTTCCATAAGGGGGGTGGGGGAGTTCAGCTTCCAGAGTTCTCAAGCCCTGGCGCTGTTGGCTGGGGAATTCTTAGAATTAAAGCCTACACATCTGGAAAATTCCTTAGGTCACGAGAGTCCCGCTTTAGAGAATACACAGTTATTAATTTTAGATTCATGCCACTCCCCAATTCCCCTGATGACCGCTCAGGGTAGTTTAAAGCAATAAAACCACAATTAAAGTAACATTTCTTATTTAAATAACGTTAGATGTAATAAACGTTGGCTTGGCTAGAGTAAATGTTCAGCATGTGTTTTGATCCAGAATTCAGCCCTTGATATGGAGATGGAGATATACAGATACAGAAAACTTTTGCCAGACCCATCCTCGAATACAGCTCATCTGTTTGGAACCCATATCGCATCTCAGACATTAACACCCTTGAAAATGTCCAAAGATGCTTCACCAGAAGAGCCCTTCAGTCCTCCACTTGAAACAGAAGACCCTATGAGACTAGACTTTCAATCCTGAGCCTAGAAAGTTTAGAACTAAGATGCATTAAACATGATCTAAGTATTGCCCACAAGATCATATGCTGCAACGTCCTGCCTGTTGGTGACTACTTCAGCTTCAACCACAACAACACAAGAGCACACAACAGATTTAAACTTAATATTAACCGCTCCAAACTTGACTGTAAAAAATATGACTTCAGTAACCGAGTTGTCGAAGCGTGGAACTCATTACCGGACTCCATAGTGTCATCCCCAAACCCCCAACACTTTACCCTTAGATTATCCACGGTTGACCTCTCCAGATTCCTAAGAGGTCAGTAAGGGGCAAGTACAAGTGCACTAGAGTGCCTTCCGTCCCCTGTCCTATTGCGCTCCTATATCTCCTATACCTTTCTTCTATTCCTATATCTCTTCTTCTATTTTTTCATTGATATGTTCTATTCCTATATCTTCTTTTCTATTATTTCGTAGATATATTTTACTATGAGTATCTCCTCTATAACCTTCATCATGTATTTTACTATGTGTATATAGATATATACCCACTAAAACCCTCATTGTGTATTGGACAAAATTAAAAAATAAATAAATACAAAATAATAGAGTTGGAAGGGACCTTGGAGGTCTTCTGGTCCAATTGCCCCCCACTCAAGCAGGAGACTTTGTGCTAGTGATGGTGAACTCATTCATTCATTCACTCACTCACTCACTCACCCACCCACTCACTCACTCACTCATTTACTTACTTACTTACTTATTAGATTTATACCCCGCCCCTCTCCGAAGACTCGGAGCGGCTCACAACAAGAATACAAAATACAAATCCAATGATTAAAACAGTAAAACAGTTTAAAACCCTTAATATAAAAACAGTCATACAACCCAAACAAACCATACATAAAACGGAGCGTCCGAGGGGAATCAATTTCCCCATGCCTGGTGGCAATGGTGGGTTTTAAGGAGTTTACGAAAGGCAAGGAGGGTGGGGGCAGTCCTGATCTCCGGGGGGAGTTGATTCCAGAGGGTCAGGGCCGCCACAGAGAAGGCTCTTCCCCTGGGTCCCACCAGACGGCATTGTTTTGTCAACGGGACCCGGAGAAGGCCAACTCTGTGGGACCTAATCAGTCCCTGGGATTCATGCGGCAGAAGGCGGTCCCGGAGATATTCTGGTCCGATGCCGTGAAGGGCCTTTATAGGTCATGACCAACACTTTGAATTGTGACCGGAAACTGATCGGCAACCAATGCAGACTGCGGAGTGTTGATGTGACATGGGTATATCTGGGAAAGCCCATGATAGCTCTTGCAGCTGCATTCTGCACGATCTGAAGTTTCCAAACACTTTTCAAAGGTAGCCCCATGTAGAGAGCGTTACAGTAGTCGAACCTCGAGGTGATGAGGGCATGAGTGACTTTTTTGGTTTGCGTGCCAAAAGGGTGTGTGTCCGTGTGCTAGCCCATGAGCCCACACCCATTCACCCCATGCATGCGCACCCCCACACTGCCATTATGCATGGGCCAAATCCCCTCACTGAAGCCTGGGACGGTGAAAAAATGGCCAAACGGGCAAACCGGAAGTTCGGAAAAACAGACTTCCGGTTTGTCTGTTATGCTGTTTTTCACATTCTGGAGCCTTCAGGGATGCCTCCTGAAGCCTTGGAGTGTGAAAAACAGCAGAATGGGCAAAACGGATGTCTCTTTTCTGAACTTCCGGTTTGCCTGTATTACAGTAGTCCCTCACTATACCGCGCTTCACCTACTGCGGCTTCACTTCATCATGGGTTTCTGAGGAAGTCGATCGGCAGATTTAAACAGCCCGCCGAACTCGATCGGCAGGTTTTTTTAAAAAAAATAAATCTAAAATTGTAAATACTGTATTTAAATACTGTATCTAAAATAAATACTGTGTGGGAAGGGTTTATAAACACTTAAAACAATGAAAACTTACCAAACAATTACAATAGAAATACTTAAATAAGTACTATCAATCGATAAATTCCCCATCGCAGATTTCACCTATCGCGGCCAGGTCTGGAACGTGAGGGTGAGGGACTACTGTACTGTTCTTTGCACTCTGGGGTTTCAGGGAAGATTTCCTGAAGCCTTCGGAGTGCAAAACGGCCTTCCTCAAGGCCGAAAATCAGCTGGCCAGCACGAGCATGTGCACTGGAGCTGACATAGGGCAACACTATGACAAGTCTTGGAACTATCTTTATATACTGTCAGGGTGTAGCCAAATGTCCCATAGATCTAATCAACGCCAAGAACCCCTTCTAGAGAGATATTCGTGTCTGGATCTCATCCTCCTTACTCTTGCATCTAATAGGGGGTCCTGATCCTCAAAGTCCCCATCAGAAAATACCCTAAGTGGGGGTTCATTTAAATATGTCAAAGGGTTAAATAAGGTTCATGAGGGAAGTGTTTTTAATAGGAAAGTCAACACAAGAACAAGGGGGCACAATCTGAAGATAGTTGGGGGAAAGATCAAAAGCAACATGAGACAATATTATTTTACTGAAAGAGTAGTAGATGCTTGGAACCAACTCCCAGCAGACGTGGTTGGTCAATCCACAGTCACTGAATTTAAACATGCCTGGGATAAACATCTATCCATCCTAAGATAAAATACAGGAAATAGTATAAGAGCAGACTAGATGGACCATGAGGTCTTTTTTTGCCGTCAATTTTCTATGTTTCTATGTTCTACAGTCTCAGGTGGTTCCTCAGTCTCTAATTCCCCTTCACTCTCACTCTCAGATTCAGATGACTTGCGATGCCAGTATTCCTTTGTCTCCTAGTCCTTAAAATCCATGCCAGCGAAACTTCTGAATTTTAATCATGAGATCGTGGGGAATGCACCAATGGTCATAAGTGTGGGAAAAGGTTATAAGGTCCCACAGAGTTGGCCTTCTCCGGGTCCCGTCGACTAAACAATGTCGTCTGGCGGGCCCCAGGGGAAGAGCCTTCTCTGTGGTGGCCCCAGCCCTCTGGAATCAACTCCCCCTGGAGATTAGAATTGCTCCCACCCTCCTTGTCTTCCGTAAACTACTTAAGACCCACCTATACCGCCAGGCATGGGGGATTTGAGACACCTTTCCCCCAGGCTTATTATAATTTATGTTTGGTATGTATGTGCTGTTTGGTTTTTAATTATGATAGGGTTTTTAGTTTTTTTTAAATATTAGATTTGTGCCTGTATAATACTGTTTTTATCGTGTTGTGAGCCGCCCCGAGTCTTCGGAGAGGGGCGGCATACAAATCTAATAAATTATTATTATTATTTTTCAGTGTCATTGTAAATGTAAACCAGCACTAAATGAATTGTCGTAAGTCAAGGACCCCACCTGTACTCCAAGTATTAACACAGTTGTACAATGTCAGGAAGTAATTTTCTTTCTTTCCCTTTTCCTACTGTTCATCCCGGGAGATGTGTCTTTTTTTAAAAAAATGTATATTTGCTAAATTAATTAATTTGTATTACCACATAGTGAAATAAGCAATCAAGACATATGAGATTATGCGTTTTGTTCGTTCGCCTGTAGCTATTTCAAAGGGTTTAATGATCGGTATAATCAAAGCAGTTAATTTAATAATAATAATAAAAGACAGTGTTTCCCAGTTCTCAGAACCTCTGATTATCCTGCGGATCGATTCATTCGCAGATTTATGATGACAACGGAAAACAGCATGATAGACTGTGTTCTGGAAAGATCTGTTCTGTGATGTGTTGCTAAGGATCACAATGTTTATTGGAGATCTGTGCAAATATGTTCATTTATTAAAATATATGCACATTTTTAATGGATGCCTGCCTACGGCAAGGAAAACAATAAGGAATATTTGTCGGATTAACTCAGTTAATTTTTTTTTTTGCATGCTGTAATTCCTGCACAGAGATGTGATGGTTAAGGCACAAGGCTAGAAGCCGGGAGGCCGGGAGTTCTATATCCTGCCTTAGACACAATGCCAATTTTAGACCAGTCTCTCTCTCTCTCTCTCTGTCTCTCAGCGTTAGGAAGAAGGCTGAGAGATTACTACCCTTAGATTATGCACGGTTGACCTCTCCAGATTCCTGAGAGGTCAGTAAGGGGTATGCATAAGTGCACTAGAGTGCCTTCCGTCCCCTGTCCTACCCTGTTTCCCCGAAAATAAGATGTACCCCGAAAGTAAGGCATGTCAGAGGTTTTGCAGAATTTGCTAATATAAGGCACCCCCCGAAAATAAGGTGTAGTCAAGTTTACCTACGGTACGGTGGAAAAACATACGGTACCATTCAAAGCTGTTCATAGCGGTACCGTAATAATGTGGCGTCCCCTGCTGGCCCCTTCCATCGCTTTGTCCAGTACGGCAGACATAGTCTGCTGCTGTCTCACCGCCATTACAGTCTCCAGTACAGTGCGTAGACAGTAGTTCCTCTGGTGGGCGGAAGCTGCAATAGCGGGAGTATACTGTTGTACCATATAAGTGCCGTTGTTTGTGTGTGTGGGTGCTGTACTGACAGGTACCGTACCGTAATCAGTGTACCGTACGGTACACTTCCTTTGGAGGTGTCAGCTTTTCTGCCTGTGAATTTGTCTTATTTGAGAAATATAAGGCACCCCCTGAAAATAAGACATAGCACAACTTTTGGAGCAAAAATTAATATAAGACAGTGTCTTATTTTCAGGGAAACATGGTATTGCTCTCCTATATCTCCTATACCTATAGCTCAGAGGTCAGAAAGTGAGGACAAATCAAGGGAAATATTTATTCACCCAGAGGGTCCTTGTTTTATGGAATTCACTTCCAGAAGAGGTGGTGACAGCTGTCAGCCTGGATAGCTTCAAGGCAGGATTAGACAAATTCATGGATGCCAAGTTATTGGTGGTTATTGAAACAGATGTCCAAGTGCCGCCTCTATGTTGGTTGAGGCAGGCAGGATTTCCTTGGGTACCATTTGTTGGGGGTGAAGGGAAAGGGAGGGTCTTGCCTTCTCTTTCTGCTCATGATCCCCATGGACAATTGGTGGGCCACTGTGTGTTGTACATACTCCTGATCGGATGATGAAAATATTGAGGACTTGGATTCAGATAGTGTTTATGAAATACTGGGGAGCCCAGGGTTACAGGTGGGAGGCCAGCCACAGGATGGGGCTATGAGTTCAGGATCTAGTGAGGGAGAATCAGACGCTTGCTGGGTTAACCCTAAATTCAGGTCCAGAAACGTAGAGAGCAGAGGTCTGGAAGAAGATATTAAGGAGAGGAATGGGTTAAATATTGTAGTGATGTGTTTGGCATATCAGGGGGTCAGTGGAGAAGAAGGGTGGAGTTTCAACATTGCCAAAAAGAATAATGGATGTGTTTTGCCACACTAAAGTAAGCCAAAGTATTTTGTATTGTATTTAGTCAGTGCTGTTGTTTTTTCAAAATTATGTGGTTAGGAAAATAAACCTTGTTTAAGTGAAACAGAAGGAAGAATGTGAGAAATGAGGCTAAGAGAGAGATAACAGACCGAGTGCTGTATGGAATGTGATTGAAGTACAGAAGAGCAGAGAAATAAACGGAGTTGCTTTATTCATGAAATGATGCATTTAATAAGAGTTATTTGTAATTACTAAATTTCTACCAGAATCCAGAACACTGTGTGACACTGAATACTGGACTCGATGGGCTTTGGCCTGATTCACCAGGGCTCTTCTTATATAGAGTGCTGCTGAGACCACATTTGGAGTACTGTGTCCAGTTCTGGAGACCTCAGCTACAAAAAGATATTGACAAAATTGAACGGGTCCAAAGACGGGTTACAAGAATGGTGGAAGGTCTTAAGTATAAAACGTATCAGGAAAAACTTAATGAACTCAATCTGTATAGTCTGGAGGACAGAAGGAAAAGGGGGGACATGATCGAAACATTTAAATATGTGAAAGGGTTAAATAAGGTTCAGGAGGGAAGTGTTTTTAATAGGAAAGTGAACACAAGAACATGGGGACACAATCTGATGTTAGTTGGGGGAAAGATCAAAGGCAACATGAGAAAATATTATTTTACTGAAAGAGTAGTAGATCCTTGGAACAAACTTCCAGCAGACGTGGTTGGTAAATCCACAGTAACTGAATTTAAACATGCCTGGGATAAACATATATCCATTGTAAGATAAAATACAGGAAATAGTATAAGGGCAGACTAGATGGACCATGAGGTCTTTTTCTGCCGTCAGTCTTCTATGTTTCTATGTTTCTTATGTTCTTATGAAACTTACCAAGAACACGTCGACTTTGAACTGGGATGGTATTGTTCTGACCTAGGCTTTCCCAGGAGCATGAAGCCGAGTCTTTATCCCGATAAACCTCTTTTATTTAATTTATAGTGATTTTCTCTCCAGCAAAGTCTTTCCTCTCCCACAGTCTTTCAAGATAGTTCACAATTACTGACCTTTATCAGGCTTGGAGAGTAGCCAGGCCGATTTTTCAGACACTGCAATACTTGACAAGAATACAGAAATGAACTAATCGTCTCCTGCACTCCGCCATTCACTCCTCTTTTATTCCCTCTGGGAGGGGCCACTCATTGACCACCTCTGGCCTTACTCCCAAGTTGTTCTGTCCCAATGATGAGCCCTCCAGGGTGTCCAGCAAACCTGGAAAACAGGAAATATCAGGGAATTATCAGGGAATGCGTAAAAAAAAAAAGTGGAATAAATCAGGGGGGAAACCCAAATTGTATTAAAATGTTTTAAAGTAAGGGAAAAATCATGTAAAAAAATAAAATAAAATGGATCATGCTGCTTGGCAGAGTCAAGTAAAAATGAACATAACTGTGGCAACAACTTGCTTCCTCAGCTACCGATATTTCTCCATGGCTCAGCCGTTTGCTATGATGTCATCTATGACTGTGCCTTAACTAGATTGCAAGTTACAGGGAAATGTCAGTGAAATATCAGGGAATTTCAAACAGCTTTCCCCCTGGACACCCAGGCCCTCCAAGAAATGGGTCCACCCAGAAATATCGAAACATAGAAACATAGAAGATTGGTGGCAGAAAAAGAACTCACGGCCCATCTAGTCTGCCCCTATACTATTTCCTATATTTTATCTTAGGATGGATATATGTATATCTCAGGCATGTTTAAATTCAGTTACTGTGGATTTACCAACCACGGGTGCTAGAAGTTTGTTCCAAGCATCTACGACTCTTTCAGTAAAATAATATTTTCTCATGTTGCTTCTGATCTTTCCCCCAACTAACCTCAGATTGTGCCCCCATGTTCTTGGGTTCACTTTCCTATTAAAAACACTTCCCTCCTGAACCTTATTTAACGCTTTAACATATTTAAATGTTTCCATCATGTCCCCCCTTTTCCTTCCGTCCTCCAGACTATACAGATGGAGTTCATCTGATAGGTTTTAGGCTTAAGACCTTCCACCATTTTTGTAGCCCATCTTTGGACCCGTTCAGTTTTGTAAATCTCTTTTTGTAGGTGAGGTCTCCAGAAATGAACACAGTACTCCAAATGGGGTCTCACCAGCGCTCTATACAGCAGGATCACAAACTCCCTCTTCCTGTTTGTTATACATCTAGCTATGCAGCCAAGCATCCTACCTGCTTTCCCTACCGCCTGACTGCACTGTTCACCCATTTTGAGACTGTCGGAAATCACTACCCCTAAATCCTTCCCTTCTGATGTTTTTGCTAACACAGAACTGCCAATACAATACTCAGATTGAGGACTCCTTTTCCCCAAGTGCAATAGGTACAAATGTTTATATTGGTGGAGAACTGCAGAAAAAACAATTGCTGCCAACCTGCCTTCCATCGGGGACCTGTATACTGCATGAGTCAAAAAGAGGCTGTGAAAATATTGACTGACCCCTCACATCCTGGACACAAACTGTTTCAACTCCTACCCTCAAAACATCGCTACAGAGCACTGCACACCAAAGACAACTACACACAAGAACAGTTTCCCCCCGAACGCCATCCCTCTACTAAACAAACACTGTCAAACTATTTACTAAGTCTGCACTTTTATTTCTACTACTTTTTTTCTCATTCCTATCACCCATTTCCTCCCACTTAGGACTGTATGACTGTAACTTGTTGCTTGTATCCTAAGATTTTTATTCATATTGATTGTTTCTTCATTGCTTATTTGACCCCTATGACAATCATTAAGTGTTGTCCCACAGGATTCTTGACAAATCTATATTTTCTTTATGTACACTGAGAGCATTTGCACCAAGACAAATTCCTTGTCTGTCCAATCACACTTGGCCAATAAAGAATTCTATTCTATTCTAGTCTATAAAGGATTCTATTCTTTTCATTCAGAAAGTGAACAATAAAACTTGAAAATTTGCATTTGTCTCTCAGTCTTTGAGTCTTTCTACTGCAACAGGCAGCAATCAAACTGAATTGGGTTAACTCCATTGAGGATGGGTTGGGTTTTTTTGCTCCTGCGTGGTACTTTGGTTGTTGGCAGCTTCAAATATTTGTTTTGACATTGCTTTGACAGACATGTCATTGGCACAAATTTATAAAATGCCCACACAAACAATAGCAGCTATCGAATGGATTCACAGGTTTTGCTAATGGGATATTTTGGCTTTAGTGGGAAGCGTGAACCCAGCTACTGTGATTAATTATGATTTATAGCTTATTGCATTACTGGAGGGTGACCTCAGATGATTCCTAGAAAGCTAAACAGGGCCTGAGGGAGAGACTTTGAGGACTAGAGTATTGTACAGCAGGAATTTCAAACTAAGTACAATGGGACCTCTACTTACGAACTTAATCCGTTCCGTGACCAGGTTCTTAAGCAGAAAGGTTTGTAAGAAGAAGCAATTTTTCCCATAGGAATCAATGTAAAAGCAAATAATGTGTGCGATTGGGGAAACCACAGGAAGGGTGGAGGTCCTGTTTCCTCCCAGGAGAGTCCTAGAGAGGCCCCACGGAGGTTTGTCCCTGCCTTTTCCGGCCCTGTTTCCTCCCAGGAGATTCTGCGGAGAGGGGTGGCATACAAATCTAAATAATAAATAATAAAAATAAATTCCTGGAGAGGCCCCAGAGAGGCTTCTCCAAGCCTTTTCTGGCCCTGTTTCCTCCCTGGAGATTCCTAGAGAGGCCCCACGGAGGCTTCTCCCCGACTTTTCCGGCCCCATTTCCTCCCAGGAGATTCCTAGAGAGGCCCCACGGAGGCTTTTCCCCACCTTTTCCGGTTACATTTTCTTCCCAGGAGATTCCTAGAGAGGCCCCACGGAGGCTTCTCCCTGCCTTTTCCAATTACAGTTTCGGAGGCTCGGGTTTGTAAGTGGAAAATGGTTTTGAGAAGAGGCAAAAAAATCTTGAACACCCTGTTCTTATCTAGAAATGTTCGTAAGTAGAGGCATTCTTAGGTAGAGGTTTCACTGTAGTAGAAATTAACAGTTTTGATCAATCCGTCAATGACACAAACCAGATATAGATAGATACAGATAAACGCTGCTGCAATGGGTGTCCAAGATGCTTACTGAAGCGCACAAAATCGGTGCCGCCCGAGAATTTATTTATTTATTTATTTATTTTGTCCAATACACAATAATTTACAATGAAGCTTATAGAGATATAGTAGAGAAGATATAGGAGATACAGGAGAGCTATAGGACAGGGGACGGAAGGCATGCTAGTGCGCTTATGCACACCCCTTACTGACCTCTTAGGAATCTGGAGAGGTCAACCGTGGATAGTCTAAGGGTAAAATGTTGGGGGTTAGGGGATGATACTACGGAGTCCGGTAACGAGTTCCACGCTTCAACAACTCGATTACTAAAGTCGTATTTTTTACAGTCAAGTTTAGAACGATTAATATTACGCTTGAATCTGTTCTGTGCTCTTGTGTTGTTGTGGTTGAAACTGAAGTAGTCTTTGATAGGCAGGACATTGCAGCATATGATCTTGTGGGCAATACTTAGACCATGTTTAAGACATCGTAGTTCTAAGCTTTCAAGACCCAGGTTTGTAAGTCTAGTTTCGTAGGGTATTCTGTTTCGAGTGGAGGAATGAAGGGCTCTTCTGGTGAAGTATCTTTGGACATTTTCGAGGGTGTTAATGTCAGAAATGTGGTATGGGTTCCAAACAGATGAGCTGTATTCTTGAAGTCGAGGCTTTTCTCAACTGTATAGTGACAGGAGATGAAACTTGGGCTTATCACCCTACTCCAGAGAGCAAACATCGATCAATGCTGGGGTCCCTTACTCATTCTCCTTCAGCCTAAAAATTGAAAACTCAGCAATCAGCGAGAAAAATCTTGGACACTCATCGTACACAAATCTTGGGTACCCGTTGCATTGCGTTCATGCCCTTAGTATTCAGGTAGCGTATTACAGTGCGCACTTCGAGGGAAACGGAATGAGGATGCTCATTTGTAACCTTCACCACAATGCCAATCGACGATCTACTGACCACTGGCACTGCTCATTCTCTTCTGCTGGCTTCCCACTACCTGAGAGTAATATCAACTTCCCCCACAAACATTTCCTGCAAGAGCTACGTGTCTTTTAACCTTACTTTCTGTTGTGGTTAGCTCTGGCCCAGCTCCTGCCCCAACGACTGTGGATGTGGGGGAGATATCCACATGCTGCAGGCCTGTTTTGCCCCCGGTGGAATCTGATGATGAAGGCTCCTCTGACCAAGAAGACATGAGTGACAGGGAGGAGGAGAGTGTGGCAGACAGCTCAGAAGGAGATCAATTATCCAGCTCCTCCTTGGATTCGGAACAAGAGTTAATGATACAGCCACGCATGCGGAGAGCGATGCATAGGCAGCAACAACTGAGAGATTATTATCAAAGAAAATGAGGCCACCTGTGGTTGGGTGGGGCTGTGGTCATTATTGAGGCTGCTATAAAGAGCAGCCTGTGGGTTTGGCCATTGTGGAGGATTATCTGATCGTTGTGTTTCGTGACTGCTTTACTGACTTTGACCTTTTGTGTGCTGATTTTCTCCGCTTTGAAACTAAACCAGAGCAAAATGTGTTTCACTTTGTGAAAGAAGAAGGACTGTGAATGGCCTCACAGCTGCATGCTAAGTATCACAGAACTGATAAGGGACTTGTACAAATTACCAGTTTTGTTTGGAGATGAGTGCTCTTTGCTACACCAAAAGAGGGCTTGGTTTAAGTGAATTTTCATTATAAAGAACATTGTTTTGAATTTTCAAACGTGTGTGTGTCTGAAATTTGTATCTGTGAATTTTTGGGAGGATTCTACCAGAGAGCCCAACAGAACAGGTTCTGTGGTCGTGGCTTGGTGGTTGTGGCTTGGTGGTCAGAAATCACTACCCCTAAATCCTTCTCTTCTGAAGTTTTTGCTAACACAGAACTGCCAATACAATACTCAGATTGAGGATTCCTTTTCCCCAAGTGCATTATTTTACATTTGGAAACATTAAACTGCAGTTTCCATTGCTTTGACCATTTATCTAGTAAAGCTAAATCATTTACCATATTACAGACAGCCATTTTTCCCTTCTTTATTCATGTATGTCATAATATCAGTTGGAACTTGAGAAAAGGGGGATAATTTCTTCAAATGATTGTGGAGATGGACACTTTGTGGTTCAAGAGGGGAAAAATGGAATAATGGAAGTGGGAGAAGCCACGTAAATTCAGACAGATTTTAGCGTTTTTGGAACAACATTTTAAGGTTTAATTTGCGCTTGGCAAAGGAAGGCAGCCAAGTGACCACAGGCACATATACATGGGTGGGTTTTAACTAACCTTACTGCTGGTTCGCTTCCTCCTGCACCGTGTGGCTGTGCCTCATGGGCCAGCATATGCAGTGGCAAAAAAAAATCCATTAAAAATAAATGCTGACAACAAAATGGCGACCGTTTTCACAGTTCCGGAAACTCGGCTTTTGTGCATGTGCAGAAGAAAAAAAAATCCCAATTTTTAAAAATAAAAAAAATACCCCCTCTGTTTTGATTGGCGCATGGCCAGCTCCTCTGGCCACTGATTTTGAGTCCGAAGAGCCGGGTCCGTCAGATCAAAGAAGACCTGTTTGGCTTAATGAGGAGGCAGACTGTGAAGGGGAAGGAGAAGGGGATGTGGAAGGTGCTGGAGAGGCAGAAGAGCCTGTAGGATCTCCAGTCAGGGCCTCCTCGGAGTCAGACGAGCAAGGGGTGATGGATGATCCCATCCTAAATGTCAGGGTCCGTAGAATGTTGGGACGCCAGGAAAAGCTGCGCAGACGCAGAAAGAGATTCTAAGTCACAACTGTCAGTAATCAAGGATGCTGCAGCAGGGTTAAAAAGGGAAGAGCTGCGTTGTGGGACTTTATCATTCAGATTTGAGAGGGAGAGAGAGAGACATTAACACTTCGTGCTTTCGTTTTTCCTTTGGACATCTCTGGAATTCTGGCATTCAAGATGAGTGAGTAATTGGCTGAAGTAAGCCAGAGAGACTTTTGTTGTTGCCTTGAGTCATTAACCCTGATCCTTGGATCCATAAACCAGCGTTCCTCTTGCCGTTGCTGTGGCATTAAGCCAATTGTGTACATAAAGAAACCTTCTGCCTTCTACAAGCTTCTGTATAGCCATCTATTCTAGCTATCATCTATCAATCAATCATCTGTCTGTCCCTCCATCCATCATCTTATCTATCTGCTGCACAACCTCTTCCCACGGAAATGTATATTTTGGTGAAGACTCTGTGGCAGCTGATGGCACCTTTTGTGCAATGGCAATTAAATGAAGAAATCCCCTTGGAAAGTTTCTCAGATTTCACCCTTCCTATGTTTTAAAATGTTTATCCCCTTATATTTTTGGTTGCATTTTCCTTTAAATTGGCTTTACCGCAGTTCCCCCTTTTTGCTGGTGGTTAAATTAGGATCTTCACATAAACAGCTCTCGTGCCATGGGTTAATTCCTCCCTTCGCTGTGCCAGTGATTAAATTCCATATTTCATTTATTGGATGCTGTAACCATGCACTGTTCAGTAGCCTGTGATTCAGTAATTAAAAAGCACGAGGAACTTGGTAATTCCGATTAGAGAGCTATCTGAGAACATAGCTATAGTACAGTAGAGGGGTCTTCAAACGTGGCAACTTTAAGACTTGTGGACTTCACCTCTGGGAATTACTTCCTTCCCTCTCTCCTTCTCTCCTTCTCCCCTTCATTTTTCCTTTCTCCCTTCCTCTTTTTTTCCCTTCCTCCCTCTCTCTCTTCTTTTTCCTTCCTTCCTTTTTTCCTTCCTTCCTTTTTTCCTTCCTTCTTTTCTTTCTTCCTTCCTTCCTCATTTCCTCCCTCCCTCCCCCTTCCTTCCCCCTCCCTCCCTTTTTCCTCCCTCCCTCCCTTCCTCCCCCTCCCTCTCTTTTTCCTTCCTCCATCCCTTCATTTTTCCTTCCTCATTTCCTCCCTCTCTCCCTTTTCCTTCCTTCCTTCCTCATTTCCTCCCTCCCCCTTCCTTCCTTCCCCCTCCCTCCCTCCACCCCTTCCCTCTCTCCCTTTTCCTTCCTTCCTTCCTCATTTCCTCCCTCCTCCTTCCTTCCCCCTCCCTCCCTCCCTTTTTCCTCCTTCCCTCCCTCCCTTCCTCCCCCTCCCTCTTTTTCCTTCCTCCATCCCTTTATTTTTCCTTCCTCATTTCCTCCCTCTCTCCCTTCCCTCTCTCCCTTTTCCTTCCTTCCTTCCTCATTTCCTCCCTCCCCCTTCCTTCCTTCCCCCTCCCTCCCTCCCTCCCTTCCCTCTCTCCCTTTTCCTTCCTTCCTTCCTCATTTCCTCCCTCCTCCTTCCTTCCCCCTCCCTCCCTCCCTCCCTTTTTCCTCCTTCCCTCCCTCCCTCTCCCTCTTTTTCCTTCCTCCATCCCTTCATTTTTCCTCCCTCCCTTCCTCCCCTCCCTCCCTTTTTCCTCTCTCCCTTCTTTTTTCCTTCCTCATTTCCTCCCTCCCTCTCTCCCTTCCCTCTCTCCCTTTTCCTTCCTTCCTTCTTCCCTCCTTCCCTCCCATCCTCCCTCCCTTCTTTTTTCCTCCCTCATCTTTTTTCCTCCCTTCCTCCCTTTCTTCCTCCCTCCCTCCCTTTTCCCTCTCTCCCTCCCTCACTTCCTTTTGCGACCTTCTAACAAACCAAGTCAGTGGAAAAGCCAGATTCATTTAACAACCGTGTTCCCAATGTAGCCACTGCAGTGGTTCACTTAACAACCGTGGCCAGCAAGGTCATAAAATGAGACAAAGTTCACCCAACCAACATTTCGCTTAGCAATAGAAGTGTTTGGCTCTGTTGCGGTTGTAAGTCGAGGACTACCTGGAAAGAGGAAAAAAAACAGATCAGCATCAATACCAAGGCAGAGATTTACTTGACAAAGTTACTGGAAAATATAACACATTTCTCATATCGAATCGAGTCATGTTGAGACACATCCCTGGAGGTCATTCAATTCTTTTCCTCTAAATGTTTCACCCACTTTGTTTTGTGACTATAGAATTATATTGATTTCCTATCGTTCAGTCCATGTCTATTCTTTTAGTTTATCCATCTATTTTTATTTGTTTCATTCTGTGTCTGACTGCGGGCCTTATGGCCGTAATCAAAATTTGATTGGATCTAATATACTGGTTTACTACTCCAAAGCCCCCATCCAATGCGTTTTGAAAACGAGGACAACTTGTTTTCTAAGGATGGTCATTACACCGCAGGCGACGTCGTAAAATGGAATGATTCCCAGGAAATGCCATATTGTGGTTGTTTATAACAGTGCGTTGAATAAACAGTTTTGCATTATGTATCTTTGTAAGATGGGTATTGGTTGAAAGCGGGGAAATTCTCCAGAATAAGCAACGGATGGAAACTAATCCAAAAGAAAAGCAAGCTAGAACCTAAGGAGAAATTTCCTGACAATGAGAACAATTAGCCAATGGAACGACTTGCCACCAGAACTTGTGAGTGCTCCAACACTGGAGGTTTTTAAGAAGGACAACCCTTTGTCTGAAATATATTGCTCAAAAAAATAACGGGAACACTTAAACATCACAATATAACTCTAAGTAAATCAAACTTCTGTGAAATCAAACTGTCCACTTAGGAAGCAACACTGATTGACGATCAATTTGTACAGAACAAAGTATTCAATGAGAATATTTAATTCATTCAGATCTAGGATGTGTTCTTTGAGTGTTCCCTTTATTTTTTTGAGCAGTGCAGTATTAGGGTCTGTAGTATTGACGTAGAAACTTTATTATTTTATTTTATTTATTATTTAGATTTGTATGCCGCTCCTCTCCGCAGACTCGGAGAAACATAGAAACATAGAAGATTGACGGCAGAAAAAGACCTCATGGTCCATCTAGTTTGCCCTTATACTATTTCCTGTATTTTATCTTAGGATGGATCTTGTTGTCGTTGGCTCTGGCCCAGCTCCTGCCCCAAGGAATGTGGAGGTGGATGCAGGGGAAACATCAACATGCCATAGGCCTGTTTTATTGCCGACAGAGTCAGGTAGTGAAGTTTCCTCGGAAGAAGGAGAAGAAAGTGGGGGTGACTTGGAAGAGGGGAGTTTGGCAGACAGCCCAGGAGGAGATCAATCATCCTTATCATCCCTGGATTCTGAACAAGAACTTATGACACATCCACGCATGCGTAGAGTGATGCATAGGAGAGATCAACTGAAGGATTACTATAGGAGATAAGTGAGGCGATCTGTGGTTGGGTGGGGCTGCTGCAATTAGTGCTACAGATAAAAGAGCAGCCTGCTGGTTTAGCCTCATGGCAGTTTATCTGATTCATGGTTTCGTCAAGATCGTGGTTTTTGCTGTTCAAGATTTTGTGTGGACTTTCTGGACTTTAGAATTGGACTCAATTTCCCACTTATTCTGTGAGAAATTGGATTGCATTTAACCTGTGCCTTGTGTGTACCAGAAAATCCCTTTGACATTTAAAAAGGGAGCTGTTTCTGTTTTTCTGTTTATAAAAACTTTTGGGCTTTCCTTTTATCGTGTGGTGTGTGTCTTCCTGGACTAATTACCCTGTAATTATGGGCAGTTGAAACACGCCGGCAGAACAGAAACTAATGCAGAAGAGAAGGAAGCTAGAACCCAAGGTGAAATTTCCTGACAATGAGAACAATTAGCCAGTGGAACGACTTGCCACCAGAAGTTGTGACTGCTCCAACACTGGAAGTTTTTAAGAAGGACAATCCTTTGTCTGAAATAGTATTAGGGTCTGCAGTACAGTATTGAAATAGAAACATAGAAACATAGAAGATTGATGGCAGGAAAAAACCTAATGGTCCATCTAGTCTGCTCTTATACTATTTCCTGTATTTTATCTTAGGATGGATCTATGTTTATCCCAGGCATGTTTAAATTCAGTTACTGTGCATTCACCAACCACGTCTGCTGGAAGTTTGCTCCAAGCATCCATGACTCTTTCAGTAAAATAATATTTTTTCACGTTACTTCTGATCTTTCCCCCAACTAACCTCAGACTGTGTCCCCTTGTTTTTGTCTTCACTTTCCTATTAAAAACACTTCCCTCCTGAACCTTATTTAACCCTTTAACATATTTAAATGTTTCGATTATGTCCCTCTTTTCCCTTCTGTCCTCCAGACTCTACAGATTGAGTTCATGAAGTCTTTCCTGATACGTTTTATGCTTAAGACCTTCCACCATTCTTGTAGCCCGTCTTTGGACCCGTTCAATTTTGTAAATATCTTTTTGTAGCCGAGGTCTCCAGAACTGAACACAGAAATAGCATTAGTGTTGGATTTAAAAACCAGCAAGGTCCTGGCCACCCATAGTTCCCTCTAAGCTGAGCAGTGAGCAATCGCTCACTTAAAAATCATCATCAACTCAGAGTTTCCCAAACCTGCCCAGAAGCCGAGAGGGAAAGAGTGAGAGGGAAGGAGAGAGAGAGGAAGAGAGGAAGAGAGAGAAACAGACAGAAAAAAGAGAGGAAGGAAAAGAGAAAGAAAAAGAATGGGAGTAAGGAAGAGAGAAAGAAAATCAAAATCTAGTTTGAAACTAGCTCAACTATTTAAGTGGCATTTTGATATTGATAGAGTTGCCCTATTATGAGCTCACTGTTATAGACACACAGTACAGTATTTTATTTTGAAACTCTCTGAGGCAAAACAGGGTGGGTTTTTTATTTGTTTGTTTGTTTGTTTGTTTGTTTATTTATTTATTTATTTATTTATTTTTTTTTTTTTTTTCTGTGCCGCCCAGTCCCGAAGGGACTTCCTCTCAGACACTATACTTTTCCACTCACCCTCCAAAAAAATTAGAGGGAACGTTGCGGCCACCTCTGTTATTCTGTTGTGAGTTCTGGATTAACATGGAATATTGTCTTTAGGACAAGTGAATCTGGTTGTTGGGATGACTTTTTGGTTAACAGTCTTTCCTTTTTTTCTAGATGGCAGTTTCGGACGGATCCGACAGGTCGGAGGTTCGTGAAAATCAGGAGAAAGGGAATTTAGTTCATGATCGTTGTTCCACCGAGAATGTTGCAAAGGTAAGCAGTTGGGAATTTTTAATATATATTTTTTTAATGTATTTATTGAAGCAATTTATGCCGCTTCTTTTTCTTGCTTGTCTGATGAGAAACTCAAAGCGGGGGGCAAGGTCACTCTATCCCACCACCTCCTCAAATAGAATCCTAGTCAATCAATACGTCGTGGGCCAAAGGTCAAAATAGATAATTCCAGCTTTCAATCAATATTAAAGCAGCGATTAGCCAACCAAACACCTAACAGGGGTGACCGAATGCCCCGACCGAAATGTCTGTGACAATGTATAATTTCTTTCTTTGATTATACTGGGTTTCTTCTTTGCTCTGTTATATCGTAGGTTGTTTCTCCACTGAAAATTCATAGCGTCTTTTGGAGTCAGGCAACTGTTTTCGTCTCGGTGTTACAGTGACTCTCCCCTCCCCTCCCCTCCCCTCTTCTCTCTCCTCTCCTCCCTCCCCTATCTTCTCCTTTCCGTTCCTATCTTCTCCTGTTTCTCCTTCCCCTCATTTCCCTCTCCCCTCCCCTCCCCTCTCCTTTCATCTCCCCTCTCCTCCTCCCCTCCCCTCCCCTTTCCTCCTCTCCTCTCAGCTCCTCTCCTACCTTAGACTATTGTACCCTACCCTCTCTTCTCCTCTCCTTTCCCCTTCTTCCCTTCCCCCACTCCTCTCCCCTCCCCTTGTTCCCCATTCTCCCCTCCTCTCCTCTGCTTCCTCCTCTCCTCCCTCTTCCTTTCCTCCCTCTTCCTCTCCTTCCTCTTCCTCTCCTCCCACTTCCTCTTCTCTCTCCTCCTTTCTTCCCCCTTCCTCTCCTCCTTCCTCTTCTTCTTCCTTCTCTCCTCTCCTTCCTCCTCTCCTCTCCTCTCCTCTCTTCTCCTCCCCCTTTCTCCTCTCCTCTCTTCCCATTCCTCTCCTTCTACTCCCTACCCTACCCTCTCCTACCCTCTTCTCCTGTTCTTCCTTCCCCTTCTCCCTCTCCTCAACTCCCCTCCCACTTCCTCTCCTCTCCCCTCCTCCCCTTCCTT
Organism: Erythrolamprus reginae; assembly: GCF_031021105.1. Taxonomy (NCBI): domain Eukaryota; kingdom Metazoa; phylum Chordata; class Lepidosauria; order Squamata; family Dipsadidae; genus Erythrolamprus; species Erythrolamprus reginae. The sequence goes on along the minus strand of NC_091953.1, from coordinate 7,949,483 downwards.
CTCTCTTCTCTCTCCTCTCCTCTCCCCTCCTCTCAGTTCCTCTCCTCCCTTTTTCTCTCCCCTCCCCTCCTCCCCCTCCTCTCTTACCCCTTCATCCTCTCCTCCTCCCATTTCTCTCCGACTGTTCCCTACCCTATCACCTCCTTCCCCTCCCCTCCTGCTCTTTCCCCTCCCTCTCCTCCCCCCTCCCTCCCTCCCTCCCCTTTCCTCCCCTCCTCTCCTCAATATGCTTTGACTTAGCAGTTTACCTGGAGGTGAACTCAGGATGAAACCCCGAATTGCTTGCATCGTAGGCATAAATAAGTAGCGGGTTTCTCAAGGCAACACTAATATATGGACAGCATCATTTTGCAGTTGCTTTTCACTTTGAGAGTCTCTGTTTGGCTCCATTAGCAAATGCTGGTCAGTTTCCCAATAAGTGGACAAGAAGACAGAAATGCTCAGGGAGACAAAATTACTTTTATATTGACATAGTAATGATCATTACACTTGTGTAGATCTCAGCAGTGAAGGTGAACGGACAGGTTAATAACACTATTTCTTACTGCCATAGTTCTTCTTCTGTAATAAAGACTAGTTTTCTAGCCAAGCTGGAGTTAAGAAGTAAAGATTTCCATTTATGTAACATGGTATTTTTACAGGGTTTGACTTTCTGGTCTTTTTCTTCCTCTTTTTGGCTCCCTTTTTTTTTTTTAAAAAAAGATGGTTGTTTTAATATCCATAAAAGGAATATTAAAATCAAAAGGGAAAAAATAGAAGCTGCTATAATAATAATAATAATAATAATAATAATAATAATAATAATAATAATAATATGACAAATAACATAAAAAAAACTCATCATTATCCCCTTGAGAGGAGGAAAGTTACAATCTTGTTGAATATCAAATTATTTTCTGGTGTATAGAAATAATCGGCATTCACTATTGTTCTTTTTGGTTATCAATGTCTTCTCTATTGTTATTGTTTTTTTAACCGCCTTCTGTACACTCTTTGTTAATTAATTTAGTTACATAAAAATTTTATTTTCACAAAAACAGTTGTATTTGCAAGTTCTTTCATTGTTACTCTTTGTGAAGAATGTTTTCCAAGCCCTATGTCTTTCCAGGGTTTTTTCATTGCTCTAACTTGCTCCGAATAAGTTTCTTTCCAGCCCTAACCAGGTGCTAACAATGTTCCCAGCTCTTACCGGCTTGCAAGTTCTTTCATTGTTACTCTTTGTGAAGAATGTTTTCCAAGCCCCAAGTCTTTCCAGGGTTTTTTCCATTGCTCTACTTGCTTCAAATGTTTCTTTCTAGGGTGCTAGCAACGTTCCCAGCTCTTACTAGCTTGCAAGCTCTTTCATTGTTACTCTTTGTGAAGAATGTTTTCCAAGCCCTAAGTCTTTCCAGGGTTTTTTCCATTGCTCTACTTGCTTCAAATGTTTCTTTCCAGGTGCTAATGACGTTCCCAGCTCTTACTAGCTTGCAAGCTCTTTCATTGTTACTCTTTGTGAAGAATGTTTTCCAAGCCCCAAGTCTTTCCAGGGTTTTTTCCATTGCTCTACTTGCTTCAAATGTTTCTTTCTAGGGTGCTAGCAACGTTCCCAGCTCTTACTAGCTTGCAAGCTCTTTCATTGTTACTCTCTCCAAATAAAGTATTTTTTAAAGCCCTAACCAGGGAATAAAATAATGTGCAGGAGCTGACCAGACTAAGAATGCTAGCCAAATGAATACCTGGTTAACAGATTCATTTCCCTATTTTCCTCCCCAAAAACTAAGGTGCATCTTATACTCCGGTGTGCCTTATACTCCGAAAAATATGGTATATACTGTAACAGGAAAAAATGTTAAGGATATATTTTTTTTACAGCATTTGCATCGTTTTGATAGCAGATGCCGACGTTGTTCTGCGCAAGTTTGCACCGGGGAACAGTTGAGAAAAAAAAAAGGCCTTGCACCGCACAGATGTTGCATAGCTGGATAAAATAGGCATTTGGCAAACAACACATATTCCTTTCTCAAAAGCAGATGTTGTGTGATAAAAGCAGGACCTCTTTTTGGGGCATTGTTTTCTCGGTGGAAATGGTCTCTCTCCAAAGCTCCAATTAAGAAGACAATAGCTATGGTGGGAAAGAGAAATGTTAGATTGTCAGCTACTGGGGGGGATGTGTTCCGTCTTTGGACTCCTGGGAAACAGAGCATCCAAACCAAGTCCAAAAATTGCCAGGGAATTATTGAAGCTTCGCGTTTAGACAAATCCGCCATCAATAAACATATAGAGATAAAGCACATTCGCCCACCATTCAAAAGAGATAATAAAAGCTGAGAAACAAAAATAACCAGAGTGTATCCGTTCCAGCAACCATCTGGGCCCTGGACAGTCAGGATTCAGGCCCGGCTACAGCACGGAAACTGCTTTGGTTGCGCTGATGGATGATCTCTGGTGGGCCCGCGATAGGGGTTTATCCTCTGTCTTGGTACTCCTTGACCTCTCAGCTGCTTTCGATACCATCAACCATGGGGTTGGGAGTGGGAGGCACCGTCCTACGGTGGTTCTCCTCCTACCTCTCCGGTCGGTCGCAGTCGGTGTTATTTATTTGTTTGTTTGTTTGTTTGTTTGTTTGTTTGCTTGCTTGCTTGCTTGCTTGCTTGCTTTATTTATTTATTTATTTATTTATTTATTTATTTATTTATTTATTTATTTATTATTTGGATTTGTATGCTGCCCCTCTCCGAAGACTCGGGGCGGCTCACAACAAGTGAAAACAAATCATAAATAATCCAATTAATTAAAATATTTAAAGATTTAAAAAAACCCATATACTAACAGACACACACACAAGCATACCATGTATAAATTAAACGTGCCCAGGGGGAGATGTTTAATTTCTTACTTATTTCTTACTTACTTACTTATTTATTTAATTTATTTGTATGCCGCCCCTCTCCGTAGACTTGGGGTGGCTCACAGCAGTGATAGAAACAATGTACAACGCAAATTTAATAATACGAAATTAAAAACCCATAATTTAAAAAAACATGCACACAACACACCATACATAAATTATATAGGCCTGGCGAAGATATTTCAATTCCCCCATGCCTGACGGCAGAGGTGGATTTTGAGAAGTTTACGAAAGGCAAGGAGGGTGGGGGCAATTCTGATCTCTGGGGGGAGTTGGTTCCAGAGGGCTGGGGCTGCCACAGAGAAGGCTCTTCCCCTGGGTCCCGCCAAATGACATTGTTTAGTCGATGGGACCCGGAGAAGGCCCACTCTGTGGGACCTAACCGGTCGCTGGGATTCGCGCAGCAGAAGGCGGTCCTGGAGATATTCTGGTCCGATGCCATGAAGGGCTTTATAGGTCATAACCAACACTTTGAATTGTGACCGGAAACTGATCGGCAACCAATGCAGACTGTGGAGTGTTGGTGAAACATGGGCATACTTGGGAAAGCCCATGACTGCCCTCGCAGCTGCATTCTGCACAATCTGGAGTTTCTGAACACTTTTCAGAGGTAGCCCCATGTAGAGAGCGTTATAGTTAGTGTTAGTGGGGGGTCAGAGGTCGACTCCTAGGTCCCTCCCTTGTGGGGTTCCTCGGGGATCAGTCCTCTCCCACCTGCTGTTTAATATCTACATGAAACCACTGGGTGAGATCATCCGAGGGCACGGGGTGAATTTTCATCAGTATGCTGATGATACTCAGCTATAAATCTCCACCCCATGTCCACTCAGTGAAGCAGTGGAAGTGATGTGCCTGTGTCTGGAGGCTGTTAGGGTCTGGATAGGTGCTAACAGGCTCAAACTCAATGGCTATAGTGGCTATAGGTTCTGCCTCCCAAAGACACCTCCATCTGTCTGTTCATTACCCTGGGGGGGGACTCTTGACCCCCTCAGAGAGGATCCGCAACTTGGGCGTCCTCTTCGATCCACAGCTAACATTGCACCATCATCTTTCGGCTGTGGCGAGGGGGGCATTTGCCCAGATTCGCCTGGTGCACCAGTTGCGGCCCTATCTGGATAGGGTGTCTCTACTCACAGTCACTAATGCCCTTATCACCTCTAGGTTTGACTACTGCAATGCTCTCTGCATGGGACTACCTCTGAAGAGCTTTTGGAAGCTACAAATTGTGCAGAATGCAGCTGCGACAGCAGTCATGGGCCTGCCAAATTGTGCCCATGTGTCTCTAGCATTCTGCAGACCGCATGGCTGCTAATTGGTTTCCAGACATGATTCAAAGTGTTGGTTATGACCTATAAAGCCCTACATGGCATCGGACCAGATTACCTGCAGCACCGCCTCCTGCCGTATGAATCCCAGCATCCGGTTAGGTCCCACAGAGACGGCCTTCTCCAGGCGCAGTCAACTAGACAATATCGCTTGGTGGGGCCTAGGGGAAGAGCCTTCTCGGTGGGGGCTCCGGCCCTCTGGAATCAACTCCCCCAGAGATTCATACTGCCCCACCTTCCTTGCCTTCCACAAGAATCTGAAAACCTATTTATGCCGCCAGGCTTGGGGTCACTAGACCCTAGCCTCTGGCCAATGAGTATGTGGTATGTTTGTAGTCTGAATCTGTTTTAGCTTTTTTTAGAATGTTTTTTTTAGATTGGTCATTTATATTAATTGGATTTCAGATGTTTTATTGAATATTTTTCTTTTGATATTTTGTGAGCCGCCCTGAGTCCACGGAGAGGGATGGAATACAAGTCCAATAAACAAACAAGCAAATGAACGAACAAACAAACAAACAAACAAACAACACCCAGATAAGCAGGGATGAACACCAGACAAACTATTAAGCAGAAAATAATACTTCATCAAGGAATTGTTCTGCTTTGGGACTAATTGGATCGGGACAAAGGAAAACCCACTCGCAAAGATGTCAAAACAAACACGTGTATTGTTTTAAAATGATTTTTACAAACAAAGTCAGTCTCTCATTCCATTTTGGCAGTGTTCCTGTTTAAATTGCCTAAGAGATTACGAATGGCTACAGCCAAAAGCCAAAGCCAAATTGAACATTCTTCAGTGATCTAATTGTCTGCTTTTAAACACACTCACAGTCTTCAGATTTTCCTTAGACAGCTGCATCTCTGCTCGATGAACTTAAAGGGATAACATCAGTTTGTCAGCAAAGCATTTCTGGAACCCCAGATCTAGGACTTCCACCATTACAAATGTTGGAACTCCACACCTATTTACCCATAAATCCTCACTTATATATTGTCTGGGTGTTGTTGTGGTTAGCTCTGGCCCAGCTCCTGCCTCAAGGACTGTGGATGTGGGGAAGACATCCACATGCTGCAGGCCTGTTTTGCCCCCTGTGGAATCTGCTGATGAAGGTTCCTCTGACCAAGAAGACATGAGTGACAGGGAGGAGGAACGTGTGGCAGACAGCTCAGAAGGAGATCAATTATCTAGCTGAATTCGTTGGATTCAGAACAAGAGTTAATGATACAGCCATGCATGTGGAGAGCGATGCATAGACAGCAACAACTGAGAGATTATTATCAAAGAAAATGAGGCCACCTGAGGTTGGGTGGGGCTGTGGTAATTAGTGAGGCTGCTATAAATAGCAGCCTGTGGGTTTGGCCATTGTGGAGGATTATCTGATCGTTGTGTTTCTTGCCTGCTTTACTGACTTTGACTTTTTGTGTGCTGATTTTCCCCCGCTTTGAAACCAAACCAGAGCAAAGTGTGTTTCACTTTGTGAAAGAAGAAGGACTGTGAATTGCCTCACAGCTGCAAGCTAAGTATCTCAGAACTGATAAGGGACTTGTACAAATTACCAGTTTGTTTGGAGACGAGTGCTCTTTGCTATACAAAAAGAGGGCTTAGTTTATTTGAATTTTCATGATAAAGAACATTGTTTTGAATTTTCAAACGTATGTGCGTTTGAAATTTGTACCTGTGAATTTTTGGGAGGAGTCTACCAGAGAGCCCGACAGAACAGGTGTGGTCAACTGTTTCTTACAGATATTTACTGTCTAGACTAGTGATGGTTTTTCTTTGCCTTTGGGTCACTGAATGAACTGTTGTAAGTCAAGTATTACCTCTACTTAAATTGCCTAAGATTCTCATAACGTCATAAGTGCTCTAATGATTGATTCTGAGTTTTCCAATCCCTGCCTTTGGAAGGCCATGATTGCTTTCCTATTACCTTTCAACAAATATACCGAATGGCAGCTTTCTGAAATGGCACATCCTGCATATAATTGCCTTATTTACATCACTGTAGTCATCTTTGGATCTCTTTTGATGTGTTTTGAATTTTTACGGTGAGTTGAAAGGCAATTATAATTGAACAGACTATGCTCAATTGCTTCGCCTTCTGTAGTTTTTAATGTCAACTGCTGAATATAACCACTAAAGTCAAATACTATTTTGCCCTTTTCTTTAAAGGTTAAATTTGGTGTTTTTATTGCAGCTTTCTGACAGTGGTATCCCGCAGATTAAAACCTGGAACCACCTAGGCTAAAAAAATAAAAAGAGGTGTGTGTGTGTAAAAGAACAGAATGTAAAATTCACACCAACCTTAATGTTATGGAAAACAACGGATAAACCCCAGACTTTAAATCTTGCCCACAGACACCCGCAAACTATTTGTTGTTTAGAAACGGCAAACATTAAAAATAGCTCTTTAAAATAAACAAAACCTGCAACGTTTTTTAAAAAATGCAGCCTTGGAAATAAGCGTCACTGGTCTATAGCCGTGCAGAGAAATGAGCTGTTTTAAATTGCAAATTATCTACCCATTGAGAAATCAGAACTGCATCGGATCGAAGCAGTCTCTTGATAAAAATGATTTTAAGCACAAATGGTGCTTTTGCATAATGTCCGGCTGCTGTGACGTATCCAACAGAGAATTTGAAACAGCATCTTTGGATGTAGAAGGACGTGTGACTCTTGGATATATTCACTAGTCCTTGGTGGGGGTTCAGAAGTCTTGTTACTTTTGAGGCAGGTTTAAAAGAACGGTCTTGTCTTACTGAAGCGTGGTGGGATTGTCATGTCATAAGGAGAACTAAAATTGGCTTTGTTGCAAGGTTAATGAAGTCAATAAAGCCATTCATGGTGAGGGCATTAGCTTGGAGATCTATACCATTTCAGACAAATGAGTGTCCAGTCTCTTCCTAAGAACCTCCAGTAATGGAGCAAAATGCACACTCCCTGCACAATGCAAATTGGTAGAGAGTGTAAGTAGAACCCACGACTGCATATTACCCCCTAGTTCATGTCAGAAATAAGTTTATTTATTTATTGTTAGAATTGAAAGGGACCATGAAGCCATCGAGTTCAACCCCCTGCCCAAGCAGGAACCCTATAGTACACCAGTCAAGTGGCAGTTCAATCTTCTCTTAAAAATGTCCAGAGTGTTGGAGTTCACAACGTCCACTGGTAGATTGTTCCATTGGTTGATCACTCTGACCGTCAGGAAGTTCCTCCTTATCTCCATGTTGAATCTCTCCTTGGTCAGCTTCCAGCCCTTGTTCCTCGTCTGGCCCTCTGGTGCCCTGGAGAATAAAGTGATCCCCTCCTCTCTGTGACATCCCCTCGTATACTTGTAGACTGCTATCATGTCCGCTCTGGGCCTCCTTTTCTCTAGGCTATCCATGCCCAGTTCCCTCAGTCTCTCTTCGTAAGTCTTGGTTTCCAATCCCTTAATCATCTTGGTTGCTCTTTTTTGCACCTTCTCCAGAGTTTCAATGTCTCTTTTGAAGTGTGGTGACCAGAACTGAATACAGTACTCCAGGTGTGGTTGGACCAGGGCGTAGTAGAGTGGTCTTAAGACTTCCCTGGTCTTGGAGTGTATTCCCCTGTTGATGCAGCTTAGGATTGTGTTGGCTTTTTTAGCTGCTGCTGCACATTGTTGGCTCATGTTTAGTTGATTGTCCACCAAGACTCCGAGATCTCTTTCGCAGTCGCTACTGCTAAGAGGGGTTTCTCCCAGGTTGTATGTGTGTCCAGGGTTTTTTCTGCCTAGGTGAAGGACTTTGCTCTTGTCGATGTTAAACATCATTTTGTTGGTGTGGGCCCACTGTGTTAGTCTGTCCAGGACTTTCTGTAATTTGAGCCTGTCTTCTTGAGGTAATATATCAATGCAAGAAAATGGTTTGTAACCATAAGAAAGGCTGATGTAAGCCATAATCAGCATGTAACCATGGGTTTGCTAAATGTGCTGCAACCTGATTGGCTGTAACCTATATCATAGGAGTAACACCTCTTGCATGGGTGTGGTTTGTTATAGTGAGTGGTTTGTGATAAGTGGCTTTTGCTGGGTGGTTTATAGTGAGTGGTTATAAAGTGTTTGTAGTGTGTGGTTTGTTATAGTGGTTGGTGGTTTAGTGCTTACTGGTTTGTGGGTGGTTGCATTGGGGGATGTAATGATAATGTATGATAGTATTGTGATAGTTTATTTAGAGAAACATTTGCTAAGAAGAAAAGTAAAATATACTTTTACAAGAAAGCCTACTGCAGTGTTTTTCACTGAAGACTTCAATTAGGTATCGTAGTTCCCACACCCATGCCCTTCCCCCGCACCAGTGGTGGGTTACTACTGGTGCGCTCTGGTGCTCCGTTCTGGTAGGAGCCTGCCGATTGCGTAATTGCGCGCATGACGGTTTTGCCAAGCTGTGGGCACTGTCATCTAATTTCCCCCCCCATTTTTTGGCTCTGCGCATTTATTTCTTTATCTATCTATCTATCTATCTATCTATCTATCTATCTATCTATCTACCCATCCATCCATCCTTCCATCCATCCATCCATCCATCCATCCATCCTTCTTCCATCCTTCCTTCCTTCCTTCCTTCCTTCCTTCCTTCCTTCATTCCTTCATTCCTTCCATCCATCCATCCATCCACCTATCCTTCCACCCACTCACCCACCCACCCACCCACCCACCCACCCATCCATCCATCCATCCATCCATCCATCCATCCATCCATCCATGTATATGCGCCTGTCAGTGTGAGATTTGGCTTCTGTGCATGCGCAGCAAGCAAAATGTCATATGAGGACATGTATGTGAGCAAGATTTCACCGATTTTCAACGATATTTTTTGCTTCCGCATATGTGTAGAAGCAAAAAAATCACTGAAAATTGCCAAACTTTCGCTCGCCCTGACGCCCTGACACAAGATTCCTCTTGCTGCGCATGCGCAGAAGCCAAAACTCATGGGTGTGTGTGTCGGGGATGTGCAGCTGCATGTACATCCCGGATTTCCCTACCAGGACGGTGCACCGGATAGCATAACCTGGAACCCATTACTGGCGCCCAGCTACAAAAACTTTACTAAATAGGACACCAACTAACAGTCGGCGCTACCAGTTTGCCTGAACCGATCTGAACCTGCAGAATTCCACCTCTGGTCACATCCAAGAATAGATTTTTTTGTTTCTTTTGTATGATTTTGTACAAGTTTATGTGTGGGAGAAGCCAATTAATAAAATATACGGTAGCTCCCCCTCTTTTTTTTAAAAAAAAATTCCACTCAGGACTATTTTAAACAATGGAACAAGTAGAATAGTTTCTGGATATGAAAAAGCAAGGAATTCTATTTATAGACGATGGCTGAACCTCTAAGCCTGTTCTGTTTTCCTGTAGGAAATTTTCTAGGACTGATTATTAGGTGAAATTCTCTGAGAGACTTCAATACCTTAATAATATGTAATTTGTGTCTCTGCAGTCGAGCATAAATTACAAGAGTAGATATAGAGGGGAGGGAATGATCCGATCCAAAGCAAAAGGGAGAGGACCACTTAAATTAGCGGCCTTTTCAGAATTGAACAGTTAATGGGCACGCTTCACGCGAGTGAAAGTCACCATTGACTTCACCGCCAGAAGTTTAAGCACAGGTTTCTCTCTGCTGTTAGATGGATAAATTGATTGTTATGGTTCCAGGGCCTTTTATAGCGGATAGGATTGTGTATTGAAACATGAGGGGCAAATTATCATCCTTCTTTGGATGCCTTACGCAAAGGACCCAGCTGTCTTTGCATTCATGCTTCCAACCTGCCTTCCATTGAGGATCTATATACTGCACGAGTCAAAAAGAGGGCCATGAAAATATTTACTGACCCCTCGCATGGTGGAAAAAGGACTCTGTGCAGCGGGAGACTCTATGGTGGGTTAACCAGATTTCTGGTTAGAAACATAGAAACATAGAAACATAGAAGACTGACGGCAGAAAAAGACCTCATGGTCCATCTAGTCTGCCCTTATACTATTTTCTGTATTTTATCTTAGGATGGATATATGTTTATCCCAGGCATGTTTACATTCAGTTACTGTGGATTTATCTACCACATCTGCTGGAAGTTTGTTCCAAGGATCTACTACTCTTTCAGTGAAATAATATTTTCTCACGTTGCTTTTGATCTTTCCCCCAACTAACTTCAGATTGTGTCCCCTTGTTCTTGTGTTCACTTTCCTATTAAAAACACTTCCCTCCTGAACCTTATTTAACTCTTTAACATATTTAAATGTTTCAATCATGTCCCCCCTTTTCCTTCTTTCCTCCAGACTATACAGATTGAGTTCATGAAGTCTTTCCTGATACGTTTTATGCTTAAGACCTTCCACCATTCTTGAAGCCCGTCTTTGGACCCATTCAATTTTGTCAATATCTTTTTGTAGGTGAGGTCTCCAGAACTGAACACAGTATTCCAAATGTGGTCTCACCAGCATTCTATATAGCGGGATCATAATCTCCCTCTTCCTGCTTGTTATACCTCTAGCTATGCAGCCAAGCATCCTACTTACTTTCCCTACCGCCTGACTGCACTGTTCACCCATTTTGAGACTGTCAGAAATCACTACCCCTAAATCCTTTTCTTCTGAAGTATTTGCTAACACAATTAGCAGAGGAAGAAGGGTGCTGTGCTAGGAGGAGACTCTATGGTGGGGAAACCAGATTCTGGTCAGCAGAGGAAGAAGGGTGCTGTGCTAGGAGGAGACTCTATGGTGGGGAAACCAGATTTCTGGTCAGCAGAGGAAAAAGGGTGCTGTGCTAGGAGGAGACTCTATGGTGGGGAAATCAGATTTCTGGTCAGCAGAGGAGGAAGGGTGCTGTGCTAGGAGGAGACTCTATGGTGGGGAAAACAAATTTCTGGTCTGCAGAGGAAGAAGGATGCTGTGCTAGGAGGAGACTCTATGGTGGGGAAAACAAATTTCTGGTCTGCAGAGGAGGAAGGGTGCTGTGCTAGGAGGAGACTCTATGGTGGGGAAAACAAATTTCTGGTCAGCACAGGAAGAAGGGTGCTGTGCTAGGAGGAGACTCTATGGTGGGGAAATCAGATTTCTTGTCAGCAGAGGAGGAAGGGTGCTGTGCTAGGAGGAGACTCTATGGTGGGGAAAACAAATTTCTGGTCTGCAGAGGAAGAAGGATGCTGTGCTTCCTTCTTCCTTTTTGACAAAATTGAACTGGTCCAAAGACGGGCTATAAGAATGGTTGAAGGTCTTAAGCATAAAATGTATCAGGAAAGACTTGATGAACTCAATCTGTATAGTCTGGAGGACAGAAGGGAGAGGGGGGACATGATCGAAACATTTAAATATGTTAAAGGGTTAAATTAAGGTTCAGGAGGGAAGTGTTTTTAATAGGAAAGTGAACACAAGAACAAGGGGGCACAATCTGAGGTCAGTTGGGGGAAAGATCAGAAGCAACGTGAGAAAATATTATTTGACTGAAAGAGTAGTAGATGCTTAGAACAAACTTCCAGCAGACGTGGTTGGTAAATCCCCAGTCAGTAAATTTAAACATGCCTGGGATGAACATATATCCATTCTAAGATAAAATACAGGAAATAGTGTAAGGGCAGACTAGATGGACCATGAGGTCTTTTTCTGCCGTCAATCTTCTATGTGCTAGGAGGAGACTCTATGGTGGGGGAACCGACATTTGGTCGGCTCCAGAACTGAACAGGGGGCTTCCAGTTAGGACCTTTCTGGTTCTTTGAGTGCTTAAGGTTGCTGACCTCTGATCTAATCTAATGAAAAGAAGTAATATGGGAGACATAATAATGTTCCAGTATTTGAGGGGTCGCCACAAAGAAGAGAGGGTCAACCTATTCTCCAAAGCACATGATGGCAAGACAAGAAGTGACAGATGGAGACTAATCAAAGAGGGAACTAATCTAGAATTAAGGAGAAATTTCCCAACAGTGAAAAAACAATTCATCAGTGGAATGAATTGCCTCCTGCAGTTGTGAAATGCTCTATACTGGAGGTTTTTAAAAAGAGATTGGGTAGCATTTGTCCGGAATGGTATAGGACGTTTATGAAAAATCTAGAAACATAGAAGATTGACGGCAGAAAAAGACCTCATGGTCCATCTAGTCTGCCCTTATACTATTTCCTGTATTTTATCTTAGGATGGATATATGTTTATCCCAGGCATGTTTACATTCAGTCACTGTGAATTTACCAACCTCGTCTGCTGGAAGTTTGTTCCAAGCATCTACTACCGGTGTGCCGTCCGAGGCTGTTGTGGGTGGGCATGCCAGACAGGTGTATGCACACCCATCAGCATGAGATTTGGCTTCTGTGCATGTGCAGAAAGCAAAATCTCACCTGAGGACGCATGCTCAGAAGCCAAATCTCATGGGGGGGGGCAGTAGCGACCCATCACTGCCTAAGTACCTGGTGAGTTGGTGGTAATTCCACACTCCCTGTTGACTTACAAAGGGGCCCATTTCCCAGGCTTCATTCATTTCCCCCGGCTATTTTTGTCCCTGCTCGGCCAACAATCGTAATAGCTGGGAAATTGAATGTGTGTCATTGTTCGTCGCAATGTAACATGGAGCAGCGTGTCCAGCAAACCTGGAAAACAGGCAATTATCAGGGAAATCGGTGGTTCTGGAAATATCAGGGAATTCGTTAAAAAAATGGAATGAATCAGGGAAAAAATACCTGTAATAAAATACCTGTAATAAAATAAAATCATGTAAAAAAAACCACGGATCGCACTGCCTGGCAGAGTCAATAATAATAATAATTAATAATAATAATTTATTAGATTTGTATGCTGCCCCTCTCCGAAGACTCGGGGCGACTCACAACACAATAAAAACAGTATTATACAGGCACAAATCTAATATTTTTTTAAAAAAACTAAAAACCCTATCATAATTAAAAACCAAACAGCACATACATACCAAACATAAATTATAATAAGCCTGGGGGAAAGGTGTCTCAAATCCCCCATGCCTGGCAGTATAGGTGGGTCTTAAGTAGTTTACGGAAGACAAGGAGGGTGGGAGCAATTCTAATCTCCGGGGGGAGTTGATTCCAGAGGGCCGGGGCCACCACAGAGAAGGCTCTTCCCCTGGGGCCCGCCAGACAAAGCAAAAATGAGCATAACTGTGGCAATAACTTGCTTCGTCAGCTACTGATATTTCTCCATGGCTCAGCTGTTTGGTATGACGTCATCTATGACCGCACCTTAGCTAGATCGTAAGTAACAGGGAAATGATTCTTTCCCCCTGGATGTAGGGATGAGAGCCAGGTGAAGGGGGTGCATGTAGCAAACTTTCCAACCTTAAATGGGCCCCTCATGCCTATATGAGATCACCCCGTTCACATAGCCAGAATGATCTCAGCCAGTATCCCTGGTTGGTACATGATTTCATCTAGGTTGCAACAACAGGATGCTCTTAAAGATTAGTGGTGGAGAGATTGGTGGCAGGGAATTCACCAATGAAAATACTGCTGTTGCTTTGGCTGCTTGGAAAACTGTATATAAGCAATGAACACTGTGAAGGCCCCTGTTTTTGCAAAAAATGGCTAGTTTTTCACCCGGTTTTTGCAAAAAAAAAAAAAGGGATGGGTAGAGGGTTTGGGAGGCCTGCAGAGAGTTCCTAGGGGCTCAGGAAAGGCAAAAATGTCCGCGTTTTTGCAAAAAAAAAGTCCCCTTTTTTGCCCTCTTTTTCACAAAAATGGGGGTGTTTTTGCCTTCCCCCAGCCCCCAAGAGCACGCTTCAGACCTCCCAAACTCTCTTCCAACCCCATTTTTGCAAAAAAACCAGACCCATTTTTCACAAAAATCGGATGCGGGAATACGCCAAAAATGTCTGCATTTGGTGTATAAGACACACCAACATTTAAATCCTCTTTTAAGGGGGGAAAAGGTGTGTCTTATTCTCCAAAAAATACTATAATTTTAAATGGAGCTACCAAAGAAAGGTTGCTCTCTGCTCTAATAGGATTGTGATTTGTGCAGCCATTGCATGAAATGTTGCGTTGCAAATATCGCTGCATAAAGTTGGACCTCTTGAATTTGTGATCATCTTCTCAAGTTTGGTATCTCAGCTTTGGGATGCTGTCCTTTTACTAATCACGTCGATTAGTTTGTGGTGAAACTTTTCTTCTTCTCGGGTGTTTAATTAGGGAGTTATATATCACAGTAAAAAAGAGCTATATTGATGTTGACACTGATAAATTGTCCTTCCTTTAAAAAAAACTTCATAAAAATAACGTAAATGTACTGTAGTAGGAAGCAAAGCAAAAGAAAATCTATGCGTTTTCCAGTAATGCAGTGCTTCCCAAATAGTGGGGCACGGAGAAATTCTAGGAGGAGGCGCATGAGCCCAGGTGTTCTGTCTGGGTCCCCCCAGACGCCAACACCAACCAAAAAGAGTAGCCAGACACACTGGTAAAAAGCAAAGGCAGTTTATATACTGGAAAGCAAACACAGGTAACAAAAACTGTTCTTACAGACAGGAACACGATGAAGCTTCACAGAGGTTTCACGAAGGCCAGGCAATAAAGCAGGATTCTTGCTGGCAAAAACAACACTGGAGATAATAAAACCCACACCTTCCCCAAGTCTTTCAGCCTTCCAGGCCACAAGCCAAGATCAGAGACGCCAAGAATCGAAGCAAGGTCACAGGACTCCCAGTTGATAACTCTCCACAAGACTGTAAGGGCGGGCCTGCCTTTTCAACCCTGCTGAGGAGAACCACACCCAAACCCAGCTGTTGCCTATTCAGGGATGGAAATACCTTTCTAATTGGCCCCTTCTTTGAGCCGCACGTCTCTGCCTCATGTCTATTATAGCCTGTGCGTCTTCATCCAATGACTCCAGGCTACTAGCTGGGGAGAGCCCCCCCCCGGGGGTCTCAAGCTGCTCTCCCTCCTCCTCTTCCTGACGTTCCGCTCCCCCGTCTGCCTGGTCCTCCCCCTCCTGGTCACTGTCCTCCTCCTCTAGCCGGTCCCTGAGGAGCCTCAGGCTGAATCACAACACCAGGGAACATGCTTTTTCTTGCTGCAGGGAGTGCACCGAACAATAGCACACAGCACAAAGCAGGGGTTATAAACCCTAACCCTTAAGAGGTACCATGGAAAAAATATTTAACAAGGGGAGTCATTCTGTGTCAAGTGGACCAGTGGTCCCCACCTTCCCATCTCAGATTTTGATGAAATTTGGCACATAGTTTCTTTAAGATATAAAACTATGCTGTGCAAAATTTTAGTTCAAAAGACTAAAAATTGGGAGTTCTAGGAGACCTCAAATAAAGAGTTGCAAAATGCGGAGTCAGCCAAAATGACATTTTGGGTCAACTTCCAGAAGCTGTAAATGTGGCAATTTCATTAGTATGTTGGAGATATATGAAGAACCTGCACACCTTGTAAGGCTTTATAAACTGGCAAAACCCCATGCACCTAGTCCTCTTACTTTTTACATGGTTCAGGCTCAACCTTTGCATTAAAAGCCCCTCAAAAATGAATTTACAGCAATCTTCAGGCTGCTGTAGTTTCAAAACTACTTGGCCTTTCAGGTTGATTTTTGGCAGGTGTACTCAGTACACAGCTGCAATGAGGACTTCCAATTTGCAGCATTTTCTTTTGAACTAAAATGTTGCACAGCATAGTTTTATATCATAAAGAAACTATGTGCCAAATTTCATCAAAATCTGAGCTGGTAAAATGGGGATGATCTTTACAATTGTCCACTTGACACGGAATGACTCAGGGATGAAAAGAAAGGAGGAGAGAGTCGGAGATAATGAGACAAACATAAGTCTCCAAAAAGCTAAGATGTGGAAATATGACAAAGTGTATATAGCGCTTGGCTTCAATGTGACTACAGTGGGAGACAAGGAAAGACCGCTATGTTTAATGTGAATAAAAATGTTGGCAGCAGACACCATGAAGCCAAAGATGTCACTTAAACACATTACACCCCAATCATGCTGATAAGCTGCTTGAGTTTTTTCAGCAAAAACATGCTGAATATTGCACACAAATCATCTGCAAATGCTTGAACCTTGTATACTTCCTTTCCAAGAGTTAAACCCTTTATTTTTGGATCTGCTCTTATTTTTATAAGTAAGGCTTCCAAGGATAAAATAAACAATAAGGGCGAGATTGGACAGCCTTGTCTAACCCCTTTAAATATTTCAAATGTTTCTAATTGCTCATTGTTTAATACAATTTTGGTTGATTGTTTAGAATATATTAGAAACATAGAAACATAGAAGTCTGAGGGCAGAAAAAGACCTCATGGTCCATCTAGTCTGCCCTTATACTATTTTCTGTATTTTATCTTAGGATGGATATATGTTTATCCCAGTTATTTAAATTCAGTTAAATTCAGTTATTGCGTCTATAAAAAGTTTATCTGCCTTGGAATATGGCCCCTAGTGGGGCCAAGAGGCAAAAAGGAAGCTGTATGCTCCTTCTATATACCAGGGTGACTTGACCAAAAAAATCACACATAACCTTTCCCTCGTACAAGCTGATAAGGAGGCCCAGTTTCAAATCCCAGTAAGGGTATGGTTACCAGATGAGAGCAAATAAGCTCGAAATAGATCTATAGTCTCTAAATTTGGTTTAGAGCAGAGGTGGGTTACTCCTGGTTGCATAGAACTGGTAGTAATTTGGTGGAACTTGGTGGAACTCCCTAGAACTGGCAGTGATCCAAGCTTGCCACACCCCTGAACCGGTTCTCTCAATGACACCATAGGTACCGCCATTTTGTTTTTGACTTCTGTGCATGTACAGAAGCTGCATGGCATATCAGGAAGCGAACCAGCAGTGTGGTAAGGCCTGGTTTAAGGGCTCTCACGTTTATTTGGAGCTTTGCAAATTCTCTATGGTTGTTTTTTTCTGAAAGACTGGAGATGTTACGTGTTGAGTAACCAATAGGGATTCCTTCCTTGTGATTGACTGAACTGCCTGCCTCTCGAGACCAGACAGTAATATTGTGTTTATAGCCTTAATAATTTATCGAAAAATTACTCTTAGAATCTCCTTTCTCCTTTATTGGAAACATACTTCAACCAGGCGGAGAATAAGATACATACATCCAGGAAAAGAATAAGGGGTTATACCAGAAGTTCAGAAAATATGGTGTGAATGTTTAGAAAAAATAGAAACATAGAAGATTGATGGCAGAGAAAGACTTCATGGTCATCTAGTCTGCCCTTATACTGTATTTTATCTTAGGATGGATATATGTTTATCCCAGGCACGTTTAAATTCAGTTCCTGTGGATTTACCAACCATATCTGCTGGAAATTTGTCCCAAGTATCTACTACTCTTTCAGTAAAATAATATTTTCTCACGTTACTTCTGATCTTTCCCCCAGCTAACCTCAGATTGTGCCCCCCTTGTTCTTGTGCTCACTTTCCTATTAAAAACACTTCCCTCCTGAACCTTATTTAACCCTTAAACATATTTAAATTTTTCGATCATGTCTCCCCTTTCCCTTGGGGGAAAGCTCAGAAACAACGTGAGAAAATATTATTTGACTGAAAGAATAGTAGATGCTTGGAACAAATGTCCAGCAGACGTGGTTGGTAAATCCACAGGAACTGAATTTAAACATACTTGGGATAAACATATATCCATCCTAAGATAAAATACAAGAAATAGTATAAGGGCAGACTAGGTGGACCATGAGGTCCTTTTCTGCCATCAATTTTCTATGTTTCTATGTTTCTAAACCTTTTCCTATATCTATACCAAAGAAAATGGGAACTCATTCTTTTTTCTTTCCTTACTTTTTTCTTTCTTCTTTTTTTGCATTTTTGTCTCACTTCTTTTCTTTTTCTTCTCACCTGTTTACTGTCTTTTCTTTTTTTTTAAATTCAAGAAACTTATACAAATGAAGATAAATGTAGAGTTGCATGACATGACAAGGGCATGGGGTGAGGTATCATCAGTACGCTGATGATACCCAGCTTTACATCTCCTCCCCATGTCCAGTCAACGAAGCAGTGGAAGTGATGTGCCGGTGTCTGGAGGCTGTTGGGGCCTGGATGGGTGTCAACAGACTCAAACTCAACCCTGATAAGACGGAGTGGCTCTGGGTTCTGCCTCCCAAGGACAATCCCATCTGTCCGTCCATCACCCTGGGGGGGGGGAATTATTGACCCCCTCGGAGAGGGTCTGCAACTTGGGCGTCCTCCTCGATCCACAGCTCACATTAGAGAACCATCTTTCAGCTGTGGCGAGGGGGGCGTTTGCCCAGGTTCGCCTGGTGCACCAGTTGCAGCCCTATCTGGACCGGGACTCATTGCTCACAGTCACTCATGCCCTCATCACCTCGAGGTTCGACTACTGTAATGCTCTCTACATGGGGCTACCTTTGAAAAGTGTTCAGAAACTTCAGATTGTGCAGAATGCAGCTGCGAGAGCAGTCATGGGCTTCCCAAGGTATGCCCATGTTACACCAACACTCCGCAGTCTGCATTGGTTGCCGATCAATTTCTGGTCACAATTCAAAGTGTTGGTTATGACCTTTAAAGCCCTTCATGGCATTGAACCAGAATGTCTCTGAGACTGCCTTCTGCCGCACGAATCCCAGTGACCGATTAGGTCCCACAGAGTGGGCCTTCTCCTGGTCCCGTCAACTAAACAATGTCGGTTGGCGGGCCCCAGGGGAAGAGCCTTCTCTGTGGCGGCCCCAACTCTCTGGAACCAACTCCCCCCAGAGATTGGAACTGCCCCTACTCTCCTTGCCTTTCGTAAGCTCCTTAAAACCCAACTTTGTCGTCAGGCATGGGGGAACTGAGACATCTCCCCCGGGTATATACAATTTATGCATGGTATGTTTGTATGTATGTTTGCTTAGTAAATGGGTTTTTAAAAATATTTTAAACTATAATTTAGATTTGTCATGAATTGTTTTATTTTGTTGTGAGCCGCCCCGAGTCTGCGGAGAGGGGCGGCATACAAATCTAAATAACAAATAAATAAATAAATAAATAAATAAATAAATAAATAAATAAATAAATAAATAATAAATATATAGTTTCTTGGGAAACAGCTTCACTCAGTTTAACACAATTTAGGGTGGGGGCAGAGGTTAAATAATGAAATCAGCATTCATTAATGAAGGTGAAACAAACTTTAAACTTTTGGTGCTCATTAGAAAAACAAAAAAGATTTCTTTGGATAGAGGACTGTTGTTTGCAGGAAAAGAAAAAGAAAAAAAATGTAATATGATTTATAGACTCTTACTTTTTAATAGGGTAAATGGCAGTATTTGAAAATAAGAAAGAGAAAACAGTTGCTCTTAAGTGTTATGTGGCTTTTTCATACTTGGCAGAGTAGAACTAAAGTGAATTATTTATTGAAGTTACTAAGTTTCATATAAAATCTTGTCTCTAAAAACAGTTTTGATGCTAATAGCTAGAGTTTATATTGCTCAAAGTGAAAAATGTTCAAACATTTACTTGGTGTTTGTTCAAAGTTGTGTCCAGGTGGCGCAATGGTTAAAATGTAGTATTGCAGGCTAACTCTGCCCACAGTCTGGAATTCAATCCTGATGAAGCTCAAGGTTGACTCAGCCTTCCATCCTTCCGAAGTCGATAAAATGAGGACACAGATTGGGGTGTGTGTGTGTGTATAGGCTGATTTCGTAAATTGGCAGTTCTGTTTTAGCAAAAACGTCAGAAGAGAAGGATTTAGGGGTAGTGATTTCTGACAGTCTCAAAATGATTGAACAGTGCGGTCAGGCAGTAGGGAAAGCAAGTAGAATGCTTGGCTGCATAGCTAGAGGTATAACAAGCAAGAAGAGGGAGATTGTGATCCCACTGTATAGAGCACTAGTGAGACCACATTTAGAATAATGTGTTTTTATTTGTTATTTGGCTTTGACATAGGGGAAGGTTTGGTAGGGAAGGCTTGCCTATTTGCCGATGACTCTAAAGTGTGCGATAGGGTTGATATTCCTAGAGGCATCTGTAATATGGTAAATGATTTAGCTTTACTAGACAAATGGTCAAAGCAATGGAAACTGCAGTTTAATGTTTCCAAATGTAAAATAATGCACTTGGGGAAAAGGAATCCTCAATCTGAGTATTGTATTGGCAGTTCTGTGTTAGCAAAAACTTCAGAAGAAAAGGATTTAGGGGTAGTGATTTCTGACAGTCTCAAAATGGGTGAACAGTGCAGTCAGGCAGTAGGGAAAGCAAGTAGGATGCTTGGCTGCATAGCTAGAGGTATAACAAGCAGGAAGAGGGAGATTATGATCCTGCTATATAGAATGCTGGTGAGACCACATTTGGAATACTGTGTTCAGTTCTGGAGACCTCACCTACAAAAAGATATTGACAAATTTGAACGGGTCCAAGACGGGCTACAAGAATGGTGGAAGGTCTTAAGCATAAAATGTATCAGGAAAGACTTAATGAACTCAATCTGTATAGTCTGGAGGACAGAAGGAAAAGTGGGGACATAATCAAAACATTTAAATATATTAAAGGGTTAAATAAGGTCCAGGAGGGAAGTGTTTTTAATAGGAAAGTGAACACAAGAACAAGGGGACACAATCTGAAGTTAGTTGGGGGAAAGATCAAAAGCAACATGAGAAAATATTATTTTACTGAAAGAGTAGTAGATCCTTGGAACAAACTTCCAGCAGACGTAGTTGATAAATCCACAGTCACTGAATTTAAACATGCCTGGGCTAAACATATATCCATCTTAAGATAAAATACAGAAAATAGTATAAGAGCAGATTAGATGGATCATGAGGTCTTTTTCTGCCGTCAGTCTTCTATGTTTCTATGTTTCTATGTTGTTTCTC
The DNA here is from genome assembly GCF_031021105.1 of Erythrolamprus reginae. NCBI lineage: Eukaryota > Metazoa > Chordata > Lepidosauria > Squamata > Dipsadidae > Erythrolamprus > Erythrolamprus reginae. The sequence continues at coordinate 7,928,461 of NC_091953.1, read as the reverse complement.
CTCACTTTCAAAGATCTATCTTGCCTTCTTAAATCTTCTCTTCTTTTTGAATATGCCTTATATGATATCATATCCCAACACATGGCATATGTCAGCATTCTTAAAAAAATTAATTTCTCATATAAGTGCAAGACAAAATTAATCTCCTAAATCTAAAAGGCCAAAAAATAATTTTAAAAAGTTACGCTTGTTTTTTGAGAGGTGGGATTCTAAACATTGGGAATAATAGAAAAATTGATTGCAATGGAAGAACTCAGAGGAAGTCTGAGCGGGCTGACGGTCCCAGTGGGTGAAGTGCTATTTTATGATGGCGTTTTTATAAAGTGAGCAAAACTACCTTCCGTGCGATTTGATATCTAGGCTTGTTGTACTGCAAAGATAATTATCGCCTGAGATCGTCTCATCTTGCTGCATTGGCAGGAAGGTTGGTGGTTTGCCAGATGAAAAAAGGAACACCAATTCCCAGGAGCCTTCCAAACAAGGGGATGCTTCTGTATTGTGGAAGGCTGGACCTGATTGTTTAATTAATCATGTAAACATTTATACTCAGCTCTTCAGCTGTAAAGATTTCAGGCTGGGTTTATAGATTTATCCGGGAGACTGTTTTAAGAGGCACAGTCTGGGCAAAAGTAGCCCAAATATTTATGCATCATTTCTTAAGATATCGAGAGAAAGGAATATTTGTAGCTCAGGGTTGAATTGGTGGTTGTGGTTGTGCCCTTGGTGGTTTATTACTTTACTTTTTTCGCCTTTCGTAAGCTGCTTAAAACCCACCTCTGCCGCCAGGCATGGGGGAACTACGATACACTTTCCCCCAGGCCTTTACAATTTTATGCATGGTATGTTTGTATGTATGATTGGTTTTTATAATAATGGGTTTTTAACTGTTTTTTTTAAATATTGGATTTTGTTATACTTTTTCACTGCTGTTGTTAGCCGCCCCGAGTCTGCGGAGAGGGGCGGCATACAAATCCAATAAGTAAGTAAGTAAGTAAGTAAGTAAGTAAGTAAGTAAGTAAGTAAGTAAGTAAGTAAGTAAGTAAGTAAGTAAGTAAATTTAATTTCGTTTTGTTAGAGAGCGCCCAATGTTCAAGTTTTAGATGCCACGAGAGGGGAGATCAATTTCCCACTCATCAGAAATTGCATTTATTTATTTATTTGTTTATTTGTCGAACAATTATAGGAGTTTGTATAAGCATAACATAAGTAGAAAGTAATGATAAAAAGAAGACAATAGGACAGTAGAACAGGGACAATGGTGCGCTTATGCACGCACCTTACCGACCTCTTAGAAAAGGGGAGAGGTCAACTGTAGACAATCTAAGGTTAAATATTTGGGGATTTGGGGAAGAAATAATAGAGTCAGGTAGTGCATTCCAGGCGTTGATCACTCTATTGCTGAAGTCGTATTTTCTGCAGTCTAGTTTGGAGCGGTTTACATTTAGTTTGTATCTATTATGTGCTTGGGTGTTGTTGTTTGTTTATTTATTTATTTATTTATTCATTCATTCATTCATTCATTCATTCATTCATTCATTCATTCATTCATCCAATACACAAATACATAGGAAGCAAAATAGACATGTAGTAATATATACAAGGGTAAAGTGAACTTAGAGGAGAGGATACATGAAAGAAAGAAAATACTGTATATATGATAAGTGAGAGAAAGGAAAGACAATTGGACAGGGGACGAAAGGCACACCAGTACACTTATGTACGCCCCTTACTGGCCTCTTAGGAACCTGGAGAGGTCAATCGTGGAGAGACTAAGGGAGAAATGTTGGGGGATAGGGGTTGACACAATTGAGTCTGGTAATGAGTTCCACGCTTCGATAACTTGATTGTTGAAATCATATTTTTTACAGTCAAGTTTGGAGCGGTTCGTATTAAGTTTGAATCTGTTGCGTGCTCTTGTGTTGTTGCGGTTGAAGCTGAAGTAGTCATTGATCAGTAGGACGTTGCAGCATATGATCTTGTGGGCAATACTCAAATCGTGTTTTAGGCGCCGTAGTTCTAGGCTTTCTAGGCCTAGGATTGTTAGTCTATTTTCGTAGGATATTCTGTTTTGAGTGGAGGAGTGAAGGGCTCTTCTGGTGAAATATCTTTGGACATTTTCAAGGGTGTTGATGTCTGAGATGTGGTATGGGTTCCAGACAGATGAGCAGTAGTCTAGGATGGGTCTGGCAAAAGTTTTGTAGGCTCTTGTGAGTAGTGTGAGATTGTCTGAGCAGAAGCTGCGTTGTGGTTGAAGGTGAAGTAGTCATTAACAAGAAGGACATTTTGGTATATGATTTTATGAACGATAGTTAAATCAGATTGGAGTCGACGTAGTTGTAAATTGTCTAATCAAAGAATTTCAAATCTGGCGGAGTAAAGTATTTAGTTGCGAGAGTGAAGGACTCTTCTTGTGAAGTATTTCTGGACTCCTTTCGATTGTTTTAATGACTGATATGCAATGTGGGTTCCATACAGGTGAGCTCTATTCTAGAATTGGTCTGACAAATGTTTTGTATGCTCTGGTTAGCAGTTCAATGTTTCTAGAGAAGAAGCTACGTAAGATTTGATTAATAACTCTTACTGCTTTTTTGGCAATGTTGTTACAGTGGGCTCTAGGACTTAGGTCGTTGGATATGAGTATTCCAAGGTCTTTGACAGAGTGAGGGTCGTCTACAAGTTTATTTCCACCAAGTTTATATTTACTATTCTGATTCTTTTTACCAATGTTTAAGACAGAGCATTTGTTGGTTGTTTGCCTCCCCCCAAAACAGGGATAGATTCTCCAACTTTTTTGAAAAGTGTGACTCTACAACTATCTTACAGCACCATCCTTCTTCACCCTGCCGCGCGAGAAAGTGTGTTCAACACAAAACCCCATTTCACCCAGGCCAGTCTCCTTGGTGAGTTCCACTCCTTAGTCCTTCTCATTGGTAGAGAAAAAAAGCCAAAACAGCCTCCAGAGTTGTTAACCTGATCCTACGCAGCTTCTGCTCAGGCAATCTCACTCTACTCACAAGAGCCTACAAAACTTTTGCCAGACCCATCCTAGACTACTGCTCATCTGTCTGGAACCCATACCACATCTCAGGCATCAACACCCTTGAAAATGTCCAAAGATATTTCACCAGAAGAGCCCTTCACTCCTCTCCTCGAAACAGAATATCCTACGAAAATAGACTAACAATCCTGGGCCTTGAAAGCCTAGAACTACGGCACCTAAAACACGATTTGAGTATTGCCCACAAGATCATATGCTGCAATGTCTTACCGGTCAATGACTACTTCAGCTTCAACCGCAACAACACAAGAGCACGCAACAGATTCAAACTCAATACGAACCGCGCCAAACTTGACTGTAAAAAATATGATTTCAACAATCGAGTTATCGAAGCGTGGAACTCATTACCGGACTCAATTGTGTCAACCCCTAACCCCCAACATTTCTCCCTTAGACTCTCCACGATTGACCTCTCCAGGTTCCTAAGAGGCCAGTAAGGGGCGTACATAAGTGCACTGGTGTGCCTTTCGTCCCCTGTCCAATTGTCTTTCCTTTCTGTCACCTATCTTATATATTCTCTTCCTTTCATATATCCTCTCCTCTAAGTTCACTTTCACCCTCTTTATATATTATCACATGTCTATTTTCTTCCTATGTATTTGTGTATTGGACAAATGAATAAAATAAAATAAAAAAATAAACCACCAAGAATATCCCTCACACTTTGACCATCTGAAGTTCTAAAAAGTCCATCTATCTCCCTGGTCTCTTTTTAGCCAACGTTTGACTGTACGTTTCTATTTTGGAGAAACTCTTGTAAGTTGACCAATTTTTTTACAATGCAAAGGAGGACGGAAAAAAAAATTAAGAAAAAAGTACAACGCAAATAAATGAAACATTTATGTCATTATGAATAAGTAAAATTAATAATTAGAAACATAGAAGATTGACGGCAGAAAAAGACCTCATGGTCCATCTCGTCTGCCCTTATACTATTTCCTGTATTTTACCTTAGGATGGATATATATTTATCCCAGGCATGTTTAAATTCAGTTACTGTGGATTTACCAACCACGTCTGCTGGAAGTTTGTTCCAAGCATCTACTACTCTTTCAGTCAAATAATATTTTCTCACGTTGCTTCTGTTCTTTCCCCCAACTAACCTCAAATTGTCCCCCCTTGTTCTTGTGTTCACTTTCCTATTTAAAACACTTCCCTCCTGAGCCTTATTTAACCCTTTAACATATTTAAAGGTTTTGATCATATCCCCCTTTCTTTTCTGTTCTCCTGACTATACAGATTGAGTTCAAGTTAATTAAAACTAAAGCTTTAATAACAAAAGCGATAAAACTTTATTAAATCGATATTTAAATTACACTTGTGTTGAAAACAGGGTTGTTTAAAATTGAATCAATGAATTGATAAAACGTGAATCGTACTTACCTGAGTATAATATTCACTGAGAAAGAAATAATTTCGTATTTCCGTTATTATTTATTAGATTTGTATGCCGCCCCTCTCCGAGGACTCGGAGTGGCTCACAACAAGAAAAAAACAATACAACTCCAATATTTAAAAAACAGTTTAAAAAACCCTTAACATAAAAACAATCATACATCTCATGCAGACCATACATAAAGTGGAAACGGCCCAGGGGAATCAATTTCCCTATGCCTGACGGCAGAGGTGGGTTTTGAGGAGTTTGCGAAAGGCAAAGAGGGTGGGGGCAGTCCTAATCTCCGGGGGGAGTTGATTCCAGAGAGTCGGGGCCGCCACAGAGAAGGCTCTTCCTCTGGGTCCCGCCAGACGACATTGTTTCGCCAACGGGACCCGGAGAAGGCCAACTCTTTGGGACCTAACCAAAGTATAATATAGAGGTAATGGTAGGAGAACAAGTGTGAGACACGTGAAGTTCTCCTGCGCCCTGCACATGCATTTCGTAATCGCGTCTTTCCGAACTGTATCATCACATGAAGCATAAGAATTCGCCGTGGCATCTCTGAATACAGAGATTAACAGATTAGTTTTAAAATATCAAAAAGGAGAACATACCAACAAAATGATGTTTAACATCGACAAGAGCAAAGTCCTTCACCTAGGCAGAAAAAACCCTGGACACACATACAACCTGGGAGAAACCCCTCTTAGCAGTAGCGACTGCGAAAGAGACCTCGGAGTCTTGGTGGACAATCAACTAAACATGAGCCAACAATGTGCAGCAGCAGCCCAAAAACCCAACACAATTCTAACATGCATCAACAGGGGAATACACTCCAAGACCAGGGAAGTCTTAATACCACTCTACTACGCCCTGGTCCGACCACACCTGGATTACTGTATTCAGTTCTGGTCACCACACTTCAAAAGAGACATTGAAACTCTGGAGAAGGTGCAAAAAAGAGCAACCAAGATGATTAAGGGATTGGAAACCAAGACTTACGAAGAGAGACTGAGGGAACTGGGCATGGATAGCCTAGAGAAAAGGAGGCCCAGAGCGGACATGATAGCAGTCTACAAGTATACGAGGGGATGTCACAGAGAGGAGGGGATCACTTTATTCTCCAGGGCACCAGAGGGCCAGACGAGGAACAACATCTGGAAGCTGACCAAGGAGAGATTCAACATGGAGATAAGGAGGAACTTCCTGACAGTCAGAGCAATCAACCGATGGAACAACCTACCAGCGGACATTGTGAACTCCAACACTCTGGACATTTTTAAGAGAAGATTGAACTGCCATTTGACTGGTGTACTGTAGGGTTCCTGCTTGGGCGGGGGGTTGAACTCGATGGCCTTCATGGTCCCTTTCAACTCTAACAATAAATAAATGAATGAATGAATGAATGAATGAATGAATGAATGAACAAACGAACGAACGAACGAACGAACGAACGAACGAACGAACGAACCAACGAACCAACCAACCAACCAACCAACCAACCAACCAACCAACCAACCAACCAACCAACCAACCAACCAACCAACCAACCAACCAACCAACCAACCAACCAACCAACAGGAAGGCAATTTTCAAGGAAGGACATAACCTACAAAAGAAGGACTGCCCTACCTAGAGGAGGACGATTGGTCGCCTTATCTTTTGGCAAGGCACAAACAAAAGAACTCCCCCTCTCCATACACACACACACACACACACCAAAACCTGCATTGCACACCAGAGTGTTCCAGCTAGCGGAGGAAAATCAAGATGGGATTTCTGTAGAGAGAGAGAGAGATTTGGGACGATTGCAAAACCGACAGCGCAGTTGTTATCGACGTGATGCAGGGACCAAGTCCCTGGAGATGCTCAGAGAGATATTGGTCCATCTAATTTTTTTTTGTGGTGGTGGGGGGAAGAAGAGGAAGAAGGGGAGGGGGATGAAGTCGAAGAGTTTCCCCGGCACTTCGAAGTAGAAGTAGGGCTTCCCCTAAGCGCCTCACTTTCACGACAGTCTGCTACATCTGCAAAACAAAACCACACACACACACACAAAAACAACAACCCCACAACCCAAAACACCAAAGGGAGTTTTGCCTTTTCAAGCACAGTTGAAGGAGCCAGGGGGAAAGAGTATGACAGGCACAGCAGGCAGATCCTTTTGGGGGTGGGGGTGGGGGTTATTATAACAGAGGGGAAAAAAAAATCCCTGAATTGTGGAGATGCTGTGTAAGTGCTGCTTCCTGCTTTCTCTCTCTCCTCTTCCGAAGGCATCGCTGGTACCTTAAGGATGCTCCGGAGGATGGCAGCGTTAAGGATACGGTCATCACCTGAACTTTTTTGCCCGGGAGATGCTTTCGAGTGCTCTGGTAGAGCGCCCGGAGGAATCACCGCTGCTTTTTAAGCTATGGGGAGGAGGGGGTCCTAACGCGGGGCCCGGTGTGTGTGTTTGTGTGTGTGTTGGTGGGGGGGACGCCACATTACAGCAGCCTGGCTAGTGAGAGAGAGAGAGACAGAGACAGTCGGGTCTCTGCTGGTGTGCCTGCCTCTTCTTCTTTCCTTTTCTTTCCAAACCCTTTTTTGCCTTATCCTGGATGGTCCCTGGTGGGTTGCCTTGAAGACCTCAGCCGCACGCCCAGGAGCAGCTTTCCAGAATGGACTGCCTGTGCATTGTGACTACTAAGGTAGGAAACCACGGCACTTAGGTTGTGTGTGTGTGTGTGTGTATGGAGGGGGTTGTCTTTGCCGGCTTTTTTCTGTGGGCTCTTCAGGATTTGCACGGAAGGTGGTGGTGGGGGTCTCGGATGGTGGGATGACAGGGGGAATTGCACAGTTGGGTTTGGAGGTGGGGATGAAACAGCTTTATTTTTTTTTCTCTCTCACTCTCTCTCTCTCTCTCTGACTCCTGAATCATAGAAGATTTGCTTTTTAGCCAAGGCAGGCCTTCTTTTTCCTTCTCTCTCTCTCTCCTCTCTCTTTCTCCCTTCCTTCCTTTCTCTTCTTTTTCTCTCTTTCTCTTTCTCCCTTCCTTTCTTTCTCTCTCCTCTCTCTTTCTCCCTTCCCTTCTCTCCCCCTCTCCCTCTCTTTCTCTCTCTCTCTTTCTCCATTCCCTCCCTCCCCTCTCTCTCTCCCTTCTCCCCTTTCTTTTCTTTCTCCCTCCTCTCTCTTTTCCCCTTTCCTCTCCCTCCTCTCTCACTCACTCTCTTTCTCTCTCCCCCTTCCTCCTCTCTCCTCCTTCTCCCCCTCGCTCTCTTCTCTCTTTCTCCCTTCCCATCCCATCCCCTCTTTCTCTGTCTCCCTCCCCCTCTCTTTCTCTTTCTCCCTTCCCTCCTTTCCTTTCTCCTTTCTTTCTTCCTTCCCCCTCTCACTCTCTTTCTGTCTCTTTCTCCCTACCCTTCTTTCCCTTCTTTCTCTCTCCTCTCTTTCTCCCTACCCTTCTTTTCCTTCTTTATCTTTCCTCTTTCTTTCTCCCTTCCCCCTCTTTCACTCTCTCTTTCTCCCTCCCATTCCTCCTCTCTCCTCCTTCTCCTCCTCTCTTCTCTCTTTCTCCCTTCCCTTCCCATCCCCTCTTTCTCTTTCTCCCTCTCTTTCTCTTTCTCCCTTCCCTTCTTTCTCTCTCCTCTCTCCCTTCCTCCCCTCTCACTCTTTTTCTGTCTCCTTCTTTCTCCCTTCCCTCCTCTTCTTTCTCTCTCCTCTTTCTTTCTCCCTCCCCCTCTCTCACTCTCTCTTTCTCCCTCCCCCTTCCTCCTCTCTCCTCCATTTCCCCCTCTTTTTCTCTCTTTCTCCCTTCCCATCCCCTCTCTTTCTCTCCCTCTCCCTCTTTCCTCTCTCGTTCTCCCCCTCCCTCCTCCTCCTCTCTCTCTCTTTCCTCTCTCATTTTCTCTCTCCCTCCTTCCCTCCCTCTCTCCATGTCGTGTGTGTGTGTGTGTGTGTGTGTGTTGCATTCTTGCATTTTAATATATTTTAGGTGCCTCTCTTAATAATTCAGGTCCTGGGGTAAAAAAACAAAAACAAACCCAACACCCCACGTTAAGGCAAGATAACATCCTTATGCACAAGCCGGCTCATTTTGAGTGCAATCATTTGTGGCTTTCTGCCAGATTTTTTTTTTCCGCTTTGAACTCTCGGAATACCGGGTGCACCTTTTGTTCTTCCCCTTCCAAAGCCAATCGGGTGCAGTTTTGAGGAAAGCGGGGTTTCTGATTGGAGGATTCGGAATTTGGGTGGGGGGGACTTGGAAAGGGGTGCACAGAAGGTATCTTGGTGTATGTGTGTGTTTTTAAAGGAGCCTTAGAATCGAAAAGCAGCTGAATTGTCATGCACAAGGGAAATCGGACGGTATTGACACTGGATGGGGATTTGTGGCTCAAAGTGAGGGTAACTTTGGTCCTTTTTTAAAAAAAACAACCAGTTTTTAAGGCAGTGCAACTTATTTTCCCCCCCTTAAAACGGAGATGGCCTCTTGGATCCATTTTTTTCAGGTCCATGAATCCAGCGTGCCAAACTGGAAAAAAAACTTTTCAATTACCTGGCAAAATCCTTCTTTATTTTACCCATGGTTTTTGGCTCTCCAGTGGGCTGCTGTTCCCAGGGACCACAATGCCTGCAATCTCCCCCCCTTTTCTCTCTGTGTGGTGTCTAGACAATTCCTTATTACAGCTTTTTTCCCCCCTTAAAAAAGATTCACTTAATTAAACAACAACAACAACAACAACCAAAAAAACCCCTGTTCAGCAGTAAGTTTTGCAAATCCTTGAACTAGATGGAGGAAGCTACTATACTTGCAAGGCCCTGTATGAAAAACTCCTGCTCTGTCCCTGGTTCAAATCATATTCATGCTGGAAGCAAGGGAACTAAAACAAAAACGAGAAAGTTGTGTGTAGCTCAGAAAAGAACAGTAGGACAGGAATTCTTACCATTGTCCAAAACACAAAGTTAAACGTGGCGAAAAAGCTTCTGCGATATATCGTCAGCTGTTTCCTTTGTAAATTTCCAGGGGTAGGTTTTATTTATTTATTATTATGTATCTATTATCATCTATTATCTATTATTGAAATCCATTAATAAATTATCTATTATCTATTAATTATAAAAATCTATTAATACATTATCTATTATCTATTATCAAATCCATTAATAAATAATCTATTATCTATTATCTATTAACTATTATCTATTATTGAAATCCATTAATAAATTATCTATTATCCATTATCCATTATCTATCATCTATTATTGAAATCCATTAATAAATTATCTATTATCTATTAATTATCAAAATCCATTAATAAATTATCTATTATCTACTATATTATCTATTATCTATTATCTATTATCTATTATCTATTATCTATTATCTATTATCTATTATCTATTATCTATTATCTATTATCTATTATCTATTATCTATTATCTATTATCTATTATCTATTATCTATTATCTATTATCTATTATCTATTATCTATTATCTATTATCTATTATCTATTATTGAAATCCATTAATCTATTATCTATTATCTATTATCTATTATCTATTATCTATTATCTATTATCTATTATCTATTATCTATTATCTATTATCTATTATCTATTATCTATTATCTATTATCTATTATCTATTATCTATTATCTATTATCTATTATCTATTATCTATTATCTATTATCTATTATCTATTATCTATTATCTATTATCTATTATCTATTATCTATTATCTATTATCTATTATCTATTATCTATTATCTATTATCTATTATCTATTATCTATTATCTATTATCTATTATCTATTATCTATTATTGAAATCCATTAATAAATAATCTATTATCTATTAACTATTATCTATTATCGAAATCCATTAATAAATAATCTATTATCCATTATCTATTATCAAAATCCATTAGTAAATAATCTATTATCTATTATCTATTATTGAAATCGATTAATAAATAATCTATTATCTATTATCTATTATTATCTATTATTATCTTTTATCTATTATCCATTACCCATTACCCATTACCCATTACCCATTATGTATTTTTGGATACTCTATAAAACACCACAGATATTACAGGATCGTTAGCACCAACCTCTCCGACTCTCTGTTTTTGTAAATCCAGCATTCCCTGCTACCTATTTACTAGCATTTTGCACTGTCTTTCAATCTTGTCCTTAGGATACTTCATAAAAAGTAATACTTTCCACTCGTGCCAAAGCTCGAAATGATGACAGAAATCGGCTTTTGACTTGGATCCCAAACAATTCAATTGGCTTCTTTGCTTCTGCAGGATGTGTGTGTGTGTGTGTGTAATATTTACGTGAATGTAACTAGCCCAGTCAGAAATCTGCTAACTCTTTTCAGCATTGCTAAAGGAACAAGCTACTCTTTGAAGATTGGGAGGGGAAAAAAACGGGAACTTCTGCAGCAGAAACAGCAGACAATAACCTGTCTGGTGTATGGTTCTGTAGAGCACAGAATTATGTAATGTACCACCTTGCCGTTGTTGGAATCATGCCTTGATTTAAGATGAGTTTATTCCAAAGCTGCAATTACAAGTTCCACTTCGAGCATGTTTAAGTGTGAGAGAGAGAGTAGAGGAAGGAGGAGGGAGTTGAAAGAAAAGATGGCAAGGCCGCAGAGACGAGAAGGATGGTCATTCTCCGAAGGAAGGAAGAGCAGAAGGCTGGACTTTGGTGCAGTTTGTTTATTGAGGCTAAAGACATTATTTTTTCCCCCCAGTATTTTTTCATGGCCTTAGTGTCGCCTGGATGCATGGAGGTTTTCTTAGCGTTTTAGCATAATATGATAAGCCAAAAATGGTCGCAGGAACTGGGTATGTCTAGTTTGATGAAAAGAAGAACTAGGGGGTGACGTGACAGCAGTCTTCCAACATCTAAAGGGCTGCCACCGAGAAGAAGGAGTCACCCTATTCTCCAAAGCAGCTGAATGCAAGACCAGGAGCAATGGATGGAAACCGACCGAGGAGAAAACCAACTGAGAACTTCTTTAGAAATGTCCTTGACAGTTAGAACAATTAATCGGTGGAACAGCTTGCCTCCAGAAGTTGTGAATGCTCCAACACTGGAAGTTTTTTTTAAAAAAGAGGCCGGACAACCATTTGTCTGAAATGGAATAGTTTGTCTTGCCTGAACAGGAGGTTGGACTAGAAGACCTCCAAGGGTTCTTCCAACTCTTTTAATTCTATATTCTGTAAGCAAGGCTGGTCAACTGAAGGTTTTGAAGAGTTTTGTAGAATAGAATAGAATAGAATAGAATATAATATAATATAATTCATTATTGGCCAAGTGTGATTGGACTCACAAGGAATTTGTCATTGGTGCATATGCTTTCAATGTACATAAAAGATATAAGTGACCTATTCTATTCTATTCTATTCTATTCTACTCCATTCCATTCTTTTAATTTCTAATTCTATTCCATTCCATTCTATTCCATTCCATTCCATTCTATTCTATTCTATTCTATTCTATTGATTTCTAATTCTATTCTATTCTACTCCATTCCATTCCATTCTATTAATTTCTAATTCCATTCCATTCCATTCCATTCTATTCCATTCCATTCCATTCCATTCTATTCTCTTATATTATATTGATTTCTAATTCTATTCTATTCCATTCCATTCCACTGATTTCTAATTCTATTCTATTCTACTCCATTCCATTCTATTAATTTCTAATTCTATTCCATTCCATTCTATTCTATTCTATTCTATTGATTTCTTATTCTATTCTATTCCATTCCACTGTTTTCTAACTCTATTCTATTCTATTCTATTCGATGATTGCTTCTTGATTCCCGTACGATCTTGAAAGAACTTGTGCTTCTACCTGCATAAGCTGCTCAGCTTGGTTAGTTTTAATCGTTGATTGGTGTGGCGTTGTTTGTCTACGTTCACCCTTTGTTTTGTGTTTGTGTACATGCAACCTGTCGTGTGCATTTTCATCCAGGGTATCTACAAACCCGATCTACGGATAGACTCAGAGAGTGCTAAGGATAGTTGTGCACAACGCACACAATTGAAGTGGGCTGGAGAACATTCTGTTTACCGTCTCCGTTATGCCAATGTGGCAGTGGAGCGGATACAAATTCGCTTCCCAAAAATATTGTTAGGCCTGTTCCAGAAGAGAGAGAGATCAACATGGCCAGGAAGACATCCAGAACATTCCAACGTTCCCTCACACATGCGAGGCCCAGAAGAACAACTTTCGCTTAGTATTGTTCAACCCACCCACAGCGGGTGACCTTGAAAGTCTCCGGTTATCGACCCAAAGGAGCTTTTTTTTCACCTGGAATTTCTTGGGGTTTTTTCCTTTGAAGATGCTTTGCTTCTCATCCACAAAGCTTCTTCAACTCTGACAGGAATCAGTAGCGGGATGCTAACAGTGAGGTCAGGGACTGCGCACAGTTAGTAGCCACCAGATTGCGCAATTTGCCCGCGACCTCTCCGGCGGCAGTTCTATAGATGCCGCCATCTTTTTTCCCTTCAATTTTTTGTAATTTTTGCTTTGTGCGCATATGTGTGTGAGATTTCGGCAATTTTTTTACTTCTGCGCAGCGAAGGCCTGCCGTCTTTGGCGTTACCAATGTGCCCTCTGAGGCTTCATGGGCGGGCGTGCATCTGGGGTGTGTGCATGTGCCCGTTGGTGCATGATTTGGGTGCTGGGCATGCGCAGCAAGTGAAATATTCTGTGAGAATGCGTGAGCGAGATTTCGGAGGTTTTAGAAACATAGAAACAGAAGATTGACGGCAGAAAAAGACCTCATGGTCCATCTGGTCTGCCCTTATATTATTTCCTGTATTTTATCTTAGGATGGATCTATGTTTATCCCAGGCATGTTTAAATTCAGTACCTGTGGATTTACCAACCACGTCTGCTGGAAGTTAGTTCCAAGGATCTACTACTCTTTCAGTGAAATAATATTTTCTCACGTTGCTTCTGATCTTTCCCCCAACTAACCTCAGATTGTGCCCCTTTGTTCTTGTGTTCACTTTCCTATTAAAAACACTTCCCTCCTGAACCTTATTTAACCCTTTAACATGTTTAAGTGTTTCGATCATGTCCCCCCTTTTCCTTCTGTCCTCCAGACTCTACAGATTGAGTTCATGAAGTCTTTCGTGATAAGTTTAAGTTTTAAGTTTAAGATTTATTAGATTTGTATGCCGCCCCTCTCCGAAGACGGCTCACAACAACAGCAATGCAATATACAAAGTACAAATCCAATATAAGTTAAAAGCAATTTAAAACCCATAAATATTAAAAAACGATCATTACTACACAATCATACCATTCTCATAAATTACAGTCAGAAAAAAGGTGATGCTGGGGGGACAAGATAGTTATTTCCCCCATGCCTGGCGACATAGATAGGTCTTCAACATCTTATGGAAGGCGGGAAGAGTAGGGGCAATTCGAATCTCCGGGGGGAGTTGATTCCAGAAGGCAGGGGCCGCCACAGAGAAGGCTCTTCCCACGGGTCCTGCCAAGTGGCATTGTTTACTCGACAGGACACGGAGAAGGCCGACTCTGTGGGACTTTCCTGGTAAGTTTTATGCTTAAGACCTTCCCCTATTTTTGTAGCCCATCTTTGGACAAGTTCATGCGCTGAAGCAAAAAATTGGGAAAAGTCACCAAAATCTTGTTCCGCGCCAAGGTCTTCACATGAGATTTCGCTTGCTGCACATGCTCAGAAGCCAAATCTCGTGTGGGGGCATGAGTGCCTAAGTCGGGGTGCGCAGCTGGGAATGCATCTCCAAAATTGCTACAGGAACGTCACACCGGTGCATGCGCAAAAGCAAAAAAAAAAAGACGCACACATATACACATGCACGCAAGACAACTGAAGCTGCATACGCAGTGCACCAGTAGCACCAGTAATAGCAATCCACCCCTGGACAGGAAAGAAAAACCAGAAAGTCCAGTTGACTCCTGAAAAAGCATCCAGTCACTCTGGCCTGGATGACTGAGAATTAAAAGATTCTCCAATTAATGACAGAGAAGTTATCTATCTATCTATCTGTCTGTCTGTCTGTCTGTCTGTCCGTCCGTCCGTCCGTCCATCCATCTACCTATCTATCTATTTATCTATCCATCCACCCATCCAAATCTAATTAATAAATAAAATAAATAAATCCATCCATCCATCCATCCATTTTTTATCCATCCATCCATCTGTCCGTCCATCCATCCATCCATCCATCCATCCATCCATCCATCCATCCATCCATCCATCCATCCATCCATGCAAGGAGTCTACTCTGATGCCATTTAGGGTTTTGTAGGTCATAACTAACACTTTATTTCTTGTTGTTTATTATGGCCATCTGCTCTCCTGCCCAATTTCTTGATTCCGTAAGAGTGGGCCTATTGTTAATGGCTAAGACGGTGAGTTATGGATCTCAAGTCCATAGTTGGAAATATAGTGTGGATTCATTAACTGGCTTTAGACTCTCTCTCTCTCTCTTTCTCTCTTCCTTTCTCTCTCTCTCCCTCTCTCTCCCTTCTCCCCTTTCTTTTCTTTCTCTCCTCTCCCTCTCTTTTCCCCTTTCCTCTCTCCCTCTCTCTCTCCCTCTCTTTCTCCCTCCCCCTTCCTCCTCTCTTCTCCTTCTCCCCCTCGCTCTCTTCTCTCTTTCTCCCTTCCCATCCCCTCCTTCTCTCTCTCCCTCTCCCTCTCTTTCTCTCTTCCCTCCTTTCTCTTCTTTCTCTCTCCTCTCTTTCTCCCTTCCCCCTCTCTCACTCTCTCTCTTTCTCTCCTTCATTCTCTTCTTTCTTTCTCCTCTCTCTTTCTCCCTTCCCCCCTCTCTCACTCACTCTCTCTTTCTCCTTTCCTCTTTCTCCCTTCCTCCTCTCTCCTCCTTTTCCCCTCTCTTCTCTCTTTCTCCCTCCCCATCCCCTCTCTTTCTCTCTCTCCCTCTTTCTCTCTTTCTCTTTCTCCCTTCCCTTCTTTCTCTTCTCTCTCTCTCTCTCTTTCTCCCTTCCCCCTCTTTCTCACACACTCTCTCTACCCCTTCCCACCTTTCTTTTCTTTCTTTCTCTCTCCTTTCTTTTCGCCTTCCCTCTTCCCCCTCTTTCTCACTCATTCTATTTCTCCCTTTCCCTTCCTCCTCTCTCCTCCTTCTCCCTCTCTCTCTCTTCTCTCTTTCTCCCTTCCCATACCCTCTCTTTCTCTCTCTCTCTCCCTCTTTCTCTTTCTCCTTTCCCTTCTTTCTCTTCTTTCTCTCTCCTCTCCTCCTCCTCTCCCTCCCTCTTTCTCTCCCTCCCCTCCTTGGACCTGCAGCGTGAGAGATAAATCACACAGTGTATTCTTATAGAGGAAAGACATTTCCCATCCTTCAGCCCTTAAGGAACCAGCTGCATTATCCCTGCTGGCTTTTGCAGGTCACCAGATAAGCAAGCTGTTTGAAACAGCCTCAACTCTTGATCAGGCCAAATTTACAAAGATTGCTCTGCGTTTTGGAGCTTCGTGTTCTAGACATCAAACGTACAAATGGGGATTTTTTTAGTTCCCGCTGGCACCCGTGACAAAGGAAGTCGGTTTAAATTCATAGAAATACTGTATGTCTTACCCAATGGAGCTTAGAAGCCGATCGCATTATGAATTAAGGCTGTACATTGGAATAGACTCCATAAAAATGCACAGTATTATATAATGGTGTTGTCCTCTTTCTTTCTCCCCAGGGCCAAATACAATAACCCCAGGGACCACTCTTTAGCTAGATAACACCCAGGAGACCCTTTGAATACTTGAACTGAAAGACAAATGTTTAAAAACACTGTATTTTTTGGAGTATATAAGACACACTGGAATACAGTGTTCCCTCAATTTTCGCGGGGGATGCGTTCCGAGACCACCCGCGAAAGTCGAATTTCCGCTAAGTAGAGATGCGGAAGTAAATACACCATTTTTGGCTATGGACAGTATTACAAGCCATCCCTTAACACTTTAAACCCCTAAATTACCATTTCCCATTCCCTTAACAACAATTTACTCACCATTATTACTAGTATTCACCATTGAATAAGACACTTAGTAATCCTGATATTTATAAACATAATTAAGATCCATCTTTGTCGTCAGGCATGGGGGAACTGACACATCTCCCCCGGCCCTATACAGTTTATACATGGAATGTTTGTGTGTATGTTTGCTTTTAATAATGGGGTTTTTAGTGTTTTTTAAATTATTAGATTTGTTTTTTACATTGTTCTTGTTATTGTTGTGAGCCGCCCCGAGTCTACGGAGAGGGGCGGCATACAAATCTAATAAATAATAATAATAATAATAATAATAATAATAATAATAATAATAATAATAATAATAAATAATTATTTATTAACAATAATTTTTTTTTTTGTTATTTATTTGCAAAAATTATTAGTTTGGTGATGATGTATGACGTCATCGGGTGGGAAAAACCATGGTATAGAAAAAACCGCGAAGTATTTTTTAATTAATATTTTTTGAAAAACCGTGGTATAGGCTATTCGTGAAGTTCGAACCCGCGAAAATCGAGGGAAGACTGTATGAGACGCGCCTTAGTTTTTGGGGAGGAAAATAGGGAAAAGAATCTGCTTTCCAGATATTCATCCGGCTAGCATCCTTAGTCTGGTCTGTTTCAAAATGTTATTTTATCCCCTGCTTAGTGCTTTTAAAAAAACTTATTTGGAGAGAGTAACAGTGAAAGAGCTTGCAAGCCAGTAAGAGCTGGGAACATTGTTAAAATCTGGTTAGGGCTGGAAAGAAAAATTCTGAGCATGTAGAGCAATGAAGAAAAACTGCAAAGACTTAGGGCTTGGAAAACAGTCTTAGCACAGAGGAACAATGAAAGATCTTGCAAGCCAGAACATTGTTAACATCTGGTTAGGCCTGGAAAGAAACATTTCGAGCAAGTAGAACAATAGATAGGGTTTGGAAAACATTATTCACAGAGAGTAACAGTGAAGGAGCTTGCAAGATAAGAGCTGAGAACATCATAGGCTGGAAATAAACATTTGGAACAAGTTTGAGCAATGAAAAAAACTGCAAAGACAGGGCTTGGAAAATGTTCTTAGCAGAGAGTAACAATGAAAGAGCTTGCAAGTCGTAAGAGCTGGGAACATCGTTAGCACTTGGTTAGGGTTGGAAAGGAACTTACTTGGAGCAAGTTAGAGTAATGAAGGAAACTCTGCATAGACCTAGAGCTTGGAAAACATTCTTCGCAGATAGTAACAATGAAAGAACCTGCAAGATAAGAGTTGAGAAGATCGTTAGCACCTAGTTAGGGCTGGGGGGAAAAAGCTTCAAAAAAAGACAAAAAAGTGACTTGTGATTGTTTCTCACACCACTGCCACAGCATCCTCATGGTCACGGGATCAAAATTCAGACCCTCAGCAATGGGCCCATATTTATAATTTGCCCAGGTTCGCCTGGTGCACCAGTTGCGGCCTTATTTGGACCGGGAGTCACTGCTCACAGTCACTCATGCCCTCATCACCTCGAGGCTCGACTCTTGTAACGCTCTCTACATGGGGCTACCTTTGAAAAGTGTTCGGAAACTTCAGATCCTGCAGAATGCAGCTGCGAGAGCAATCATGGGCTTTCCCAAATATGCCCATGTTACACCAAGACTCCGCAGTCTGCATTGGTTGCCGATCAGTTTCCGGTCACAATTCAAAGTGTTGGTTATGACCTATAAAGCCCTTCATGGCACTGGACCAGATTATCTCATGGACCGCCTTCTGCTGCACGAATCGCAGCGACCAGTTAGGTCCCATAGAGTAGGCCTTCTCCGGGTCCCGTCAACAAAACAATGTCGCTTGGCGGGACCCAGGGGAAGAGCCTTCTCTGTGGCGGCCCCGGCCCTCTGGAACCAGCTCCCCCCGGAGATTAGAACTGCCCCCACCCTCCTTGCCTTTCGTAAACTTCTTAAAACCCACCTCTGCCGCCAGGCATGGGGGAACTGAGACATCTCCCCCAGGCCTATACAGTTTATGTATGGTATGTTTGTGTGTGTGTATGTTTGAATTGAATTGTGTGTGCACATGCTTTCGCCACTGAAGGAAAAAAGATTCACCATCACTGTACTAGAATAACGGAATAACAGAACAACAGTGTCGGGAGGGATTTTTAAGAAGATATTGGATTTCCATCTGTCTCAAGTAGTGTACGGTTTCCCGCCTAAGTAGGAGGTTGGACTAAGGTCCCTTCCAAACAGTCATGGGCAGCCAAAATGTTTACTGCCACACTGTGGGTGTGGCTTATTTTGTGGGTGTGGCTTAATGGTCATGTGACTGGGTAGGAAAAGCTTGCTGGCCATGTGATCCGGTGGTAGTGGCTTGAACAATCATCATCAACCAAAATGATTAGGGGACTTGAAACGAAGAGAGATTGCGGGAACTGGGCATGGATAGCCTAGAGAAAAGAAGGACCAGAGGGGACATGATAGCTGTATACAGGTATATGAGGGGTTGCCACAGAGAGGAGGGGGCCACTCTATTCTCCAGAGCACCAGAGGGCTGGACAAGGAACAACATCTGGAAGCTGACCAAGGAGAGATTCAACCTAGAAGTAAGGAAGAACTTCCTGACGGTCAGAGCGATCAACCAGTGGAACAAGCTGCCTGCAGAGGTTGTGAACTCCCCAACTCTGGACACTTTCAAGAGGAGATTGGACTGCCACTTGGCTGGGGTGCTTTAGGATTCCTGCTCAGACAGGGGGTTGGACTTGATGACCTGCATGGTCCCTTTCAACTCTAACAATAAAATAAAATAAAATAAAAAATAAATTGAACGGTTAAATCCTTGACTTACAACCTCACCAGTGTCGCTCACTGGAGTGACAATTTGCTTTGCGTTTTCCGCGCTCTCCTTCCTGGGTCGCCCACCCACCGCCTCAGTCTGGGTAGCTAGGTGAACAGGAGCTGCCAGAAGCATAAACGCTGCCAGCGCCACTTCCACCAACGCCTTCAGCTTGCACCTGTTTTATTACTGTTGTTAGCCGCCCCGAGTCTGTGGAGAGGGGTGGCATAGAAATCCAATAAATAAATAAGTAAGTAAGTAAGTAAGTAAGTAAGTAAGTAAGTAAGTAAGTAAGTAAGTAAGTAAGTAAGAAAGAAAGAAAGAAAGAAAGAAAGAAAGAAAGACCCTCTTGGGGTGATATTATCCGCTTTAGCGAACTTCTGACAAGTAAAATCAATGGGGAAGCTAGATTTCACTTAACAACTAAACAACGGCGGCGAGAAAAATCATAAAATGGCGGGAAAACCGACTTCTCGATTCTGTCGCTTAGCCATGGAAATTTGGGGCTCTGTTTTGGTTGTAAGTCGAGGACTACCCTCATGCAATGCAGGTCTTTATGGGATAAGGACAGAATCTGGAAATAAAGTAGCATTCGTTGTGCTCATCACAGCAAGTATTGATTCCGACACGGGCTGCCAAGTGCTGAGTCAGGTAAAATTTTTGAAGATGTTTTTTTTCCCAAAGGCAGTTTTGCTGAAACAGCGGTTGTTAACCAAGGTTTGAGGCTGTCAGGGAGAGGATGGGCCTAACAGAACCAGCGAAGGGCTGCCGTCTTTGGCGCTACCGGTACTATGTAGTACTGTAGCGTGAGGACGTGCGAGAGAGATTTTGGCGATTTTTGCCGATATTTTTTGCTCGGGTTCATAAGTAGAAAATGGTTCTTAAGAAGAGGCAAAAAAAATATTGAACACCCGGTTCTTATCTAGAAAAGTTCTTAAGTAGAGGTGTTCTTAGGTAGAGGTACCATTGTACCTTAATTCTTAACAAAGTACACATAGTTATACATTACTATTTAATAGTACATGGACCAGTATCTTAACTTTACCCTTTATACATTAATTACCCACCTGTTTCCCTCTTTATATCCTATCACTCGTCTCCCTCTATCTCCTACTCTTCCTTCTACCTTCTTTCTCCTTCTCTCCTACTTCCTTACTTCCCTCCTCTCTCCTCTACTTCTTTTTCCCTGTGTTATCCTTTCTATGAGTATATCTGTTCACAATACATCCTATAGTTAATAGACAGGTAACCCATGCCCCTGGTCCTTTAATTATCGGTTTGTCTCTTAAACTTCCCCCCCAATATCGATATCAAAGTCTTCCAAGAGGGGCGGCATACAAGTCTAATAAATTATTATTATTATTATTATTATTATTATTATTATTATTATTATTATTATTTCCTAGGTATATTTTCCTACCAGCTTAATGCTGCCTCCTTAACTGCCTAGTTTTGTAACCAGGATCAACCACCTTCAATTTTTAAATTTGCCTCCAATTTTATCTATATTACTTATCACCTGTACGTATTCATTTTCTAACCAATCATAAAATTTCCCCCATAGATTATAGTATTCAGAACCTTCCTCATCTTTAATTTTTATGGTCAACCTATTCATTTCCGCACAATCCAGTACTTTTTGTAATTACTTCCTTTCAAAGGTTTTTTTGTTGTTGTTTTCCATTTGTGTGCAAATGCAATTCTTGCTGCTGTAACTATATGAATCATTAAATGTGTATCTTCTTTACTGAATTTCTCTGGCAATATACTCAACAGGAATATCTCTGGTTTCAATTCTATATGTCATTTCAATATTTGAATTGAACAACACAATACGATGACTGAAAATCTCCATAGACATCTATTTGAGGACTCTGCTTAAAGATAAATGAAATGGTCTAATCTACGGCTTTCCCAGATCCATTGCTATTTCTTCATTGAAGCTAACTGAACTCAGTGGAAAAGTAAAGCCGGGAGAGATAAATCCAATCAATATTGTTTCTTATGAGATGAGAATGAAACTAGAAGAAAGCGTGAAAGTGTCTTTATTTCAAACAGCGGCTTCGGTATCTGCATTGGTTATCAGCCAATCGATAACCAGCGTTCCTTCAAAAAAACCAAAATAATGAAATCATCAATAGAGTGCAGTTCGGTTCTCGGATAGCCCAGTTTGCATTACTGCACTACATCTTTTTTTCAACCATGCCGTAAATCTTCCAAGTGAAATTTAAAAAAAATATATCTACATCTTCTTCTCCCATATTGTCTATTTAAGGCTTTTTGTGTTTGGATATTCAGGTGGTTGTTTACTTCTCCTGTCTTTTCATATCTCATTTTGACTTTAGCTTTTCTTTCTTTCTTTCTTTTTTCTTTCTTTCTTTCTTTCTCTCTTTCTTTCTCTCTTTTCCTCCCTCCTTCCTTCTTTCTTTCTTTCTCTTCCTCCCACCCTCCCTCTTTCTTTCTTTCTTTCTTTCTTTCTTACTATCTTTCTTTCTTTCTCTCTCTCTCTTTCTTTCTTTCTCTCTTTTCCTCCCTCCCTCTTTCTTTCTCTCTCTCTCTTCCTCCTTCCCTCTTTCTTTCTTTCTCTCTCTCCCTCCCTCCCTCCCCCCCTCTCTCTCCCTCTCTTTCTTTCTTTCTTTCTCTCTCAAGATTCATATGCCACCCAACTCCAGTGGGCTTTATCAGCTGCTAAAATATTTCTAGGTCTATAGCGGTCATCTCCATGGAAGATAATATTTGTCATTCAGGGTTGAAACTGTGAGGTCCCCAGTGCTTTCTGAGCTTGGTTATTTTCCTGAAGATGTTTAATTACCCAATTAGCTAACATCAGCAGGAGAGTGGCGGCATACAAATCTAATAAATAATAATAATAATAATAATAATAATAATAATAATAATTATTATTATTATTATTATTATTTATTAGATTTGTATTCCGCCCCTCTCCGCAGACTCGGGGCGGCTCACAACAGTGATAAAACAATATACAATAACAAATCTAATATTAAAAGTCTAAAATAACAATTTAACATTAAAAGCCTAAAACCCCCATTATTTAAAAAGCATACACACAAAGATACCATACATAAAACTACATAGGCAAGGGGAGATGTCTCAGTTCCCCCATGCCTGACGTCAGACGTGGGTTTTAAGAAGTTTACGAAAGACAAGGAGAGTGGGGGCAATCCTAATCTCTGGGGGGAGCTGGTTCCAGAGGGCTGGGGCCGCCACAGAGAAGGCTCTTCCCCTGGGTCCCACCAACCGACATTGTTTAGTCAACGGGACCCGGAGAAGGCCAACTCTGTGGGACCTAACCGGCCGCTGGGATTCGTGCGGCAGAAGGCGGTCTCGCAGATATTCTGGTCCGATGCCATGAAGGGCTTTATAGGTCATAACCAAGACTTTGAATTGTGACCGGAAACTGATCGGCAACCAATGCAGACTGCGGAGTGTTGGTGTAACATGGGCATAACTTGGGAAGCCCATGATTGCTCTCGCAGCTGCATTCTGCACGATCTGAAGTTTCCGAACACTTTTCAAAGGTAGCCCCATGTAGAGAGCGTTACAGTAGTCGAACCTCGAGGTGTTGAGAGCATGAGTGACTGTGAGCAGTGACTCCTGGTCCAAGTAGGGTCGCAACTGGTGCACCAGGCGAACCTGGGCAAACGCCCCCCTCGCCACAGCTTAAAGATGTTTCTCTAATGTGAGCTGTGGATCGAGGAGGACGCCCAAGTTGCGGCGTTATATCCTTCTTGAGGTGCGGTGACCAGAACTGTACACAGTACTCCAAGTGTGGTCTCACCATCGATTTGTACAGAGGCAATACAACACTTGCTGACTTATTTTCGATTCCCTTCCTAATCATGCCAAGCATGGAATTTGCTTTTTTTACTGCTGCTGCGCACTGGGTTGACATCTTCATTGAGCTGCCCACCAAACTTCCAAGATCCCTTTCTTGGGTTGTCTCAGAAAACTTTGTCCCCATCAGTTGGTTGGTATAATTGAGGTCCTTTGTCTTACTGTTGTTTACTGAGTTAAAACTTTCTTGATTCTGGTATTGTTTTACTGCTTAGTGTCTTATCTGAGTGTTGGGTGCTGGTCAGCAAATGTGGTTGTTAGGTTGCAAACATTTAATTAAACAGCTAGGGTATTAAGGTCTGATGTTAATTAATGCTTGTTTACCGCTTAATTGTTGGTCTGGCGTTAATTAAGGAACCACTTACTCAAACAATTAAACAATAAACAACTAGCCAGTCAAGGAACTACCATGAAGAAAACAGCACTCTTACCAACACTGAAAGGGCGAATATTATAAACAGAGACCAAACCTCACTCCCATCTACCACTGATGATATTACCTAGTTGGGTAATGAAATGTCTGGAAGAAAACAACAAAGCTCAGAGAGAATAATGGTATAACAGAGTTGGAAGGGACTTTGGAGGTCTTCTAGTCTAGCCCTTGCTCGACAGGAAACCCAATACCATTTCAGTTGACCAACCTCTTCTTAAAAACCTCCAGTGTTGGAGGCAGGTCATTCTTCTTATTAATTGTTCTCACTGTCAAGAAATTTCTCCTTAGTTCTAGATTGCTTCTCTACTTGATTAGTTTCCACCCATTGCTTCTTGTCTTGCTTACAGATGCTTTGGAGAATATGTTGATCCCCTCATCTTCTTTATGGCAGTCCCTGAGATCCTGGAACATTGCTATCATGTCAACGCTAGTTCTTCTACGAAGGAACAAGGATCATACACAGGGATGGGCTCATGAGTCTTGGGGGTTCGGGCGATCTTTGCAGTGGTTCTCATGAGATTTTGCTCCCTGCGCATTCGTCGCTTGGACGCGCATGAACGTCAGTCACCCGGACTTGTGTTTGCAGCTTCATTTTCACTACTGGAGCTAGGGTGTGGCTCGTACCAGTAGCAACCTGCCACTGGCCACACCCACCTACCAATGGAGCAGCAAAACCAGGGGTGGGCTTCTACCCGGAACGCTAAATTGGGCTCGCTGCTGCGGCTCGTGAGTCTTGTGGGGCCAGCGCATTTTTTCTCCTGCACCTGTGGAGGTAGCAAAACCGCACATGGAGCCGCAGGTGAACCCATGTTTCGGCGAGGGTTTTTTTTTGCTTCCGTGCATCCTGAAACACGGGCACACCTGTGGCTCCGTGCGTGATTTGGCTACCTCCACAGGTACGGAAGCAAAATCACCCTGGCCCCGCAAGCAGTCATGAGCCATGGCGGCGAGCCCAATTTAGCGTCCCGGCTAGAAGCCTACCGCTGAGCGAATCCATTGCGAAAGGATCTGAAGCCCACCGCTGATCCTACATATCAATTCACATTGTGATTCTTCCATTCAGAGGAGTCTGTAAAATCTCTTCGAGTTTTTCCACCCAAATGGTATCATGGAACGGAAGAGGAATCATAGAAACATAGAAGACTGACGGCAGAAAAAGACCCCATGGTCCGTCTACTTTGCCCTTATACTATTTTCTGTGATTTTATCTTAAGATGGATCTATGTTTATCCCAGGCATGTTTAAATTCAGTTGCTATGGATTTACCAACCACGTCTGCTGGAAGTTTGTTCCAAGCATCTACTACTCTTTCAGTGAAATAATATTTTCTCACGCTGCTTCTGATCTTTCCCTCAACTAACTTCAGATTGTGTCCCCTTGTTCTTGTGTTCACTTTCCTATTAAAAACACTCCCCTCCTGAACCTTATTTAACCCTTTAACATATTTAAATGCTTCAATCATGTCCCCCCTTTTCCTTCTGTCCTCCAGACTCTACAGATTGAGTTCATGAAGTCTTTCCTGATATGTTTTATGCTGAAGACCTTCCACCATTTATGTATTTTTATTTATTTATTTATTTAGTCCAATACATAATACACATTGAAGAGAAAGATATGTAACAATATAAAATAATATAAAAGTATAGGTGAACATATTTGAAAGGAAGAAAACATAAATGAGATAAGGAGAGACAATTGGACAGGGGACGGAAGGCACACTGGTGCACTTATGCACGCCCCTTATGTATTAATGTTGTATATTAATATATACAATATTATATATTAATAAATAATTTGATATTAGTATTCCAAGGTCTCTTACTGAGTGTGGGTTGGCTGTGAGAATTTGTTTATTCAGTTTATGTTACTGGTGCACTTATGTAGCCCGTCTTTGGACCCGTTCAATTTGATCAATCTCTTTTTGTAGGTGAGGTCTCCAGAACTGAGCACAGTATTCCAAATGTGTGTTTGTGTTGTGTGTACACAAAAGCATGTTTGCGTGGCTGACCTACTTCTGAATCCCAGCGACCGATTAGGTCCCACAGAGTGGGCCTTCTCCGGGTCCCGTCAACTAAACAATGTCGGTTGGCGGGCCCCAGGGGAAGAGCCTTCTCTGTGGCAGCCCCGACTCTCTGGAACCAGCTCCCCCCAGAGATTAGAACTGCCCCTACCCTCCTTGCCTTTCGTAAACTCCTTAAAACCCACCTTTGTCGTCAGGCATGGGGGAACTGAAATATCTCCCCTGGGCCTATACAATTTATGTATGGTATGCTTGTGTGTACATCTGCTTAATAATGGGTTTTTAAAAATATCTTAAATTGTAAATTATTAGATTTGTTATAAACTGTTTTTATTGTGTTGTGAGCTGCCCCGAGTCTATGGAGAGGGGCGGCATACAAATCTAATAAACATAAACAGTCTTCCAAATGTGGTCTCACCAGCGCTCTATACAGCAGGATCACAATCTCTCTCTTCCTGCTTGATATACCTCTAGCTATGCAGCCAAGCGTTCTACTTGCTATCTATGAGTAAGATCCATTAGAGAGCCGCTTCGGGGTAAGCCATTGATTAAAATCTAGACTTATTCCTTCTCGAAGGAGAGACAGCAGGTGGATCAGCCTAGGAATGAGGTAATTAGGCCGGGAACTGGTAGGAGATGGAATTTCAGATCAGGGGGCTCTGCATTAAACATGTATATAGAAAAGGCAGTCTGAGGGGAATCAAAAACTTGTTCACAATCACCACGATTCTTATTTCCAAATGCGTCAGTGATGGCCGTTGTGAGCAAGTCGCTAAAGAACGGACTCCTGTTTTAATCTTCCCTTTGAAAAGGCTGCCAAATGACTCACTGGTAAATAAATCTTTGTTGTCGCCATTTGTATGGGGTCAAGGTTGCTTTTTTTTGGCTTGACACAGTGGTTTGGGGGGGGGGGAACGCATCGTCCCCCTGTTAGAAACATAGAAACATAAAAGACTGACGGCAGAAAAAGACCTCATGGTCCATCTAGTCTGCCCTTATACTGTTTCCTGTATTTTATCTTACAATGGATCTATGTTTATCCCAGATATGTTTAAATTCAGTTACTGTGGATTTACCAACCACGTCTGCTGGAAGTTTGTTCCAAGCATCTACTACTCTTTCAGTAAAATAATATTTTCTCATGTTGCTTTTGATCTTTCCCCCTACTAACTTCAGATTGTGTCCCCTTGTTCTTGTGTTCGCTTTCCTGTTCTGATGCAGCTCCCCAAATACGACAAACCCTCTGATGTGAACTTGAAATATACCTTTATGAGGAATATTGGCAGCCCCAGCAAAAGTTTCTCTCACAGGCTAACAAGAATATCATCCAGAAGAGAAATAGTAATCTTATTTTATTTATTTGTTTATTTGTCCAATACACAATACATATAGAAGAGAATAGACATGAAGTAATATATATAAAGATAATATGTAAAAATAGAGGAGAAGATATATGAACGGAAGAAAATATATATGATATATGAGATAAAGGAAAAACAATTGGACAAGGGACGAAAGGCACACTGGTGTCCTTATGTACACCCCTTACTGACCTCTTAGGAACCTGGAGAGGTCAATCATGGATAGTCTAAGGGAGAAATGTTGGGGGTTAGAGGTTGACACTATTGAGTCTGGTAATGAGTTCCACGCTTCAACAACTCGATTGTTAAAGTCATATTTTTTACAGTGAAGTTTGTAGCGGTTAATATTAAGTTTGAATCTGTTGCGTGCTCTTGTGTTGTTTCGGTTGAAGCTGAAGTAGTCATTGACAGGTAGGACGTTGCAGCATATGATCTTGTGGGCAATACTGAAATAATGTTTTAGGCGTCGTAGTTCTAAGCTTTCTAGACCCAGGATTGTTAGTCTATTTTCGTAGGATGTTCTGTTTCGAGTGGAGGAGTGAAGGGCTCTTCTGGTGAAATATTTTTGGACATTTTCAAGGGTGTTGATGTCCAAGATGTAGTATGGGTTCCAGACAGATGAGCTGTATTCTAGGATGGGTCCGGCAAAAGTTTTGTAGGCTCTTGTGAGTAGTGTGAGATTGCTGGAGCAGAAGCTACGTAGGATCAGGTTCACAACTCTAGAAGCCTTTTTGGCGATATTGTTGCAGTGGGCTTTAGCACTTAGGTCATTCGATATTAGTATTCCAAGGTCTTTTACTGAGTGTGGGTTGTCTGTGAGAATTTGTTTATTCAGTTTATATATGAGGTTAGGATTCTTTTTGCCGATGTGGAGGGTAGAGCATTTGTTGGTTGATATTTGAAGTTGCCACATCTATTCATGTCCTGTCACGTAGCAATAGCAATAGAATTTAGACTTATATACCGCTTCATAGTGCTTTTACAGCCCTCACTAAGCGGTTTACAGAATCAGCCTCTTGCCCCCAACAACCTGCGCCCACATTTTACCCATCTGGGAAGGACAGAAGGCTGATTCAATCTTAGAAATATAGAAACATAGAAGATTGACAGCAGAAAAAGACCTCCTGGTCCATCTAGTCTGCCCTTATACTATTTCCTGTATTTTATCTTAGGACGGATCTATGTTTATCCCAGGAGGCATGTTTAAATTCAGTTACTGTCGATTTACCAACCACGTCCGCTGGAAATGTGTTCCAAGCATCTACGACTCTTTCAGTAAAATAATATTTTCCCACGTTGCTTCTGATCTTTCCCCCAACTCACCTCAGATTATGCCCCCTTGTTCTTGTGCTCACTTTCCTATTAAAAACACTTCCCTCCTGAACCTTATTTAACCCTTTAATACATTTAAGTGTTTCGATCATGCCCCCCCCCCCCGAAGGAATTGTGGCTTAGTATTGTTTAGAATGGTTTGTGAATTAGTGTGGCTTATGGTGGCTGAAGATTTGTAGCTGAATATTGTAACTGAGAATAGTAGATAGAGAATTGTGAGTACTTTGTATAGTAACTGCTAGAGAGATAGCTACAGTGTCAATAGTTAGTGTAGGTTTGCTAGGAAAGAAGTAAATACAGTATTTTCCTAAGAAACTCTGTAGTACGTTTCTTCAATTATCTTCAAGACAAAGGTTCCTGATATCCTGGTCTGAGGCAAGCTGGTTAGCTGTTTTGGCTATCTGGGTGGGCTAGCTTCTGCAAAACGTTACTCCAACACATTTGAGGGTTGACGGAGGGCCCAGGCAACGCCTCCCTCCCTCCTCTCTGCAAGCTCCATTCCCTCTTCCCCCTCGGCGCTCTCGAGGGGAGATATGTCCAAAGATATTTCACCAGAAGAGCCCTTCACTCCTCCACTCGAAACAGAATACCCTACGAAAATAGACTAACAATCCTGGGCCTTGAAAGCCTAGAACTACGGAGCCTAAAACACAATTTGAGTATTGCCCACAAGATCATATGCTGCAACGTCCTACCGGTCAATGACTACTTCAGCTTCAACCGCAATAACACAAGAGCACACAACAGATTCAAACTTAATACGAACCGTGCCAAACTTGACTGTAAAAAATATGATTTCAACAATCGAGTTATCGAAGCGTGGAACTCATTATCTGACTCAATTGTGTCAACCCCTAACCCCCAACACTTCTCCCTTAGACTCGCCACGATTGACCTCTCCAGGTTCCTAAGAGGCCAGTAAGGGGCGTACATAAGTGCACTGGTGTGCCTTTCGTCCCCTGTCCAACTGTCTTTCCTTTCTTTCACCTATCTTATATATTCTCTTCCTTTCATATATCCTCTCCTCTAAATTCACTTTCACCCTCTTTTATATTATCACATGTCTATTTTTCTTCCTATGTATTTGTGTATTGGACAAATGAATGAATGAATAAATAAAATGCTGATACTGAGTCCCATGCTTCCTCGTCTCATTCGGCTGCTGGAGGGGCTGATACCCTTAAATTGATAGAACAGGAAGAGACCATCATTAACGGCCCATCCCCTGTACTCCTCGAATGTCTAAATTACAGCCGCCCCAATGAAGGTCTATTTGGTCTCTGCCGGATGAAATCCGATGAGGAGGTCGTCATGGGGTAATTGAGGTATCCCGTGGCTAATACGATTTATGTATGGTATGATTGAGTTTATGGTTATTTTAATGATATGGGTTTTTACATGTTTATTTAAGCTTTACTACATAAATGGTCAAAGCTATGGAAACTGCAGTTTAATGTTTCCAAATGTAAAATAATGCACTTGGGGAAAAGGAATCCTCAATCTGAGTATTGCATTGGCAGTTCTGTGTTAGCAAAAACTTCAGAAGAGAAGGATTTAGGGGTAGTGATTTCTGACAGTCTCAAAATGGGTGAGCAGTATGGTTGGACGGTAGGAAAAGCAAGTAGGATGCTTGGCTGCATAGCTAGAGGTATAACAAGCAGGAAGAGGGAGATTGTGATCCCCTTATATAGAGTGCTGGTGAGACCACATTTGGAATACTGTGTTCAGTTCTGGAGACCTCACCTACAAAAAGATATTGACAAAATTGAACGGGTCCAAAGACGGGCTACAAGAATGGTAGAAGGTCTTAAGCATAAAACGTATCAGGAAAGAATTAATGAACTCAATCTGCATAGTCTGGAGGACAGAAGGAAAAGGGGGGACATGATCGAAACATTTAAATATGTTAAAGGGTTAAATAAGGTTCAGGAGGGAAGTGTTTTAAATAGGAAAGTGAACACAAGAACAAGGGGACACAATCTGAAGTTAGTTGGGGGAAAGATCAAAAGCAACGTGAGAAAATATTATTTCACTGAAAGAGTAGTAGATCCTTGGAACAAACTTCCAGCAGACGTGGTAGATAAATCCACAGTAACTGAATTTAAACATGCCTGGGATAAACATATATCCATCCTAAGATAAAATGCAGGAAATAGTATAAGGGCAGACTAGATGGACCATGAGGTCTTTTTCTGCCGTCAGACTTCTATGTTTCTATGTTTCTACATAGATACCTCGTTTTACGAACCCCTCGTCATACGAAGCTTTTGAGATACGAACCCTGTGGCGCTACGGCCATTGACCCTGCCCCTCTGCAAAACAATTCTTCTATAGGCAAATATTGATTCTATAGGCCAGGGATGGCGAACCTATTTTTCCTCATGTGCCGAAAGAGCATGCACATACGCTATCGTGCATGCGCGAATTCCCACACCCATAACAGACAGGAAGCATTCCTAACAGACAGGAAGCAGCAGGTGAAGCTAGGAAAAATCACATCAGATATATGTACAATTAGCACAGGTGCCCCCCAAGGCTGTGTACTTTCACCACTTCTCTTCTCTTTATACACTAATGACTGCATCTCATACGATCCATCTGTTAAACTACTGAAGTTTGCAGATGATACAACAGTGATTGGACTCATTCGAGACAATGATGAATCTGCATACAGACGGGAAGTTGAACAACTATCCTTGTGGTGTGACCAGAACAATCTAGAACTGAACACACTCAAAACTGTAGAAATGGTGGTAGACTTTAAGAGAAACCCTTCCACCCTTCCACCTCTCACAATACTAGACAACACAGTATCAACTGTAGATACCTTCAAATTTCTAGGTTCTATCATATCTCAAGACCTAAAATGGTCACCTAACATCAAAAACATCATCAAAAAAGCACAACAAAGAATGTTCTTTCTGCGCCAGCTCAGGAAGCTCAAACTGCCCAAGGAGCTGCTGATTCAGTTCTATAGAGGAATCATTGAGTCTGTCATCTGCACCTCTATAACTGTCTGGTTTGGTGCTGCAACCCAACAGGACCGACACAGACTTCAGAGGATAATCAGAATTGCAGAAAAAACAATTGCTGCCAATCTGCCTTCCATTGAGGACCTGTATACTGCACGAGTCAAAAAGAGGGCGGGTAAAATATTTACTGACCCCTCACATCCTGGACACAAATTGTTTCAACTCCTACCCTCAAAACGTCGCTACAGAGCACTGCACACCAAGACAACTAGACACAAGAACAGTTTTTTCCCGAACGCCATCACTCTACTAAACAAATAATTCCCTCAACACTGTCAGACTTTCTACTAAATCTGCACTTCTATTCTACTAGTTTTCCTCATCATTCCTATCACCCATTTCCTCTCATGTTGACTGTATGACTGTAACTTGTTGCGTATATCCTAAGATTTTTATTAATATTGCTTCTTCATTGCTTATTTGACCCCTATGACAATCATTAAGTGTTGTACCACATGATTCTTGACAAATGTATATTTTATTTTATGTACGTTGAGAGCATATGCACCAAGACAAATTCCTTGTGTGTCCAATCACACTTGGCCAATAAAATTCTATTCTATTCTATTCTATAATTCAATTCCTGGGGGTGGCGAAAACACCTACTCCCTATCAGAAATAGACGATATATTACAGTCCTTGTGAACCATAATAAATCATTTCTGGAGATCGATGGATTAAGAGATAAAATTTGCTTTCCAACAAGGTTTCTTTTTATTATAAAAGTAGAAAGATTAAATATGCCATAGGAGGCAAATTAAATGCGTCTTCACATCATGGCAGCTAACAAAGAAGTAGATATATAAAAATGGAGAATCTCAGGAGGACGGATGTGATGCATAAATGATGTGGTAGGATTTTACATCATAATAGGAGGAGCTAATAAATCACACACATAGTTAACTATTTAATTACTGAATAACTCTGAATGTCTTTGAATGTCTCTGGGGCTGTCAATATTCAGCGTGACACTCCCGCCTCCTGGAGGCCCTCTGCAGGCCAGAAACTTCCTGTTTCCCAACTTCTGGTGGGCCCAGGAGGCTCGTGTTTCGCCCAACCCAGGCTACAAAGGCTTCCCTGGAGCTGGCGGAGGATAAAAATGCCCTCCGCCATCCCTTGGAGGCTCTTTGGAAGCCAAAAATGCCCTCCCAGAGCCTCTGTGTGAGCCAAAAATCAGCTAACCGGCACAAACGTGAACCTTTGAGCTGAGCAACGGCTCATGTGCCAACAGATATGCATCCATGTGCCACCTGTGGCACCCATGCCATAGGTTCGCCATCCCTGCTATAGGCGTTATCAAAGCCATGAGTCACTTCTGACTCACGCGGAGCTCCTTATCTTTTCACAGATATTTTTGCCAGCCCAGGTTTTTCAATCTTCAGCTTCTCTTGTCTCCATTTCCATGTTATCCTACTGCGTTGGGTTGACATATACAATTTTGTTTACATTTCTCATGCAACAAATGGCCACAGAATGGAAATGACAGTGAGGGTAAATGAGGACAAGAAGAGGGAAGAAGAGGAAAGAAAGCGGGGGGGGGGAATGAAAACTGAACAGCAAAACATCAAAACCTGAAAGATTGTTCACAAAAGAGGAAAATGTATTTGGTATTATGAAGATGTACAAAAAATGGAACAAATCACTTTGACTAAATCATCCTCATCTCCTCCTTCTCCTCCTCCTAGTAGTAGTAGTAGTAGTATTACTTCTTCTACTAATACTACTACTAATATTACTTCTTTTTCTTCTCCTCCTCCTTCTCCTCCTCCTCCTCCTCCTTCTCCTTCTTCTTCCTTCTCCTCCTCCTCCTCTTCTTCTTCCTCCTCCTCTTCCTCTTCTTCTTCCTCCTCCTCTTCCTCTTCTTCTCCTTCTACTATTTCTTCTTCTTCTTCTTCTTCTTCTTCTTCTTCTTCTTCTTCTTCTTCTTCTTCTTCTTCTTCTTCTTCTTTCTCCTTCTTCTCCTCCATTTCATCTTCCGCTTCCTCTCCGTCTCCTTCTCCTTTTCCTTCCCCTCTCCTCCTCCTCCTCCTCCTTCCTCCTCCTCCTCCTCTCCCTCACCTTCCCCTCCTCCTCCTCTTCCTCCTCTTCCTCCCCCTTCTTCTTCCACCTCATCTCTGCCTCCCACTTCCTCCTTGATTCTCCTCTTTCTCCCCTTCCTCCTTGTTCTTCCTTCCTTCCTTCCTTCCTTCCTTCCCCTCCACCTCTTCTTCTTCTTCCTCTAATGATTACCACCAGTTCACCAGTTTTTTGGAATTTGCTCATATGCATTTTTTAAACCACCGACACGTTTTCCATGGAAAAAAAACACACACCATGTTTTAAGGGCATTTCTATAGCTCATTGGCTACATACATCATATATAAAGCATGCTGTAATTATATCTTGTTAAAAAGACTATTTCCCTTTATATTTATTCTTTTTTTTTTTTAATGGTAATTGCTTCAGGTCCCTTGTACTTAATTGTAATTTTCTGGAGGTATCAAGCTCGGTAAATCTCTTCATTTTTCTGTTTTGTTGGTCTCTACGGTAGCAACAACATCAAAAAACGGGATTACTTTGATCCCCGTGCCTAAACGGCATCTCCAAGCAGCGACCTTGTTCGGTTGAATGAAATTCCCGATAAAATTCCATTAACGTATCGTTTGTTGATCTTGGTGAATTGCCTTCAGGGAGCGCAGCTTTAGCACTGAAAGACAAGAGGTGATTTTGCGTTTCAGGAGATCAATGAGGAGCCCTGTCAACTCGGAGAGAAAGCCTGCAATTAGTTGCTTGGTCAGAGCCCATTAGGGTTTCGAAGACTGCAGCAGCCTCACCGGGATGCCTCTTGCGGAGTCAGAAAATGAGAAGGCAACACATGAGCGGCTCAGAATCCATCCCTGTATTCAAGAGGATCCTGCTTTGCAATCCCTGAGTGGTCGATCTGCAACAGACGGAATTTGGCTCTATTATTTATTTATTTATTCAATTTTCATGCCGCCCTTCTCCTTAGACTCAGGGCGGCTTACAACATGTTAGCAATAGCTTCTTTTTTTTTTTAAAACCGAGCCAGCCTATTGCCCCCACAATACGGGTCCTCATTTTACCCACCTCGTAAGGATGGAAGGCTGAGTCAACCTTGAGCCGGTGATGAGATTTGAACCGCTGACCTACAGATCTACAGTCAGCTTTTGTGGCCTGCAGTACAGCACTCTACCTGCTGCGCCACCCCGGCTCTGATGTGAACTATAGATAACATAGAAAGCATAAATTATTTAACTTTAATAAACTTAGTACCAATTGCAATTTAATGAAAATAATTATTAATCATTAACTATAATGCATACAAATCAGGAAGGGTGATTGAATGCAACTGTCTTTCTAGATATACCCATGTTTCTCCCACACTCCGTGGACTACATTGGCTGCCGGACATAATTCAAAGTGTTGGTGATGACCTATAAAGCCCTACCTGGCATCAGACCAGATTACTTATGGGACCGCCTTCTGCCGCACAATTCCCAGTGACCGATTAGGTCCCATAGAGTTGGCCTTCTCCAGGTCCCGTTGACCAGACAATGTCGTCTGGCGGGACCTAGGGGAAGAGCCTTCTCTGTGGCAGCTCCGGCCCTCTGGAATCAAATAAGTTTTTTTTAAAGCCCTAACCAGGGGATAAAATAATGTGCTGAAACTGACCTTACTTACTCACTCACTCACTCACTCATTCATTCATTCATTCATTTATTTATTTAATTTGTATGCCGCCCCTCTCCGTAGACTCGGGGCGGCTCACAGCAGTAATAGAAAAACAATATACAATACAAATCTAATAATTAAAACTAAAAACCCATAATTTAAAAAACATGCACATAATATACCATACATAAACAATATAGGCCTGTGGAAGTTATCTCAGTTCCCCCATGCCTGACAGCAGAGGTGGGTTTTAAGGAGCTTACAAAAGGCGAGGAGGGTGGGGGCAATTCTGATCTCTGGGGGGAGCTGGTTCCAGAACATCGGGGTCGCCACAGAGAAGGCTCTTCCCCTGGGTCTCGCCAAACGACATTGTTTAGTCGACAGGACCCGGAGAAGGCCCACTCTGTGGGACCTAACTGGTCGCTGGGATTCGTGCGGCAGAAGGCAGTCCCAGAGATATTCTGGTCCGATGCCATGAAGGGCTTTATAGGTCATAACCAACACTTTGAATTGTGACCGGAAACTGATCGGCAACCAATGCAGACTGCGGAGTGCTGGTGTAACATGGGCATACTTAGGGAAGCCCATGATTGCTCTCGCAGCTGCATTCTGCACGATCTGAAGTTTCCGAACACTTTTCAAAGGTAGCCCCATGTAGAGAGCATTACAGTAGTCGAACTTCGAGGTGATGAGGGCATGAGTGGCTGTGAACCATGAGTCCCGGTCCAAATAGGGCCGCAACTGGTGCACCAGGCGAACCTGCCTTTAGGTGGTTTGAGACTCAGTTGACCCCTTCTTCTGTGAATAGCCCTTCAAGTTCTAGAAGACAGCTATCATGTCCCCCTCTGACTCCCCAAGGGGACAAAGAAAAACATTTCCTCAGGGAAATCTCTGAGTTTTGATGTGCCTCGGAAACCCTTAGCTATTTTAATCTTGCAAATTAAGGATCATGCATTTACCATCAGGAATGCAATATTAATACCCAGCGTTAGATGTTGCTCGGTAAGGCAGGAGGGGATATAATGAAATATGCAGGAAGCTGCCGCTCGGAAATTTTCTTAGCCTGCAAAAGAGGTTTCATGCTTTGTTTAAATTTCATTTCCTTCTCCACAGCACATGAGAGCCCTTTCCACATTTCTGGGAGGTTTTATTCTTTTTTAAATTAAGAAAAAAAGCTCTTGAGTGTTTGAAATGGCATGTTTCAGTTTGCACGGATTTTGACCGTGACTGTTTTCTTGAAGATCCCTAATTCCGGGCACGTCCGTCTAAATATTCCCTCTGAATTCTTCCTTCGGGATTTAATGAAACAGAGGGAGGAAGGCAAAATTGTTCCCCATCCTGCAGCCTTGAACCAAGGGACGCTATGCAGGACCGTCATATAGACTACTACACAGGAAGTCCTTATCTTATGACCCCCCAAATTTCCATTGACAAGCAAGGCAGTGGCGAAGTGACTCTTTGCCCCATTTTACGGCCATTTTCCACACCGTTGTTAAATGAATCATTGACTCTATAAATAGGAGGAAATATATAAGGTCACCTACTTAGAAACATAGAAGATTGACGGCAGAAAAAGACCTCATGGTCCATTTAGACTGCCCTTATACTATTTCCTGTATTTTATCTTAGGATGGATCTATGTTTATCCCAGGCATGTTTAATATTCAGTGACTGTGGATTTACCAATCACGTCTGCTGGAAGTTTGTTCCAAGCATCTACTACTCTTTCAGTAAAATAATATTTTCTCACGTTGCTTCTTAT
The DNA here is from genome assembly GCF_031021105.1 of Erythrolamprus reginae. Classification (NCBI taxonomy): domain Eukaryota; kingdom Metazoa; phylum Chordata; class Lepidosauria; order Squamata; family Dipsadidae; genus Erythrolamprus; species Erythrolamprus reginae. Next base: position 7,891,754 of record NC_091953.1, on the reverse strand, counting down.
CTTTCCCCCAACTAACCTCAGATTGTGCCCCCGTGCTCTTGTGTTTACTTTCCTATTAAAAACACTTCCCTTCTGGACCTTATTTAACCCTTTAACATATTTAAATGTTTCGATCATATCCCCCAAACAAACAAATAAATAAATAAACTTATAGATGATATTATGTCCTTATATAGAAAATAAGAATTTAACAAATACAAACCATGTAAACAGGAAAATATGGGTTCAATCATGTAGCTTATAGCCATATCTTACACTTTCTGGCATTTTCTGTCTTTTGACACAATTCTTTGTGTGTTTCAGTAAGCAAAAAAGAGTTTTCTGGAGGTTAGTAAGATGTAAAAAGGGTATGTTAGTACAAAGGTCGTAACCATGTAGAAATAATGATAAATATATATCAATAATGATGAACATGAAATAATGATTAATGTGTGTTTTCCTCATAGTGAAGAGAAGGATAAGGCGAAATAGTAATCTGTTTGTTTATTTGTTTGTTTCCAAAAGAACAAAAAAAAAAGTTTCGCCATCCTTGTTCTAGTCCAACCCTCCGCTCAGCCCAGAAACTATTTTTATTTATTTATTTGTTTGTTTGTTTGCTTGCTTGCTTGCTTACTTAATTACTTACTTACTTACTTACTTATATCCAATACACAATAATACACAATGAGGGTTATAGAGCAGTGTTTTTCAACCGGTGTGCCGCGGCACACTGGTGTGCCGCGAGACATGATCAGGTGTGCCGCGACGCTCAGCTTCTGAGACCGGAAGCTGAGCTTTATTCTCCGCGGCCAGCTGGAGCTTCCCTGGCAGGGGCGGCAATAAATCTCCTTTGGGGTCCGGCGGGAGGGCCCCAAATTTGTTCAATTTGTGCCAGCGCACCCCAAAATGCCCCCCGTGCACCCTTTTCCAGGGGTACGCAGAGAGCCGCGGCCACCCGCCCGCCTGCCCGATTTCCCTCCGCGCGGCTGGGGACGTGGATCCACCGCCCTCACCAGCCCGATCTCCCTCCACCCGGCTGGGGAGGTGGATTCGCCGCCCCCGCCAGCCCGATTTCCCTCCGGTGGCTGGGGACGCGGATCCACCGCCCTCACCAGCCCGATCTCCCTCCACCCGGCTGGGGAGGTGGATTCGCCGCCCCCCGCCAGCCTGATTTCCCTCCGGTGGCTGGGGACGCGGATCCACCGCCCTCACCAGCCCGATCTCCCTCGACCCGGCTGGGGAGGTGGATTCGCCGCCCCCGCCAGCCCAATTTTCCTCCGCGCGGCTGGGGACACGGATCCACCGCTCTTGCCAGCCCGATCTCCCTCCACCCGGCTGGGGAGGTGGATTCGCCGCCCCCGCCAGCCCAATTTTCCTCCGCGCAGCTGGGGACACGGATCCACCGCCCTCACCAGCCCGATCTCCCTCCACCCGGCTGGGGAGGTGGATTCGCCGCCCCCGCCAGCCTGATTTCCCTCCGGTGGCTGGGGACGCGGATCCACCGCCCTCACCAGCCCGATCTCCCTCGACCCGGCTGGGGAGGTGGATTCGCCGCCCCCGCCAGCCCAATTTTCCTCCGCGCGGCTGGGGACACGGATCCACCGCTCTTGCCAGCCCGATCTCCCTCCACCCGGCTGGGGAGGTGGATTCGCCGCCCCCGCCAGCCCAATTTTCCTCCGCGCAGCTGGGGACACGGATCCACCGCCCTCACCAGCCCGATCTCCCTCCACCCGGCTGGGGAGGTGGATTCGCCGCCCCCGCCAGCCCGATTTCCCTCCGGTGGCTGGGGACGCGGATCCACCGCCCTCACCAGCCCGATCTCCCTCCACCCGGCTGGGGAGGTGGATTCGCCACCCCCGCCAGCCCAATTTCCCTCCGCGCGGCTGGGGATGCAGATCTACCGCCCTCGCCAGCCTGATCTCCCTCCGTGGGGGGGGGGGGGGCGACGAACCGACGACCGGGGGATGTCTGTCCGTGTTAGGTGGTGCAGGGCAGGCACAGGTAACCCCAGGGGAGAACAAGGGAGGGAGAAAAAGGAAAGAGAGAGAAAGGGAGGGAGAGAAAATTGAATGAAGGAGGGAGAGAAAGAAAGAAAGAGTAAGAGGTAGAAAGGATACAGAAAAAGGAAGAGAAAGGGAGGGGGAGAAAGGAAAGAGGGAGGAAGGGGGGAGAGAAAGAAGATATGAAGGAAGGAGAAAAAGAAAGAGAGATAGAAAGGAAAGAGGGAGAAAGGAATGAGAGAGAAAGGGGGAGAGAAAGAGAGATAGCAAGAGAGAGAGAGAAAGATAGCAAGAGAGAGAGAGCAAGGGGGGGAACGAGGGAGAAAGAAACACATAGAGGGAGGGAAGGAGGGAGAGAGAAAGAGAGAAAGGAAGGGAGAAAGAAGGATGGAGAGAGGAAGGAAGGAAGAGAGAGAAAGAGGGAGGGAGAGAGAAATAGAGCGGAAGGGAGGAAGAGAGATTTTTTTTGTCCAAACTTTTTTTACACCCCCCCCCCTCAATGTTCCCCAGGATTTTGAAAATATGAAAAATGTACCGCGGCTCCAAAAAGGTTGGGAAACACTGTTATAGAGGATATAATCAGGTAGAATGTATTAAAGGGGAAATAGAGGAGAAAATAAAGGAGTGAAAGATAACTATGAGAGAATAGCAGAAAAAGATATAGGGATAGAAGAGAAGATATATGACATAGAGGAGAGACAATAGGGCAGGGGACGGTAGGCACTCTGGTGCACTTATGTACGCCCCTTACTGACCTCTTAGGAACTTGGTGAGGTCAACCATCGATAGTCTAAGGGTAAAGTGTTGGGGGTTAGGGGATGACACTACAGAGTCCGGTAGTAAATTCCACGCTTCAACAACTCGATTACTAAAGTCATGTTTGGAGCAGTTAATATTAAGCATTTATCTGTTGTGGGCTCTTGTGTTGTTGTGGTTGAAGCTGAAGTAGTCTTTGACAGGCAGGACACTGCAGCATGTGATCTTGTGGGCAATACTTAGATCATGTTTGAGGCATTTTAGTTCTAAGCTTCTAGACCCAGGATTGAAAGTCTAGTTTCGTAGGGTATTCTGTTACGGGTAGAGGAGTGAAGGGCTCTTCTGGTGAAGTATCTCTAGACATTTTCGACGGTATCAATGTCAGAAATGCGGTATGGGTTCCAAACAGATGAGCTGTATTCTAGGATGGGTCTAATACTAATACATTTGGATATTGCCTATCTGGACTTCAGCAAAGCCTTTGATATGGTTCCACATAAAGAGCTGATAGATAAATTAGTGAAGATTGGACTTAATCCCTGGATAGTTCAATGGATTTGCAGCTGGCTGAAGCGTAGACATCAGAGAGTTATTGTTAATGGCGAGTATTCTGAGCAGAGACAGGTTACAAGCGGTGTGCCACAAGGGTCTGTTCTGGGTCCTATTCTTTTTAATATGTTTGTGAGTGACATAGGGGAAGGTTTGGTAGGGAAGATTTGCCTATTTGCCGATGACTCTAAAGTGTGCAATAGGGTTGATATTCCTGGAGGTGTCTGTAATATGGTAAATGATTTAACTTTACTAGATAAATGGTCAAAGCAATGGAAACTGCAGTTTAATGTTTCCAAATGTAAAATAATGCACTTGGGGAAAAGGAATCCTCAATCTGAGTATTGTACTGGCAGTTCTGTGTTAGCAATAACTTCAGAAGAGAAGGATTTAGGGGTAGTGATTTCTGACAGTCTCAAAATGGATGAGCAGTGTGGTCGGGCAGTAGGAAAAGCAAGTAGGATGCTTGGCTGCATAGCTAGAGGTATAACAAGCAGGAAGAGGGAGATTGTGATCCCGCTATATAGATCACTGGTGAGACCACATTTGGAATACTGTGTTCTGTTCTGGAGACCTCACCTACAAAAAGATATTGACAAAATTGAACGGGTCCAAAGACGGACTACAAGAATGGTGGAAGGTCTTAAGCATAAAACATATCAGGAAAGACTTCATGAACTCAATCTGTATAGTCTGGAGGACAGAAGGAAAAGGGGGGACATGATCGAAACATTTAAATATGTCAAAGGGTTAAATAAGGTTCAGGAGGGAGGTGTTCTTAATAGGAAAGTGAACACAAGAACAAGGGGACACAATCTGAAGTTAGTTGGGGGAAAGATCAAAAGCAACATGAGAAAATATTACTTTACTGAAAGAGTAGTAGATCCTTGGAACAAACTTCCAGCAGACGTGGCTGGTAACTCCACGATAACTGAATTTAAACATGCCCGGGATAAACATAGATCCATCCTAAGATAAAATACAAAAAATAGTATAAGGGCAGACTAGATGGACCATGAGGTCTTTTTCTGCCGTCAGTCTTCTATGTTTCTATGTTTCTATTTCAGACAAATGGCTCTGCAAAGAGTTCTGTGTTTCTACAAGATCGCAACACTACGTGTTTCTCGTGTGAAAATGTAGTCGATGCCCCTTTTAATCTTCTGCAGATGGTGCCTGGCATTTTTAGCTGTGGCTTGCCAAGCATATTTTTTCCTAACACCCCCCCTTTTGGGGGGGCTTTCTCTCATACATCCAGCCAAAAGATATGGAAAGATATATTGTTTAAAAAAAAAAGAATTCCGAGTGAGGGCCAGAAGGAATTGTTAGATCTATTTAGAACGCTTGTCCTTTTTAATAAAATGTGTTATTTGGGGGGGGGGGAGATGTGTTAAAAAATCTCCTTCTTTCCAGTCTTGGTTACCGTAGACTCGAGCGCTGATTCTCCACTGGCTATAAAAATTAGTGTGTCTTTATTTTATTTTTATTTTTTTTAAATTTGTCGAACAAGTATAGCATAGTAGTTTATATCAGCTACGTAAGTAGATAGTAATGATAGAAGAAGACAATAAGACAGGGGCGGTATTTATTAATTCATTAATTCATTAATTCATTAATTCATTAATTCATTAATTCATTAATTCATTAATTCATTAATTCATTAATTCATTAATTCATTAATTCATTAATTCATTAATTCATTAATTCATTAATTCATTAATTCATTAATTCATTAATTCATTAATTCATTAATTCATTAATTCATTAAGCATGAGTCTTCGGAGAGGGGCGGCATACAAATCCAAATAATAAATAATAAATAAAATAAATTAATTCATTAATTCATTAATTCATTAATTCATTAATTCATTAATTCATTAATTCATTAATTCATTAATTCATTAATTCATTAATTCATTAATTCATTAATTCATTAATTCATTAATTCATTAATTCATTAATTTATTGTTAGAGTTGGAAGGGACCATGCGGGTCATCAAGTCCAACCCCCTGCCTAAGCAGGAACCCTATAGCATCCCAGCCAAATGGCAGTCCAATTTCCTCTTTAAAATGTCCAGAGTATTGGAGTTCACAACGTCCGCTGGTAGGTTGTTCCACTGGTTGATCGTTCTGACCGTCAAGAAGTTCTTCCTTATTTCCAGGTTGAATCTCTCCTTGGTCAGCTTCCAGCCGTTATGCACGCCCCTTACAAACCTCTTAGAAAAGGGGAGAGGTCAGCTGTAAACAATCTAAGGTTAAGGATTTGGGGATTTGGGGAAGAAATAATAGAGTCAGGTAGTGCATTCCAGATATTGATCATTCTATTGCTGAAGTCGTATTTTCTGCAGTCGAGTTTGGAGCGGTTTACATTAGAAACATTGATGGCAGAAAAAGACCTCATGGTCCATCTAGTCTGCCCTTATACTATTTCCTGTATTTTATCTTAGGATGGATATATGTTTATCCCAGGCATGTTTAAATTCAGTTACTGGGGATTTACCAACCACCTCTGTTGGAAGTTTGTTCCAAGCATCTACTACTCTTTCAGTAAAATAATATTTTCTCCCGTTGCTTCTGATCTTTCCCCCAAGTAACCTCAGATTGTGCCCCCTTGTTCTTGTGTTCATTTTCCTATTAAAAACACTTCCCTCCTGAACCTTATTTAAACCTTTAACATATTTAAATGTTTCGATTATGTCCCCCCTTTTCCTTCTGTCCTCCAGACTATACAGATTGAGTTCATTAAGTCTTTCCTGATACGTTTTATGCTTAAGAACTTCCACCATTCTTGTAGCCCGTCTTTGGACCCGTTCAATTTTATCAATATCTTTTTGTAGGTGAGGTCTCCAGAACTGAACACAGTATTCCAAATGGGGTCTCACCAGCGCTCTATACAGCAGGATCACAATCTCCCTCTTCCTGCTTGTTATACCTCTAGCTATGCAGCCAAGCATCTTACTTTCTTTTCCTACCGCCTGACTGCACTGTTCACACCCATTTTATTTATTTATTTATTTAATTCAACTTCTGTGCCGCCCAATCCTGAAGGACTAAGGGTGGTAAAATGACAACCCTCCAAGATTTTGGCCACCATGCTACTAAAAAGATGTTGAGACTTTAGAAAGAGTGCCCTGTTTCCTCCCAGGAGGTTCCTAGAGATGTTCCACAGAGGCTTCTCCCTGCCTTTTCTGGCCCTGTTTCCTCCCAGGAGATTCCTAGAGAGGCCCACAGAGGCTTCTCCCCACCTTTTCTGGCCCTGTTTCCTCCCAGGAGATTCCTAGAGAGGCCCACAGAGGCTTCTCCCCACCTTTTCTGGCCCTGTTTCCTCCCAGGAGATTCTTAGAGAGGCCCACAGAGGCTTCTCCCCACCTTTTCTGGCCCTGTTTCCTCCCAGGAGATTCTTAGAGAGGCCCACAGAGGCTTCTCCCTGCCTTTTCTGGCCCTGTTTCCTCCCAGGAGATTCCTAGAGAGGCCCCACGGAGGCTTCTCCCCACCTTTTCTGGCCCTGTTTCCTCCCAGGAGATTCCTAGAGAGGCCCACAGAGGCTTCTCCCCACCTTTTCTGGCCCTGTTTCCTCCCAGGAGATTCTTAGAGAGGCCCATAGAGGCTTCTCCCCACCTTTTCTGGCCCTGTTTCCTCCCAGGAGATTCCTAGAGAGGCCCCATGGAGGCTTCTCACCGCATTTTCCGGTTACAGTTTCGAAGTCTTAGGTCTGCAAGTGGCAAATGATGCTTGAGAAGAGGCAAAAAAAATCTTGAATACCTTGTTCTTATCTACAAAAGTTCGTAAGTAGAGGCGTTTGTAGGTAGAGATAGCACTGTATATTCTTTTTTTTCCAAAATATATTTTTGACATGGATATTACTTTGACTATCAATGTCTTCTTTAATGTCTTCTTCACCCCGTTTTTCTAACATTTCTGGCAAAAAAAACCCCCTAACCTCCCTCCTCAGCCCAGTGAGGCAATAATCTTTTATTTTCTCCTTTTTTAAAAAAAATGAGAGTCCCAATTTTTCCTAAAATGCCCTAGAATAATGCAACAATCAACGCCTATATAGACGGAAATTGGTAGTTAAACAGAGAGAACTAATTGCCAGGCATATGCTCTCCAAGAAAACCCAATGGCGTGGGTATCTTTTCAATCCATTCATCATTTCTTTCATTCATTTCTTGGCTTTGTGTTTTTTTCCCATTAATTTTCAAAATAAACGCACACTTTCGGTTACATCAGAGCAGCGAGAAACATTTCCAGACCAGTTTTTGCCTCATGCATTTTGATGGAAGAGATGCTTTTGAACTTCTTCTCAAAACAAAAGGAGCATTTCAGAGAATGCTTCTCGGGGATTTGGGATTCTTGTCATTATTTAATCATGAATTGGCCAAAGGGCCTAGAATAAAATGACTTATTCTACTGCGCAATCATTTCTCCAGCAACTACATCTCCTCCGATCTGATCTAACTGTAGTTCATAAAATCATATACCAAAATGTCCTTCCTGTTGGTGACTACTGCACCTTTAACCGCAAGAACACGTGAGCACATAATAGATTCAAATTAAATGGGGGAAAAGGAATCCTCAATTTGAGTATTGTATTGGCAGTTCTGTGCTAGCAAAAACTTCAGAAGAGAAGGATTTAGGGGTAGTGATTTCCGAACAGTCTCAAAATGGGTGAACAGTGCAGTCAGGCGGTAGGGAAAGCAAGTAGAATGCTTGGCTGCATAGCTAGAGGTATAACAAGCAGGAAGAGGGAGATTGTGATCCCGCTGTATAGAGCGCTGGTGAGACCACATTTGGAATATTCCTGTGTTCAGTTCCAGAGACCTCACCTACAAAAAGAGATTGATAAAATTGAAAGGGTCCAAAGACGGGCTACAAGAATGGTGGAAGGTCTTAAGCATAAAACGTATCAGGAAAGACTTGATGAACTCAATCTGTATAGTCTGGAGGACAGAAGGAAAAGGGGAGACATGATCGAAACATTTAAATATGTTAAAGGGTTAAATAAGGTCCAGGAGGGAAGTGTTTTTAATAGGAAAGTGAACACAAGAACAAGGGGGCACAATCTGAGGTTAGTTGGGGGAAAGATCAGAAGCAACGTGAGATAATATTACTTTGCTGAAAGAGTAGTAGATGCTTGGAACAAACTTCCAGCAGACATGGTTGGTAAATCCACAGTAACTGAATTTAAACATGCCTGGGATAAACATATAAGGGGCATGCATAAGTGCACTAAAGTGCCTTCCGACCCCTGTCCTATTGTCTCTCCTATATCTCCTATATCTTCTCTTCTATCCCTATATCTTTCTTCTATTCTCTCATTGATTATTTTATCCTATACTCTCTCTTTTATTCTTTCTCTAATTCTGTTTCCTCGAAGGTGTCCTCTATTACCTTCATTGTGTATTATTGTGTATTGGACAAAATAAATAAATAAAATAAAATAAAAAATAAACATCCTAAGATAAAATACAGTAAATAGTATAAGGGCAGACTAGATGGACCATGAGGTCTTTTTCTGCTGTCAGTCTTCTATATTTCTATTGTGTGGACTTAAAATCCCAGAATTCTTCAGTTCGACAGCACAGGCCATGGAAATCTGAGCATTGGAAGTCCGCATGCTTGGATGAAATCCATATTAGAGATGGCTAATTTAAGGAAATAATTATTGAGGTTTAAATAGTTGCGAACGGAACCGAGTCATCGTTTCGGCAAGCCTATTTCCCGTGGAGAAGGAAATATTAATGGCAATATTGGATAAGCACATAAATATTACATTTAAAGATCGCTACAGAAATCTATATATGGAGTTGCAGAATAGCTTGTGCCATCAAAGCTATAATGGGATTATGTATAGAGTCTGGCAAATGGCAGAAATATGTTTTGTCGAGAGGTAGGATTTTTCTATATAGTGCAGAATTAAGTAGCGTAATGGGGAAAAAAATACCTCTCGGTGCTCTTTTGCCTGTGGGATTTTGCAGATTTCATTTTCATGGTTAGGTTTTTTTTTAAAATGGCATGATATGCAGCTTTCTATCATGGCTCTAAGTATAGGTAAAAGAGAATAAAGAAACTCAGTTAAGCTTAATGGGGCAACTACAATCAATTCATTGGGATGGAATACAGTGATACCTCGTCTTACAAACACCTCGTCATACAAACTTTTCGAGATACAAACCCGGGATTTGAGATTTTTTTGCCTCTTCGTACAAACTATTTTCACCTTACAAACCCACCACCATTGCTGGGATGCCCTGCCTCCGGACTTCCGTTGCCAGCGAAGCGCCCGTTTTTGCGCTGCTGGGATTCCCCTGAGGCTCCCCTCCATGGGAAAACCCACCTCTGGACTTCCGTGTTTTTGTGATGCTGCAGGGGAATCCCAGCAGGGGAAACGGGCTCTTCGCTGGCAATGAAAGTCCGGAGGTGGGGTTTCCCAGTGAGGGGATCCTCAGTGAAATTGTAGCATCGCAAAAACACAGAGGTCCAGAGGTGGGGTTTCGAGGACTTCTGTGTTTTTCTGATGCTACGATTTCACTGATTTCACTGATGCTCCCTTCGCTGGGAAACCACACCTACGGACTTCCGTTGCCAGCGAGGCGCTCATTTTTGTGGTGCTGGGATTCCCCTGCAGCATCGCAAAAACACAGAAGTCCGGAGGTGGGGTTTCCCATGGAGGGGAGCCTCAGGGGAATCCCAGCAGCGCAAAAACGGGCGCTTCGGCTGGCAAAAAAGGGTGAGTTTTGGGCTTGCATGCATTAATCGCTTTTCCATTGATTCCTATGGGAAACATTGTTTCATCTTACAAACCTTTCACCTTACAAACCTCGTCCCGGAACCAATTAAGTTTGTAAGATGAGATATCACTGTAAAAGGCTACATTGGTGGATTAATAATAAAGCTTTATTACAGTCAAAGACCATCAATACAATAAAAACAGAACATCCAAGAACCATTTCAGATTCTTAGAATCTAAACATTTTAGTATCTCTTTGATGCCAGTAGCAGATTCTTGGATGATAAATGTAGTCCTTGACTTACAGCAGTTCGCTGACCATCCAAAGTTTTTTGACTCAAGCCTTCCATTATTGGATTACAGATAACCCTCGTCTTAGGAGTCCAACATTTCTGTGTTTAAGCAAGACAGTTGTTAAGTGAGTTTTCTTCCAGTTTTACGTCCTTTCTTGCCAATGTTGTTTATCACTGCGGTTGTTAAGTTAACAATATGGCTGTTATGTGAATCTGGCTTTGCTTGTCAGAAGGTCAGAAGGTCAGAAGGTCGCAAAGGGGGAATCACATGTTCCCAGGACACTCCAGCCACTCTTCGGAGAGGGGCGGCATACAAATCTAAGTAATAAATAAATAAATAAATCATAACTGTGAATCAGTTGCCGAGCGTCTGAATTCTGATCATGTGACGAGTTGCGGCAATGGTCATTAAGTGTAAAAAATGGCCGTAACTTCCCTTTTTTCAGCACCATAATAACTTTGAATGGTCACTAAATGTATGGGTGTAAGTTGAGGACTACTGTATGTTCTGTCTGGGTCACTCCGGAAGCCAAGACCAACCCAAAAAGAGAAGCCACACACACCGGTAAAAGGCAAAGGCAGTTTATAAAATTCAAGAAAAACACAGGTAACAGAAAATGTCCTTACAAACAGGAAAACGCTGTATCTTCAAGTATATACACAAAGGCAACAGTCCATGCAGCAATACAGGATTCTTGCTGCCAAGACGAGGCTGTAGATAGCAGACCTACACCTCCCACGGGTCTTCCAAACTCCTGGGCCACAAGCCAGGAACAGAGACGTCGAGAACAAAGCAGGTCACCGTAACTCCAACTGATAACACTCCACATAGCTTCAAGGGCTTGCCTGCCTTTTAAACCCTGCTAAGGAGGACCACACCCAAGCCCAGCTGTTCCTAATTCAGTGCTGATAATACTTCTTTAATTGCTCCTTTCTTTGATCTGAACGTCTCTGTCGATGTCAATGACGGCTTGTGCTTCATCACCTTATTACTCCAAGCTACTGGCTGGGGAAAGGCGCCCCCCCCCCCGGGGCTCTCATGCTGTTCTCCTTCGTCCCATTCCTGACTTTCCTCTCCCCCGTCCGACTGCTCAGCCCCCTCCTCTTCGCTGTCACCCTCCTCCGGGCATGGAGCCAGCAGAGACACAGCCGGTCCCTGAGCAGCCTCAGGCTGAACCACCACACTGTAATAGCTATGAAGCCCATACCTATGTAGTGTTGGGCCATGTGTAAGTAAGAAGTGTTCATTTGCTGGTGAAATTTATTATCCTATAAGAACATAAGAAGGAATCTATTGGATAAGAGATCGGACATTCTTCTCACAATCCTATAATACTGTGTTAGAAAAATTCCCCAGACCAAGAGAATAAAAGCAAAAGTCTTTATTAACAACATAATATAAAACATAGAAGAATATAGCAAACATAGAACACATTTGACCAGCATGATCATACAGGGACCTGGAGAGGTCACGGGAAGGGTACCCGTGTGTCCTTTGAAGGTAAAGTAGCCAACTACAAGGATCATCTTATATAGGTTTTTTATGTCTTGTTTACACCCCTGCTTCCTGTCCATCATTTGTCCATATATGGGTTTGTTTTTCTGTTCTTGCTTCCTATTTCATCATAGTTCCTCGGAACGCTCTATCTTAATCCATCAAGTGGTTTTCCCCTTTTCTTGGCCTGGAAAATAGGATTTCTTCATCTGTGATACAGGATATAAACATGTTTTTCTCCTCTTTTGCATTTTTTCCTGGCAAGGCCCACTATCCAAAGTTCGGAAGTTCAGTACGCTAATAAGTGTGTTTTATATCTAGGCCTTATATGCCTAGACTCTACAGGTATTTCTTACATACTGTAATTATATAATCTCATCTTTCTCCCCTCTCATCTTTCCTACTACCTTCTCCTATTAGTATATTGTGATTTATCAATTTGTGTTTGCATCTTATGATTTACAATCTATGATTTATAATTTTGTCATTTGTGTGTACAACGAGAGCTTATGCACTGTAGACAAATTTCTTGAGTGCCCAATCAGATTTGGCCAATAAATTCATGTTCTATTCTATTCTATTCCATTCCATTCCATTCTGTTTGATTCTATTCTGTTTGATTCTGTTCCATTCCGTTCCATTGAGTTGCATTGCGTTACTTTCCATTCCATTCCATTCCATTCCATTCTGTTGGGTTGTGTTCCGTTCTGTTCTGTTCCACTCTACTCCGTTCCATTCCATTCCATTGAGTTGCATTATGTTCCATTCTATTCTGCTCCATTCTATTCCGTTGCATTCCATTGCGTTCCGTTCCACTCCACTCCACTCCATTCTATTCTATTCTATTGGGTTGCATTCCATTCCGTTCTGGTCCGCCCCATCCCATCCCTTCCCTTCCCATCCCATTCCACTCCATTCTATACTGTTGGGTTGCGTTCCATTCCGTTCCATTCCACTCCACTCTATTCCATTATTTTCCATTCCATTGGGTTGCATTGCGTCCCGTTCTGTTCCTTCCCATTCCATTCCACTCCACTCCATTCCAATACAGCCTTCCCAATCCCCACGCTTTCTGTTACATTGCAACTGTATTGGTTATTCCTATGTCTTCATCTCTGCCCTTTCAGAAATTGATAATTCCTCCACGTAAAGTCTCAAAAGTGCTTTTCTGGAAAAGGGAACTGGACTGAAAAAACACTTTTGAGATTACCGTGACCTGGATGGCTGAGAATCTCTGCAGACATTCCTCCACATAATACCTTGAGTGAAGTTACAGGCTTTTTATTTTATTTATTTATTTATTCATTTGTCCAATACACAATACATATGGAAGAGAGTAGACAAGAAGTAATATATATAAAGATAATATGTAAAAATAGAGGAGAAGATATATGAAAGGAAGAAAATATATATGATATATGAGATAAAGGAGAGACAATTGGACAGGGGACGGAAGGCACACTAGTGCACTTATGTACACCCCTTACTGACCTCTTAGGAACCTGGGGAGGTCAATCGTGGAGAGTCTAAGGGAGAAATGTTGGGGGTTAGGGGTTGACACAATTGAGTCTGGTAATGAGTTCCACGCTTCGACAACTCGATTGTTAAAATCATATTTTTTACAGTCAAGTTTGTAGCGGTTAATATTAAGTTTGAATCTGTTGCATGCTCTTGTGTTGTTGCGGTTGAAGCTGAAGTAGTCGTTGACCGGTAGGACGTTGCAGCATATGATCTTGTGGGCAATACTTAAATCGTGTTTTAGGCGCTGTAGTTCTAAGCTTTCTAGGCCCAAGATTGTTAGTCTATTTTTGTAGGATATTCTGTTTCGAGTGGAGGAGTGAAGGGCTCTTCTGGTGAAATATCTTTGGACATTTTCAAGGGTGTTGATGTCCGAGATGTGGCATGGGTTCCAGACAGATGAGCTGTATTCAAGGATTTTCTAGAACTGCAGGTTCAGGGCAGTCTTTTGAGAGTCCAGTGGCCTTAGCTTGGGTCTTGCTTTAAGCAGCTGCAGAGGTTAAAGATACAAAACGTAGAAAGGAAGAGTCAACCCTATTCAACAATTCCATGGAGCGTTCATTGCGTGAAAAGTAGCTTTTCAACGAGTTCTTCCTTCATGTGTTGTATTGAAAAAGTGTGACCTATCCATGATAGGCCTGGTCCCACAAGAAGTATGAAAACTGGTGTCCCATTGAATTAATTTGAAATGAAAATTTATTTATTTATTATTTATTAATTGGATTTGTATGCCATCCCTCTCCAACGACTCGAGGTGGCTCACAACATATCAAAAAACATAACAATACATCTGGATCCAATTAATGTAATTGAAAAAAACAGTTCTAATATAATTAAAAATATCCATTACCATTCAATCAGTGAAACACACTAAAACACTCATTGGTCAGGAGGGAAGATCTAATGATCAGTGAAAGGCTGCCAAATTTTTTACAACCACACTGCGGGCGTGGCTTATTTGTGGGTGGGGCTTGCCAGCCATGTGACAATCATGTGACTCTCCTCGCCACAAAAAGATACAATTTCCCTATCTATTTACTATTACTGAACATCCAAAATATACTATTTAATTCTAGGTATCTATGCCATATGTGTACATACATATTACACACAGGCACACAAAAATGATCTACTATATAAACTGTATGTGTATGTACACACACACACACACACGCACGCACAGCTCTTTTAAAATTATACACATTCAAACTCATTTATTGCAATAGGAAAAATATACCCAGAGCCCAGAAGGGGAAAAAAAGAAAAAAAATTCAAAATTTTTCTATTGGTTCTGCATACCTGACCTGTTGCTTGTACACTTAGGATTTTTTAAACAATATTGATTGTTTCCTCATTGCTTATTTGACCCCTGTGACAATCATTAAGTGTTGTCTTAAGTCTTGACAAATATATATTTTCTTTTATGTACACTGAGAGCATCTGCACCAAAGACAAATCCCTTGTGTGTCCAATCACACGTGGCCAATAAGAATTCTATTCTATTCTATCTATTCTATTCTATTCTATTCTATTCTGTTCTATTCTATTCCACTCTACACTACACTACACTCTACACTCTACACTCTACTCTACTCCTACTCCTACTCTACTCTACTCTATTCTATTCTACACTCTACACTCTACACTCTACTCTACTCTACTCTACTCCTACTCTACTCTATTCTATTCTACACTCTACACTCTACACTCTACTCCTACTCTACTCTACTCTACTCTACTCTATTCTATTCTACACTCTACACTCTACACTCTACTCCTACTCTACTCTATTCTATTCTATTCTATTCTACACTCTACACTCTACTCCTACTCTACTCTACTCTATTCTACACTCTACACTCTACACTCTACTCTACTCCTACTCTACTCTACTCTACTCTACTCTATTCTATTCTAAACAAAACCCCATTGACTACTGTAGTCAATAATTGAAGATCTGTTTGTAGTTCTGCAATCATGGACATTTTTCTCCTAAGCCAAGAAACACAGGATATACCAATGCAAGACATATTTGGGAACCTTTTGTAAAGGTTATATTTTAAGCTGGGGAAATAGGGAATTAGAATGCCAAGATCCATGAACTGGAAATCACACTGAAGGACACATTTCCAATCCTACATAAAAATCCTGTTTACTATCATGCACTCTTTATATCAACAATATAATTTAGGCATCAGTGCAATGGGGAGCATGTGTCATTAGAGGTTGAACTTGACTTGCCGGCATGTAATTAACATTGCTGCTAATTGGGAATGAGAAGCTAAGGATAGCCCTCTTGGGGTCTCGCGATAAATTCAAATCTATTATTCGCTCTCCATGTTTTATTGAATGTCTTCTTGCTAAAACACCAGAAGTTGGATCTCAGCCTTGGCGTAGAATATTAATTTTCCTATCTCTTTGATCGCACGGGGTAGTTTATGGCATAATTAGAAAACAGAACTCAATCATCTTGAGCTTTTACATTCCAATTACGGAATTGCCTGTGATTTTATTAATTTCAGCCAGTTCATTGTCTTTGGATAAATACAATTAAGTTGCAATGAACAGCAAGGAAAATGTTCATGTTGTCTTTTGTAGAGTAGAAATGTGTTCTAATCTACAGGAAACTGGATATTAAATTATGTTTCCTTCTTCTTAGATTCCCATTGATCCCACATTAATGAGTGCAGAGATAACATAGAATAAAACTGCAAATGGAGACAGTATTTCCACCCCTTATTATATTTTCTATGGAATGGCTTTGCACACATGTGTCTTATGTTGAAAAGGAGAATCCAGGACTACCGGTAGTCCTCAATTTACAACAATTCATTTAGTGACTGCTTGAAGTTACAACAGCACTGAAAAAGTGACTTATGATCAGTGATGGGCTGCCAAAATTTTACTGCCACACTATTGAGATGGCTTATTTGTGGGTGTGGCTTGATGGTAATGTGATCGGGTAGGAGTGGCTTGCCAGCTATGTGACCAGGTGGGAGTGGCTTGACAATCACGTGACTGGAGTGACTTAAAGGTCATGTGACTGGGTGGGAGTTGCTTACCAACAAAGATAATTTTTCTAATAGGTGCTTGGACTCTTTTTCAGTTGATTAAATCACATTATTTGAATAGCCACCAAAAGGACAAATGATAGACAGCATTATTTGTTGACGAGCAGAGTAACATTTTAAGGTTCAGTATGTGTTGTGGTTAGCTCTGGCCCAGCTCCTGCCCCAAGGAATGTGCAGGTGGATATGGAGGAAACATCCACATGCTGCAGGCCTGTTTTACTCCCGATGGAATCTGCCAACGAAGCCTCCTCTGACCAAGGAAGCATGAGTGACCGCCTCCTGCCGCACGAATCCCAGTGACCGGTTAGGTCCCACAGAGTTGGCCTTCTCCGGGTCCCGTCGACTAAACAATGTCATTTGGCGGGACCCAGGAGAAGAACCTTCTCTGTGGCAGCCTCGACCCTCTGGAACCAGCTCCCCCCAGATATCAGAGTTGCCCCCACCATCCTTGCCTTTCACAAGCTCCTTAAAACCCACCTCTGTTGTCAGGCATGGGGGAATTGAAAATTTTTTCTCCCTTGCCCCTAGGCTTATAGAATTTATACATGGTATGTTTGTTGGTATGATTGGTCTCTTAAATTGGGGTTTTTTAAAATTACTTTTTAATATTAGATTTGTTACATTGTTTTTTATTGTTGTTAGCCGCCCCGAGTCTTCGGAGAGGGGCGGCATACAAATCTAAATAAACTAAACTAAACTAAACTAAACTAAGAGGGGGTTTTGGCAGACAGCCCAGGAGGAGATCAATCATCTGTATCATCCTTGGATTCTAAACAAGAATTAATGACACATCCACGCATGCGTAGAGTGATGCATAGGAGACAACAACTGAAGGATTATTACAAGAGAAAATGAGGCCACCTGTGGTTGGGTGGGGCTCCAGTAATTAGGGCTGCTGCTATAAATAGCAGCGTGTGGGTTTGGCCGTTGTGAAAGAGTATCTGATTGCAGTTCTTCAGGAATCGTGTGATGTTGTTTTCTGGACTTTGTTTGTTGATTTTTCACGCCTTTGAAACCAAAGCAGAGCAACGTGTGTGTGTGTCTCACTTCGTTGGAAGAAGAAGGGGTGTGAAGTTTCTTCACAGCTGCTAGCTAAGTACTTAATAACTGCTTAAGGGAAATTGTACAGACTACCCGGTTGTTTTGGGACGAGTGCTCTTTGCCATACAAAAAGAGTGCTTAGTTTATTTTGAATTTTGTGATAAAGAACATTGTTTTGAATTTTCAAACGTGTGTATGTGTCTGAAATTTGTACCCTTGAATTTTTGGGAGGCTCCTACCAGAGAGCCCGGCAGAATGGTATGATAACAGATAGGCAAGTAGCTCAATTTTCACTAATTTTCTGTAGTGAAATGCAGCAAAGTTCACTCACTTAGCCACAGAAATTTTGGAGTCCATTGTCGTCATCCGTCAAAGCCAACCTCCAATATCAATAGTTTCTCAAAGCTTTCTGGAACTTCATTAGCAACCTTAACAGGAAAGATGGCAATGTAATTTCTAGGGTGAATTTGGATAGTGCAACTTGGAGGCTCTTGTGTTTTGGCATCTGGGATTTTTCTTTGAGCAAGACCGAGATCCCATAGATATTCTATGCATGGAGAGAGTTTGAAAAGTCTTTGATAAAAAATCTCTCATCAAAGGCCTCTGGGCAACTCAGCTGCTGTGAGATAAGCGGGAAGATGCTCTCAACGATTGGCGGCAGGCTAAAAAATGGGAAAACAGCAAGAACAGACAAAGGGATAATTCGGAAAAGAGATGAGATACGCATAGCGGGGTTGGTGCATTTTAATTTGTTGATAAATGATCTGAATTCAGAATAAGAGACTTGGAAGCAGGGGTGGGCAGCAGGCAGGACAGGGTGGAACGCAGTTCCACCGGCGGAAATGAAGATGCGTGCGCAGCTCCAGCTGATCGGCAGCTGTCACTTCCTGGATTACTGGTCTCGGCTTGGCTTCCATTTTTCCCTTGCTGCTGCTGCTGCTGTGTCTGCGCTCCTTGCTTTTTTCCTCTTTCCTCCTTCCTGGCCTCGGACGAGCTTCCCCCTCTCTGGCCCGGCTCCCCTCCAGCCTCACGCGGCCACCTCCTGCCTGTGGTGCAAGCTGAAGGCGTGGGTGGAAGCGGCGCTGGCAGCGTTTATGCTTCTGGCAGCTCCTGTTCACCTAGCTACTCAGCCTGAGGCGGGGGGGTGGGGGGGTGACCCAGGGAAGAGAGCGCGGAAAACGCAAAGCAAATTGTCACTCCAGCGAGCGACACTGGTGAGGTTGTAAGTCGAGGATTTAACAGTTCACTTTATTTTTTATTTTATTTTATTTTATTGTTAGAGTTGAAAGGGACCATGCAGGTCATCAAGTCCAATCCCCTGCATGAGCAGGAATCCTAAAGCACCCCAGCCAAGTGGCAGTCCAATCTCCTCTTGAAAGTGTCCAGAGTTGGGGAGTTCACAACCTCCGCAGGCAGGTTGTTCCACTGGTTCATCGCTCTGACCGTCAGGAAGTTCTTCCTTACTTCTAGGTTGAATCTCTCCTTGGTCAGCTTCCAGCCGTTGTTCCTTGTCCGGCCCTCTGGTGCTCTGGAGAATAGAGTGGCCCCCTCCTGTCTATGGCAACCCCTCATATACCTGTAGACTGTTATCATGTCCCCTCTGGCCCTCCTTTTCTCTAGGCTATCCATGCCCAGTTCCCGCAATCTCTTTTTGTAAGTCTTGGTTTCAAGTCCCCTAATCATTTTGGTTGATGATGATTGTTCAAGCCACTCCCACCTGATCACATGGCCAGCAAGCCTTTCCTACCCAGTCACAGGACCATTAAGCCACACCCACAAAATAAGCCACACCCACAACATGGCAGTAAAAATTTTGGCTGCCCATTACTGCTTGGAAGGGACCTTAGTCCAACCTCCTACTTAGGCGGGAAACCGTACACTACTTCAGACAGATGGAAATCCAACATCTTCTTAAAAATCCCTCCCAACACTGTTGTTCTGTTATTCCGTTATTCTAGTACAGTGATGGTGAATCTTTTTTCCTTCAGTGGTGAAAGCATGTGCACAAACAATTCAATTCAGTTCAATTGATTAGATTTGTATGCCGCCCCTCTCCATAGACTCGGGGCGGCTCACAACAATAATAACACAATATATAACAAATCTAATAATTAAAAGTCATTAAAAAACCCTTATTAAAAAGAAAACGTACACACAAACATACCATGCATAAACTGTATAGGCCTGGGGGAGATGTCTCAGTTCCCCCATGCCTGACGGCAGAGGTGGGTTTTAAGAAGTTTACGAAAGACAAGGAGGGTGGGGGCAGTTCTAATCTCCGGGGGGAGCTGGTTCCAGAGAGTCGGGGGCCGCCACAGAGAAGGCTCTTCCCCTGGGTCCCGCCAAACGACATTGTTTAGTCGACAGGACCCGGAGAAGCCCAACTCTGTGGGACCTAACTGGTCACTGGGATTCGTGCGGCAGAAGGCAGTCCCGGAGATATTCTGGTCCGATGCCATGAAGGGCTTTATAGGTCATAACCAACACTTTGAATTGTGACCGGAAACTGATCGGCAACCAATGCAGACTGTGTAGTGTTGGTGTAACATGGGCATACCTAGTGGGGAGCTGGTTCCAGAGGGTCGGAGCCGCCACAGAGAAGGCTCTTCCCCTGGGTCCCGCCACACAAATGATCGTGCCTGCACGAGTGCCTATGCCAGTGATGGCGAACCTATGGCATGGGTGCCACAAGTAGCATGCGGAGCCATATCTGGTGGCACATGTGCCTTTGCCCCAGCTCAGCCCCAACATGCATGTGTGTGCTGGCCAGCTGATTTTTGGCTCGCACAGAGGCTCTGGGAGGGTGTTTTTGGCTTCCAGAGGGCTTCTGGGGGACGGGGGAGGACATTTGTACCTCTGCTGGCTCCAGGGAAACTTTTGGAGCCTAGGGAGGGTGAAACATGAGCCTACTGGGCTCATCAGAAATTGCGAAACAGGCTGTTTCCAGAGGGCAGTGGAAGCTGTTTTTGCCTTCCTATGCATTGAATTGTGGGTGTGGGCAGTTGGGCATGCATGATAGCACATGTCCATGCTCTTTCGGCACCCGAGGAAAAAAAGGTTTGCCACCACTGGCCTACACCCATAATTCAATGTCTGGCGAGGTCAAAAATGGCCTCCCCTGCCACGCTGGATGCCCTCTGGAGGCTGGAAACGGTTAATTCAGTTACTGTGGATTGACCAACCGCATCTGCTGCAAGTTTGTTCCAAGCATCTACTACTCTTTCGGTAAAATAATATATTCTCCCGTTGCTTCTGATCTTAGAAACATAGAAACATAGAAGATTGATGGCAGAAAACGACCTCATGGTCCATCTAGTCTGCCCTTATACCAGTGGTTCTCAACCTGGAGGTCGGGACTCCTTTGGGGGTCGAATGACCATTTCACGGGGGCCGCCTGAGACCCTAGGAAAAGACAAATTTCTCCTGGTATTAGGAACTAAAGCTTCTATTCTTTCTTCCTTTCTTTCTTTCTTTCTTTCTTTCTTTCTTTCTTTCTTTCTTTCTTTCTTTCTTTCTTTCTTTCTTTCTTTCTTTCTTTCTTTCTTTCTTTCTTAGATTTGTATTCTGGTATCTTGGAACATATTTTTACAATCCGACCAATCAGGCGTTTACAGTGGGGGTGTCTCTCTGACCTTCTTGCCAATCAGCTCAAAGCTCTGTTGAGAGAATTGGGGCTAGACTTATGGTTGGGAGTCACCACGACACGAGGAACTGTATTAAGGGGTTGCGGCCTTAGAAAGGTTCAGAACCACTGCCTTATACTATTTCCTGTATTTTGTCTTAGGATGGATTTATGTTTATCCCAGGCATGTTTAAGTTCAGTTACTATGGATTTACCAACCGCGTCTGCTGGAAGTTTGTTCCAAGCATCTACTACTCTTTCAGTAAAATAATATTTTCTCACGTTGCTTCTGGTCGTAAGTCACCGATATTTTTACACAAACCTGTCTTTTATTTGTTTGCAGCAGAGTCACACAAGGTGTCCTGCCCACAAGTGTTCCGTTGAATCTCCTGGATGGCTGCCTATTCAACATTCTGTAAGTGAGAACATTTCTTTCTTCTCTGGTGTGATGATTTTGAAAGAAAGATGGAAACGGGTGTATGCTAGAAATAGACACAAGGACCTAGCAATAAAATAAAATAAAAAGTTCTCAAGGAGCCTCCCCAGCCCCCAATGGAGGGGGCCCGACCCACACCGATCTGTATAGATTTCTTCTGAAATTTAATTTTAGCAATTTTGCTATGGCTGTGAGTTTTCCTAATTCTTTGTAATCGTGCAATCTGCAGAAAACCAGTTTGCTAGGTGTCAGTCCTTGTTTAACAACACAAATCGGAAGCTGTGGCTTTAAGTGGAACGGTTGTAAATTGAAAAAAGAAACCCACATAGGGCCACTTCACTTAATGACAGCAGTTCTGGCAGTTCTGGTTACTGTCATTAAGCAAGGACCACATGAGTTATTAAACGAAGACCTCATGCAACCATGACTTTCGACTTCCTTCTGTCTTTCCCATTGATTTTGATAGGGGGAATCCAGCAGAGTAGGTCACAAATTGTGATTACCGTATTTTTTGGTGTATAAGACTCACCTTTATTTATACATGGTATGTTTGTTGGTATGATTGGTCTCTTAAATTGGGGTTTTTTAGATTACTTTTTAATATTAGATTTGTTGCATTGTTTTTTATTGTTGTTAGCCGCCCTGAGTCTTCGGAGAGGGGCGGCATACAAATCTAAATAAATTAAACTAAACTAAACTAAACTTTTTCCTCCCTAAAAGAGCCTGATAATATGGGTGCATTTTATAATGTAGCTTCCCACCCCCCCAGCCCTAACTAGCTGCTAACAATTTTCCCAGCTCTTTCTTTGCAGGCTCTTTCATTGTTTCTCTCTGCAAAGAATGTTTTCCAAGCCCTAAGTCTTTGCAGGAGGTTTTTCATTGCTCTAACTTGTTACGAATAAGCTTCTTTCCAGCCCTAACCAGGTGTTAATAATATTCCTAGCTCTTACCTGCTTGCGAGCTCTTTCATTGTTACTCTCTGCAAAGAATGTTTTCCAAGCCCTAAGTCTCTGCAGGGTTTTTTTCCATTGCTCTAACTTGCTCTGAATAAGTTTTTTTCAAGCCCTAACCAGGTGCTAACAATGTTCCCAGCTCTTACCGCCTTGCAAGCTCTTTCATTGTTATTCTTTGCTAAGAATGTTTTCCAAACCCTGCCTTTCTAGTGCCTCCCCCTCCCATTGTTCTAATTTGCTCTGAATATGTTTCTTTCCAGCCCTAACCAGGTGCTAACGATGTTTCCATCTCTTACCGGCTTGCAAGCTCTTTCATTGTTACTCTCTGCAAAGAATGTTTTCCAAGCCCTAAATATTTGCAGGGTTTTTTTTCCATTGGTCTAACTTGCTCCAAATGTTTCTTTCCAGTCCTAACCAGGTGCTAACGATGTTTCCAGCTATTAGTGGGTTGCAAGCTCTTTCATCGTTACTTTCTCCGAATAAGGTTGTTTTTTTAAAGCCCTAACCAGAGGATAAAATAATGTGCTGAAGCTGACCAGACTAAGGACGCTAACCAGATGAATATCTGGCAAGCAGATTCTTTTCCCTATTTACCCCCCAAAAAACTAAGGTGCGTCTTATACTTCGGTGCACTTTATACTCTGAAAAATACGGTACATGGATGTTACCAGGACCAAAAATACAAGTCCAAGCAAACCATTGCTTCAGTGACATTGTATATTTGAATGGTCACCAAACAAGCGGTTGTTAAACAAGGAACACCAGAATAGATTTTTTTTAAAAAAAATCTGTAAATGTTTTGCCGATGATGGCTAGCATAAATTCACAGAGAAAAATAGTTTTATGCTCTTTCGATTTTCTATACTTTTGTTTATGTGTAGTTCAGGTGGCCCATTTCCAACCACAGGCTGCAGCTGCAAATTTGTGCACACAGTGCATTTAATGTTTTATTAAGTTGAGTGTGATGTATGGCTCTGTTAACACAAATAAGAGTTGGTTGAAGTATCATCACGGATATGTCAATATGCTGTGCAACCCACTTAAAAATGTGTGCTGAAGTTTGAATTTTGGGACTTGATTGGTGTGAAACAATTGAACCTCTGATCCAAAGTAGAAAGGTTCAAAGGGCCAAGCTGGAGATGTATTCATTTTGATTTTTTTAAAAAAAATAGTTTATTAAGTTTCATATTAAAAAAGGATGGAGATAAGAACGGGGGTATGGTTAAAAAGAAATAAAGGTAACAAACAGGTGATTACATCATTGTGTAAATAGTTCTGTTATATACAAAGAATTATAAATGCTATAAGTAATTATCTTGGGAGAAGAGTTACATTTCGTGACAATAGATACATGATGTATTTACAGCAGACATAGAATATATGTGTGTAATATATATGATATATATTAAGTAGCATTTAACTAAATAGTAAATATAACACCATTATAATAGACCCTGAAAAGAAGAAAGAAAGAAAGGAAATAGAGAAGTCAAAGAAAAGGATATAGAATAGAGAGAAACAGGTATAGAAAGAAAGAAAAGGGATAAAGTCTGTGTATTTGCAGATGTTTGTAGGGTGTGCAACATAATAGTACATTGGAGTGGTAAGTGTGGATGATGAAGAAAAAAATATAAAAGGTTAATATAAAAATAAATTTGATTGGGAGTAGTTAGAGAGATAAAAAAGAATTACGTTACAAATAATTTATCTTTAAAGTCAAATTGGTTGTTGTCGATGTTTGCACTACTTATAGTAGTATATAATGTTTTTGGTTAGAATGGTCAAAGATGGGGTGAATTTACTAATCATTAATAGGTAAAATCTATTGCAAAGTTGTCTGATTTATTTCCGTGAACCAAATATTATGCAGAAAACGGATTGGCGTTAAAACAAATTTGATCCTGGGTGGGTTTCTAAACCATTGTTTTATCATTTTATGATGGACATGCAACAATTTGGATAGGTATAAACCTAGGAGCAATCCAGTGGAATTACGGTAGATGAATGCATTTATAGCTCCAGACTTATCCAGTGTTTAAAAGTTTTGAGCATCATCACAGAACAACAATATTTGCACTTCAGCAATGTGACAGTTGTGTAGTTTAGTTTAGCTAAAGTACACACATTTTACATTTTATGTTAATTTTGTACTATTTTATATACTTACACCAATACATTTTCCCTTGCTGACTTTCTCTCCAAAAATCTTAATAAAGGATTTACAGAGAAGCTTTTAAAGCGTTGGGATAGATTGGTATGAAACTCACAATATTGCACTACAAACTGATCAGAAATATTAAGAACCAAAAACTTTTGATATGAGTAACAAATGAGCATGCTTATGACTTGAAACCATTGCTGAGAGTATTATAACAATAAAGAAATGTACAACTAACATTGAAATGTGCAAAGGATAGCCAAACGTATTTACTTTTATCGTCTGCGTATTGGATTAGAAAATGACTCTGGTTTTAGAATACTGTTCTAGATATCATTTTTGATACCAAGGGTGATTTTTTAAAAAAAAGTTTACCCGAATACATTTATATATTTGAAGAACTGAGGTGAAGTGAAAGCGATTCCCTCTTTTAAGACATAGTGTTACTATTGAATTTTCCTCTGTCTTTTGGTTGTTTCTTGTGATCAGAAACTCTGTCGTTGGTTTTTACGAGAAGCCCCTCGGTTCATCACACTAACTTATTACAAATCGGTGAGGGGGAAAAATGATTTTTCAGAAGCTCCACGTAGAAGCTTAAACGTTAGGAACTGCTGGCTTCGTTGGACTGATATAAGCGAGGGCCGTGTTCATTCTTTGCATGGTTTGCTAAAATAGAGATCGTTCCGCTGGGAGATCAAGAGGGATGGAGGGATGGATGGACGGACGGACGGAAGGACGGATGGATGGACGGACGGACAGACAGACAGACACAGAGAGAGAAAGAGAGAGAAGGGGGATGGATGGATGGATGGATAGATAGATATACAGACAGACAGACACACACACACACAGAGAGTGAGAGAGGGATGGATGGATGGATAGATAGATAGACAGACAGACAGACAGACAGAGAGGGAAGGAGGGAGGGAGGGATGGATAATTAGATAGATAGATAGACACACACACAGAGAGTGAGAGAGGGATGGATGGATGGATGGATGGATGGATAGATAGATAGATAGATAGATAGATAGATATTATTTATTATTTCAATTTCTAGGCCGCCCTTTTCCAGAAACTCACGGTGGCTATATATGTCAAAACAGGAAGTATCTATAAATAAACAAGAGTCTTAAAAAAATCTAAAACTTAAAAAATCTTAAATAAGGAACAGGAGGATTGGATGGGTGTAGCTGAGCATAAAGGTTAGCATGTGGAATATCAAACTGCAGAGCATCCTATTATGGTGAACTAGATGCTCATTAAATCTAATTTATAGCACAGGTCATCGTCTAACAGCTTTTAAGCACTGCTGCGGAAACTCTGGCAACATTATAGGTTGTCGCGAGGCTCGTATCTGAAAACAGGAGGGAGGTGTAAATTGTCCGGTGCACCTTGGATAACGGTGCAATAATGGTGAGGGGAAGCTACTATGAGTAGTACCTGTGTACTAGCCCCGGAGAAGCTCATACAGCAGGCAGTCCTCGACTTGTGATTAAAACTGAGCCCAAAATTTATGTTGCAAAGTGAGACAATTTTTAAATGTTAAGTGGGTTTTGCCCCATTTTATGACTTTTCTTGCCTGAGTTGTTAAGTGAATCTGTACAATTAAGTTATTAACACGATTGTCAAGTGAATTTGGGTTTCCCATTCATCTTTCTGATCAGAGGGTCACAAAAGAAGATCGCATGACCCTGGGACATTGCAACGGTCATACGTATGAGCCATTAGGTTATTTTTTTTCCTTCTTTTTTCAGAAGCACAATAGTTTTATGAAAATATACCTGAAATGAACTGTTCTACATATTAAGGATTATATGGATTGACTAAATTGTATGAGTATGTGATTACAAATACAAATTACAAATTCTGTAACATCTAAAAGTATTTAGATGTTACCTATTTCTACTAGTTTTTTCTCATCATTCCTATCATCTTTTCCCTCCCACTTAGGACTGTATGACTGTAACTTGTATTTATTTATTTATTTATTTATTTATTCATTCATTCATTCATTCATTCATTCATTCATTCATTCATTTATTTATTAAATTTGTATGCCACCCCTCTCCATAGACTCGGGGCGGCATACATTACTTGTATCCTAAGATTTTTATTAATATTGATTGTTTCTTCATTGCTTATTTGACCCCTATGACAATCATTAAGTGTTGTAACTCATGATTCTTGACAAATGTACCATTTTCTTTTATGTACACTGAGAACATCTGCACTAAGACAAATTCCTTGTGTGTCCAATCATACCTGGCCAATAAAGGATTCTATTCTATTCTATTCTATTCTATCCCATCCCATCCCATCCTATTCTATTCTATTCTATTCCATTCTAAGATATATGGATTAATGTATGGATTGATGAATTTTTTTTTTAAAGGCCAAACAAAAAAGGAAATATGTGTTTTTCGATGGTCTTTGGAAACCCCTGTGAAAGGATCGTTCGACCCCCAAGGTTGAACATTCTGGCATTAAGGAAAAGAAGATAAAAGAAGTTTTTATGACAGTATAAGGCCGGTGTGCATGCGTGCAACAACCAACTGAATTTCAGGCCTTCTGGGGCCACTGTGAGTTGGGAAACAGCCTGTTTTCAGCCTACCCTATACACATAGTAAAATACATTATTTATTTATTTATTTATTTATTTATTTATTTATTTATTTATTTATTTATTTATTTATTTATTTATTTATTTATTTATTTATTTATTTATTTATTTATTTATTTATTTATTTATTTATTTATTTATTTATTTATTGATTTATTGATTCATTGATTGATTGATTGATTGATTGATTGATTGATTGATTGATTGATTGATTGATTTGATTTGATTTGATTTGTATGCCACCCCTCTCCGGAGACTCGGGGCGGCTAACAGCAATAACAAAACAGCATATAATAATAATCCAATACTAAAAACAGTTAAAAGCCTATTATTATAAAAAACCAAACATACATACAGACATACCATGCATAAAATTGTAAAGGCCTAGGGGGAAAGAGTATCTCAATTCCCCCATGCCTGGCGGCAGAGGTGGGTTTTAAGCAGCTTACGAAAGGTATGTGGGTAGGAAAGGCCCATTTTTTGGTCTGCCCAAGCTCCAGACCCTTTCTAGGAGCCTGGGAAGGACAAAAATGGTCTCTCACCCCGGAGGTCCTCTGGGGGCTGGAAACATTCCATTTGCTGACTTCCGGTTGAACTGGAAGTTCTGTTTTTTTGCCCTCCCCAGGCTTCAGATCCGTTCTAGGAGCCTGAGGAGGGCGAAAACCGCCTCCCCTCCAAGGACCTCTAGAGGCCAAAAGATGCCCCACATACCAACTTGAAGAAGAAACCAGGGGAGAACGAAAAACAGGCATGACATTGCGTGCCAGGAGCGGTGTGTGTGTGATGCACACACACGCAGAAGGGGCACATGTAATTATGGGAGAAGGCATGTACGCACGCACCCTCCACCGCACTCTCCCTTTGAGCACGTGAACCAAAAAAGGAATGCATTTCTATAAGGAACACATTTCTCCTGCAAGGATTGCGAATCTACATAGACGGTGAGAGTCTACAAATTATACCCTCTATTGCTGTTCCATTAAACCATTGAAGCTTGTCAGAATCATAGACTTGCTTGCAAAGAAGCTTATAAAAAAGGCAAGTTTCCATTTAAGGCTGGGCTGTTAGGCTTCTCACAGTGCGCGCCGTCAATCACCGTAATGTTTTTAACTGAGAGTAAGCATAAGACCAGCAATATCTCCTGGGTGACATTCACATTCCATCCTGATTTCTTTGAGGGCACCTTCCCCAAACCCCCAACACTTTACTCTTAGATTATGCATGGTTGACCACTCCAGATTCCTAAGAGGTCAGTAAGGGGTGTGCATAAGTGCACTAGAGTGCCTTCCGTCCCTTGTCCTATTGCTCTCCTATATCTCCTATACCTTTCTTCTATTCCTATATCTCTTCTTCATTTCTTTCATTGATATGTTTTATTCCTATATCTTCTCTTCTATTCTTTCTTAGATATATTTTACTATGAGTATCTCCTCTACAACTTTCATGACCTATAAAGCCCTTCATGGCACCGGACCCCGATTATTTCCGGGACCGCCTTCTGCTGCACGAATCCCAGCGACTAGTTAGGTCCCACAGAGTGGGTCTTCTCCGGGTCCTGTCAACTAAACAATGCCGCTTGGCGGGACCCAGGGGAAGAGCCTTCTCTGTGGCGGCCCCGGCCCTCTGGAACCAACTCCCCCCAGAGATTAGAATTGCCCCCACCCTCCTTGCCTTTCGTAAGCTGCTTAAAACCCACCTCTGCCGCCAGGCATGGGGGAATTGAGATACTCTTTCCCCCTAGGCCTTTACAATTTTATGCATGGTATGTCTGTATGTATGTTTGGTTTTTTATAATAATAGGCTTTTAACTGTTTTTAGTATTGGATTATTATTATATGCTGTTTTGTTATTGCTGTTAGCCGCCCCGAGTCTCCGGAGAGGGGTGGCATACAAATCAATCAAATAAATAAATAAATAAATAAATAAATAAATAAATAAATAAATAAATAAATAAATAAATAAATAAATAAATAAATAAATAAATAAATAAATAAATAAATAATGTATTTTACTATGTGTATACGCACTAAAACCCTCATTGTGTATTGGACAAAATCAATCAATAAATAAACCTTGTAGGGCTCCTTCAGTAACTTTCCACAGCTCTTGACAAAGTGGTGGTCAGCAACCCGTGTGGTCAGCTACTCGGTCCCGGTAGGAAATTCTGGACGCAGCTGCGCGTCCTCAACATTCACTATGCAGCCAATGTAGCCACGCAAGCAGTTTTGGGCCTTCCAAAATATGCTCACATCTCTCCATCACTCCGCAGACAGCATTGGCTGCCAATTGGTTTCCGGACACAATTCAAAGTGTAGGTTATGACCTATAAAGCCCTACATGGCCTAAAACCAGATTATCTCCGAGACCACCTTCTGCCGTATGAATCCCAGTGTCCGATGAGGTCCCACAGAGTTGGTCTCCTCAGGGTCCTGTCAACCAGACTATGCCAGGGGAAGAGCCTTCACTGTGGGGGCCCCGGCCCTCTGGAATCAACTCCTCCCAGAGATTCGCACTGCCCCCATCTTCCTTGCCTTCCGTAAGAATTTGAAAACACATTTATGTCGCCAGGCTTGGGGTCATTAGGTTTGAGCTTCTGCCCAATGACTGTATCTGGTGTGAGAGTAGGTATGTGACTTTTTGATTTTAAATGTTTAATTTTAATAAAATTTTAAAAAGTTATTATCCTATTAATTGGCCTAGAATGTTTTATCTATTGTATTTTTTTAACTAAAATTTTGTAAGCCGTCCCGAGTCCACGGAGACGGGCGGCATATAAGTCAAACAAACAAACAAACAAACAAACATTGCAATATGCAATATATGAGCGTTGGGAGACTTCAGCTGGTGCAGAATGCAGCAAGGTACACCCGTATTACTCCAACTTTACACGTGCTGCATTGTTTGCCAGTCGGTCTCTGAATGCAATTCAAAAAGAGGATAAATCAGCACCTAAAAAACAATAACTTATTGGACCCAAATCAGCATGGCTTTACTGAAGGCAAATCATGTCAGACTAATCTCATTGATTTCTTTGACTATGTCACAAAGGTGTTGGATCAAGGTTGGGTCAAGGTGGTGCCGTGGATATTGCCTATCTGGACTTCAGCAAAGCCTTTGATACAGTTCCACATAAAGAGCTGATAGACAAATTAGTGAAGATTGGACTTAATCCCTGGATAGTTCAATGGATTTCAAGCTGGCTGAAGTGTAGACATCAGAGAGTTATTGTCAATGGCGAGTATTCTGAGCAGAGACAGGTTACAAGCGGTGTGCCACAAGGGTCTGTGCTGGGTCCTATTCTTTTTAATATGTTTGTGAGTGACATAGAGGAAGGTTTAGTAGGGAAGGTTTGCCTATTTGCCGATGACTCTAAAGTGTGCAATAGGGTTGATATTCCTGGAGGGGTCTGTAATATGGTAAATGATTTAGCTTTACTAGATAAATGGTCAAAGCAATGGAAACTGCAGTTTAATGTTTCCAAATGTAAAATAATGCACTTGGGGAAAAGGAATCCTCAATCTGAGTATTGCATTGGCAGTTCTGTGTTAGCAAAAACTTCAGAAGAGAAGGATTTAGGGGTAGTGATTTCTGACAGTCTCAAAATGGATGAGCAGTGTGGTCGGGCAGTAGGAAAAGCAAGTAGGATGCTTGGCTGCATAGCTAGAGGTATAACAAGCAGGAAGAGGGAGATTGTGATCCCCTTATATAGAGCGCTGGTGAGACCACATTTGGAATACTGTGTTCAGTTCTGGAGACCTCACCTACAAAAAGATATTGACAAAATTAAATGGGTCCAAAGACGGGCTACAAAAATGGTGGAAGGTCTTAAGCATAAAACATATCGGGAAAGACTTAATGAACTCAATCTGTATAGTCTGGAGGACAGAAGGAAAAGGGGGGACATGATCGAAACATTTAAATATGTTAAAGGGTTAAATAAGGTTCAGGAGGGAAGTGTTTTTAATAGGAAAGTGAACACAAGAACAAGGGGACACAATCTGAAGTTAGTTGGGGGAAAGATCAAAAGCAACGTGAGAAAATATTATTTCACTGAAAGAGTAGTAGATCCTTGGAACAAACTTCCAGCAGACGTGGTTGGTAAATCCACAGGAACTGAATTTAAACATGCCTGGGATAAACATATATCCATTGTAAGTCAAAAAACAGGAAATAGTATAAGGGCAGACTAGATGGACCATGAGGTCTTTTTCTGCCGTCAGTCTTCTATGTTTCTATGTT
The DNA here is from genome assembly GCF_031021105.1 of Erythrolamprus reginae. NCBI lineage: Eukaryota > Metazoa > Chordata > Lepidosauria > Squamata > Dipsadidae > Erythrolamprus > Erythrolamprus reginae. The sequence goes on along the minus strand of NC_091953.1, from coordinate 7,860,294 downwards.
TCTAAGGTGTTGGTTATCACCTTTAAAGCCCTAAATGCCTCAGGGCCAGACTATTTACAGGACGGTCTCCTCCCTCATATCTTGCTGCTACCAGTAAGGGCCCACAGAGTCAGCCTTCTCCAAGTCCTTCTCTTAGGAAATTGTCACATCTCAGATTCTTGTAAAAACCATTGCAAAAGAGCCAGATTTTTCATATACACGCCCCCTCCTCTGGCAATTAATTAGAATTTAGGCGATCGCTGTTTGAAATGAGTTTAAGTAAGGGCATCCTATGGTGGTCAGTTGGACAGATGGGAACTGCTAAATGGTTTCAGAGTCCTAATGACAGGAGCAATTAGCAAATGTGAGATGCAGGGAGGGTGGGGGGGGGGGGGAATGGAGAGGAATTGATGGCTTACAGCGAGGGATAGTTGTGTAACAGCAGTGATCCCTGTTCTACCAGATGCTGTGGGTCAGCCAGCAGAGCCAAAAATAATCTTTGGGGTGAAGCAGGATGGGTGGGGAAATCAATTTTGACATTGAATTACTGAGTACACACCTTACAACTATACCTCTTAATCTTTCCACCCCCCCAGGTTTGTTTCTCCTGTCCAGTGTTTGATGTCACTTTACAACCTGGTTTGCTGCAGGGACTTGTGGTCTTATATGGATGATGTCACAACTAATTAAACAGAATGTTTGTTTTCTTCTTCCTTAGTTGTCCCTTGATATATGATGTGTCTGTCTATCTATCTGTCTGCCTGTCTGTCTCTGTCTGCCTGTCTGTCTCTGCCTGCCTGCCTGCCTGCCTGCCTGCCTGCCTGCCTGCCTGCCTGCCTGCCTGCCTGCCTGCCTGCCTGCCTGCCTGCCTGCCTGCCTGCCTGCCTGCCTGCCTGCCTGCCTGCCTGCCTATCTATCTATCTATCTATCTATCTATCTATCTATCTATCTATCTATCTATCTATCTATCTATCTATCTATCTATCTATCTATCTATCTATCTATCTATATCTATGCCTGCCTGCCTGCCTACTACCTACCTACCTATCTATTATCTATGTTTAATCTCTCTCTCTCTCTCTCTCTCTCTCTCTCTCTCTGTATATATATATATATATTTGTTTTCGTAAATTTTCACGGGTATATGTATGTAGATTGTTCTGAGTTCGGGTTTTGCCCTGTGTAATATTTTGCATGTTTATGCAACGTTTCGGTGAAATCACATTCACCATCATCAGGCTGAAGTTTCCAAGCTTCGTGCTGTTGTAAAATATATCTATCTATCTATCTCACATGTTTTTTGCTGAATTTGAAAAGTAAGGGAGACTAGGATAGATCTATTTCGGCCTTATTTTGGCCTCATCAGCTAGCCATACCCACTGGGTCTTGAACCTGCAACCTTTGCCTTGTAAGGCAGAGAATTATCCTCTAGGCTACAGTATCCAATCCCTTCAGTGCAATAGTTTCCATATATATATGGATGGATGGATGTATATACTGTATATCTGTCTCTGTCTCTCTCTGTCTTTGTCTCTGTTTCTCCTTTTCTATATCTATCATCTATCCATATCTATCTTCCTGCCTGCCTCCCTTTCTCTCTCCCTCTCTCCCTCTCTCTCTCTCTCCATCCAGGGAAGGGCTACCAAAATTTTTACTACCACACTTTGGGCGTGGCTTATGCAGGACACCCTGCATTTTCTTTCAACATCTTTCAGTGCAAATTGGATGCTCTGGGGTGGAGCTCCATTTTTGCTATTCTACTGCGTCCCGTCACCCATCCGGGCAGTAGCCCACTCCTGTATCTATCCACCCACCCACCCACCCACCCGCTGGGCACAGTGCCAAAGGATCTCAGCGGACACTTGAAAACCATCGGAATTGACAAAATCTCCATCTGTCAATTGCAAAAGGCCGCTTTACTGGGATTGGCAGACATAATTCGCCGCTACATCACGCAGTTCTAGGTGCTTGGGAAGCGCCCAACTGGTGATGAAATACGAAATCCAGCATAGTGATCTTGTTTGCTGTGTTGTATTGAAATAATAATAATAATAATAATAATAATAATAATAATAATAATAATAATAATAATTTATTAGACTTGTATGCTGCCCCTCTCCAAAGATTCAGGATGTAGCACTACACTCTAGCCACTGTGCTACGGGTAGGCCCAGTAGGCCCGTTTTTCACTCTCCCAAGGCTCCAAAGGCAAAAATGCCCTCCCCTATCCCCTCGGAGACTTTCCGGAAACCGAAAATGCCCTCCCAGAGCCTCTGGGCAAGCCGAAAATCAGCTGGTTGACACACACATGTACATTGGAGCTGAGCTAGGGTAATGTCTATGGAGAGGGGCGGCATACAAATCTAAATAATAATAATAATAATAATAATAATAATAATAATAATAATAATGGCTCCTGTGCCATTAGCTATGGCTCTGCGTGCTACCTTTGGCACCCCTGCCATAGATTCACCATGACTGCACTAGGACCTTATTGCCTTGGTCTAGAGGTGGAGCTCTTATTTATTTATTTATTTTATTTATTGGATTTGTATGCCGCCCCTCTCCGCAGACTCGGGGCGGCTAACAACAATGATTAAAAACAACATGTAACAATCTAATTTAATAAAACAACTAAAAACCCTTATTATAAAAACCAAACATACACACAAACATACCTTGCATAACTTCTAAGGGCCTAGGGGGAAGGAATATCCTAACTCCCCCATGCCTGGCAACAAAGGTGGGTCTTGAGTAGTTTGCAAAAGACAAGGAGGGTGGGGGCCGTTTTAATCTCTGGGGGGAGTTGATTCCAGAGGGCCGGGGCCGCCACAGAGAAGGCTCTTCCCCTGGGGCCTGCCAAACAAGATTGTTTGGTCGACGGGACCTGGAGAAGGCCAACTCTGTGGGACCTTATCGGCCGCTGAGATTCATGTGGTAGAAGGCGGTTCAGGATGTATTCTGGCCCAATGCCATGTAGGGCTTTAAAGGTCATTACCAACACTTTGAATTGTGACCGGTAACCGATCAGCAGCCAGTGCAGGCCGTGGAGTGTTGCAGAAATGTGGGCGAATCTAGGAAGCCCCACGATGGCTCTCGCGGCCGCATTCTGCACGATCTTGCCTTCCAATGAGGAGTTTGTGAGTTCGATCCTAGGTAGAGGCAGATGTAAGGGTCTCCTGCTTGGGAAGGGGGTTGGACTAGATGACCTGCAAGATCTCTTCCAACTCTGTTAATTCTTTAGTCAACTCTTTTGATTAGACTTACGTCCATGTGGGTTTTCTCTTTCTCTTTTTATTTTTTTTCAAGCAAACTTAATGAAAACGATAAACCACTCAGTAAATCAAGGGGCTTCAATACTTCATGGGAATAGAGTGGGAATTGATTAAAAAGGAATTGGATGTTGAGAAGCGGACGACGGAAGATGATGAACAAGGTAACATTTCAGAGAGGAAAACAATGATATGTTTGTTTATGTAGATCTGATGTGCCAAAGCTCTCTAAATAATGATGGAAAAGCCTGTCGGCTGAACTACAGTATCAAATTAAACTGTCTGGTTTTTAAAAGTAACTGAGGGGTACGAAGAGATAAATCAAGGACTTTCCATCCGATCGGTAACTTCAAAATGCCATGATTCCATGAAAATGGGGTTTTTACAGGCATAGAATTTCTATTTTAAACAGGGAACTATAAGCAGATACAAGCTTATCTTGTAATCTTCACGTTAAGGCAGTGCTTCTCAATTATTATTATTATTATTATTATTACTACTGTTGTTGTTATTGTTGTTGTTGTTGTTGTTATTGTTACTGTTACTATTATTGTTAATAATAATAATAATAATAATAATAATAATAATAATAATAATAATAATTTTTGTATGCCGCCCTTCTCCGAAGACTCAGGGTGGCTTACAGGATACAATGTAAACAATAAAGCAACAAATCTAATCAATTAAAATTGCAAACTAAAAACCCAATACAGTAATACCTCGTCTTACGAACTTAATTGGTTCCGGGAGGAGGTTCGTAAGGCGAAAAGTTCGTAAGATGAAACAATGCTTCCCATAGAAAACAATGTAAAATCAATTAATGCGTGCAAACAAAAAAAGCAAAAACGGTGCTCTGCTGGGCGCCGCCGCCCGGCTGTCACCTTTTGAAACAGCCGGGCGCTTCTCAGCATTCTCCCGAATGCCGAACCCGGAAGTTCGGCAAAAGTTCGGGTTCGGGTTCGGGAGGCCGCCGAGAAGCCCCGCCGCCTGGCTGTCTCCTTTTGAAAAAAGCCAGGGGGCTTCTTGGCGTTCTCCCGAACAGTGAACCCGGAAGTTCAGCAAAAGTTCGGGTTCGGCGTTCGGGTTCGGGAGGCTGCCGAGAAGCCCCGCCATCCGGCTGTCACCTTGCCAGAAGAGCCGCGGAGCTGTCGGTCGGGAGGCTCAAACGGAGGTGGGGAATCCCAATAGGGAATTCCATGGGCGGAGCTTTGACGTCATGGAGACGTCCTTTCTGGAGTCCACGTTTCGTCCAGCCTGTCTCTCACAATAGATTGTTCAGCGTTTTGCCTTAGTCGAGCCCAGTGCTTTTCAACCTTGGCAACTTAATTTAAAACAAGTGCAGCAGTGATAGCTTCCTTCTGCTGGTTCTGCCTCAGTTCACTGTGAGAACATGGCTTCAGCACTGTAGATATGTATTTAAACTCCCAGTATTAGCTGCAAGTCTGTAGTTGAGTTTAGGCATCTTCCGAAGCCAAATCCCTCCCAAAACACAATTTATTTTAGAGTGAGGAAGGAATTAAATCATTTTTTAAATTCAAATAACCCGACTTTTGGGAACCTGCAATTGATGAATACAGTCAGTTTATGGTTTTCTCAACAAACCATTGTTAAACAAACTTAAAATTTGTGTGATTTGTGAATAAACTTCTATGTCCTTCACTTCTACTCTTGTAGAGAATATTTGGTGATAAAATGAAATTTAAGATGTGCATTAACTTTGAGTGGCAAGCAGGAATTAGGGATGTCATTGGCCTTCTTCTCCTTCCTTCTTCTTCTCCTTCTCCTTCTTCCTTCTCCCTTCTTCTTCCTCTTCCTCTTCTTCTTCTTCTTCCTCTTCCACCTCCTCTTCCTCCTCCTCCTCCTTCTTCTTCCTCCTCCTCTTCTTCTTCCTCTTCCACCTCCTCTTCTTCTTCTTCTTCTTCCTCTTCCACCTCCTCTTCTTCTTCTTCTTCTACCTCCTCTTCCTCCTCCTTCCTCCTCCTCCTCCTTCCTCCTCCTCCTCTTCTTCCTCCTCTTCCTCCTCCTCCCTCCTCCTCCTCCTCCCCCTCCTCCTCCTTTCTCTGCTTCTGCTTCTTCTGTATATTTTCTTTTATGTACACTGAGAGCATATGCACCAAAGACAAATTCCTTGTGTGTCCAATCACACTTGGCCAATAAACAATTCTATTCTATTCTATTTATTTTTGAGAAGAAAATGCACAATGGTGGAAACTTTTCTCTTGATGTGGCTAACAAGGATGGTTTACTATTAGGGCTAACCTTGTGCAGCTCATGAAATTATTTCTTTGCCCTGATCCCAATCCAATTTTGTTGTGTTACACTATTTTGTTCCCCTTTTCTTTTTAATATTTCAAGCCACGGCTAAGAATATGAGACACCCTGTGGCACGCTTGGCCCTTAAAGCCAAGCAAAACAGGTTTAGTGTAATTGCTGATGGTATCGCTGTCTCTGCTTCCCTGACTTATCTAGGTTTGTTGAGACTGGCGCTCTCCAAATATGTTTAGCTCACAAAGCATCCAGGTGGAGAATACATATTTTCTCAGCCTTTCATATTTTTATAGAATAAGGGAAATATTTCATTATGGCCCAAAATGTCCTGGGATCGATTGATTAATGGATCTGTCTGTCTGTCTGTCTGCCTGTCTATCTCTCTCTCTGTCTCTCTCTCTCTCTCATTTGCCTGCCTGCCTGCCTGCCTGCCTGCCTGCCTGCCTGCCTGCCTGCCTGCCTGCCTGCCTGCCTGCCTGCCTGCCTGCCTGCCTGCCTGCCTATCTATCTATCTATCTATCTATCTATCTATCTATCTATCTATCTATCTATCTATCTATCTATCTATCTATCTATCTATCATCTATCTATCTCTAGAACAGAGCACAGCAGAGCACAGCAGAATAGAATAGAATAGAATGTAATGGAATGGAATGGAATAGAATAGAATAGAATAGAATAGAATAGAATAGAATAGAATGGAATAGAATTCTTTATTGGCCAAGTGTGATTAGACACACAAGGAATTTGTCTTTGGTGCAGATGCTCTCAGTGTACATAAAAGAAAAGATACATTGGTCAAGAATCATGAGGTACAACACTTAATCATTGTCATTGGAATACAAATAAGCAATGAAGAAATGATCAATATTAATAAAAATCTTGAGGATACAAGCAACAAGTTACAGTCATACAGTCATAACTGGGAGGAAATGGGTGATAGGAATCATGAGAAAAACTAGTAGTGCATCTATCTATTATCTAATAATCTAGCTATTTTTATTTTATTTATTTATTTTATTTTATTTATTTATTTTATTTTATTTTATTTATTTATTTTATTTTATTTTATTTTATTTTATTTTATTTTATTTTATTTATTTATTTATTTATTTATTTATTTATTTATTTATTTATTTATTTTATTTTATTTATTTATTTTATTTATTTATTTAGTTAGTTAGTTAGTTAGTTAGTTAGTTAGTTAGTCAAGCATGTATAAGATAACATGCTCTGATAACAAGATATGAGTATAAAGATGTTTATGAATACATGAAATGGTTACAAATAGATGGGGACATTAGGACAGAGAGGGTAGGCATGTTAGTACGCTTATGCACGCCCCTTACAGACCTCTTAGGAATGGGGTGAAGTCAACAGTACATAGTCCAAGGTTAACGTTTTTGGAGTTAGGGGAAGAAACCACAGAGTCCGGTATCTTCCTGACTTGCAGCATTTTTTAAAATTTCTACTCCTGCCCTAAGTCTTTGCAGGCTTTTTCCCCAATTGCTACTCCCTCTAAAAAAGGCCTTTTCAGCTGTAACCAGGGTATAAATTAATGTGTTGAAGCTGAACAAATTATTATTATTATTATTATTATTATTATTATTATTATTATTATTATTTATTAATTAGATTTTTATGCCACCCCTCTCCGAAGACTCGGAACGGCTCACAACATCAAAGCACAGTACAAATCCAATGATAAAAATGGTTAAAAAACCTTAATATAAAAACAGTCATACATCCCAAACAAACCATACGTAAAGCGGAAATGGCCCAGGGGAATCAATTACCCCATGCCTGGTGGCAGAGGTGGGTTTTTAGGAGTTTGCGAAAGGCAAGGAGGGTGGGGGCAGTCCTGATCTCCGGGGGGGGGAGTTGATTCCAGAGGGTCGGGGCTGCCACAGAGTAGGCTCTTCCCCTGGGTCCCACCAGATGACATTATTTCGTCTATGGGACCCTGAGAACGCCAACTCTGTGGGACCTAATCGGTCGCTGGGATTTGTGCGGCAGAAGGCGGTCCCGGATATATTCTGGTCCAGTGCCATGAAGGGCTTAATAGGTCATAACCAACACTTTGAATTGTGACTGGAAACTGATCGGCAACCAATGCAGATTGTGGAGTGTTGGTGTAACATGGGCATACCTAGGGAAGCCCATGATTGCTCTCGCAGCTACATTCTGCATGATCTGGAGTTTCCGAACACTCTTCAAAGGTAGCCCCATATAGAGAGTGCTGCAGTAGTCGAACCTCGAGGTGATGAGGGCATGAGTGACTGTGAGCAGTGACTCCCGGTCCAGGTAGGGCCGCAACTGGTGCACCAGGCGAACCTGGGCAAATGCCGCCCCTCGCCACAGCCAAAAGATGGTTCTCTAATGCAGTGTTTCCCAACCTTGGCAACTTGAAGATATTTGGACTTCAACTCCCAGAATTCCCACTGGCTGGGGAATTCTGGGAGTTGAAGTCCAGATACCTTCAAGTTGCCAAGGTTGGGAAACACTGCTCTAATGTTAGCTGTGGATCGAGGAGGACACCCAAGTTGCGGACCCTCTCTGAGGGGGTCAGTAGTACCCCCAATTTTATATATATATAAGGACACTAGATGAATATCTGGTAGGTACATTCCCCCCTCCCCATTTTCCTCCCCCAAAACTGAGGTGTGTCTTATACTCTGAAAAATACGGTGTTATGTAGCTTTTTTCAAAACTCAACACCCCAAGAATAGAAGCAACAAAATATTTATGTGAGAACATCTTGGGTATATTTATTACATATATTATATAAATACACACAACTATAAAACTAGTTGTGTGGATAGGAAGTTTAAGTGTGTGTATGTGTGTATGAGAGAGCAAGACAGAGAGAATAGAGGGGAAACTTCCAACAAACTTCCAGCAGACGTGATTGGTAAATCCACAGGAACTGAATTTAAACATGCCTGGGATAAACATAGATCCATCCTAAGATAAAATATAGGAAACAGTATAAGGGCAGACTAGATGGACCAGGAGGTCTTTTTCTGTTGTCAATCTTCTATGTTTCTATGTTTCTAAGATCAGAAGCAACATGAGAAAATATTATTTTACTGAAAGAGTAGTAGATGCTTGGAACAAACTTCCAGCAGACGTGGTTGGTAAATCCACAGGAACTGAATTTAAACATGCCCAGGATAAAAATATATCCATCCTAAGATAAAATACAGGAAATAGTATAAGGGCAGACTAGATGGACCAGGAGGTCTTTTTCTGCCGTCAATCTTCTATGTTTCTATGAAAGAGAGACAGAGAAAAAGAGGGAGGGTAGGAGAGGGAGAGAAAAAAGAGAGGAGAGAGAATGACCCATGTAATTAAGAAAAATTGTAGCAATGATGCCACTGTAAAAATTAATCAATCAGCCACAAAACCTGGCATCTGCGTCTATTTATCAGACAGAGTAATTTATTTATTGCTACCTGAACATCTGTCAAAGCATTGGAGGTTGGTGCCACCTCTCTGACTTTAATCATCAGGCCAGAATGTAGAAGAAGCTATGCTAAGTCATCAAGGACTTCTGATTCGGGCTCCCAAACTGATAAATGTTTTCGAGAAAGATTGACAGGAAAAATGGCAGTAGGGCTTGCATTCATTTTCTGCTGACTAGGGAATTATGGGAATTGAAGTCTACATATCTTTCAGTGGTCAAGGTTGAGAAATATTGTTCTAAAGTGGAGACATAAGATGGTCATCCATCAACGTTCACTTTCTGTTATGACACCACAGAGAGTAATCTGGACTTTTTATTTGCTTTTATTGTGTCCTTCAGGATTCCAAATCCATCTAAAAAACTATATATTTATTCCCCAGCCTCCAAGTTAGCACTCAAGAAAGATAGATTGGGTAGAGATAGAGATGGATGGCTAGAAGGATGGATGGATAGATGAATAGACAGACAGATAGATGATATAGATATAGATAGATAACCAGACATTGCATTGCCATCCTTCAGTCCTGAAAGACCATGGTATCATGCTCTGGATTCCCCCAGAGCATGAAGCCTGGGTACGTTAGTATGGAAGAATGGGTAGGTTAGCATGGTGGATAGCCAGATAATTACATAGATAAATAGACAGACAGACAGACAGATACATAGATACATAAATACATACATAGATAGATACATAGGTCCCACAGAGTTGGCCTTCTCCGGGTTCCGTCGACTAAACAATGTCGGCTGGCGGGACCCAGGGGAAGAGCCTTCTCTGTGGCGGCCCCAACCCTCTGGAACCAGCTCCCTCCAGAGATTAGGATTGCCCCCACCCTCCTTGCCTTTCGTAAACTCCTTAAAACCCACCTCTGCCATCAGGCATGGGGCAACTGAGATATCTCCCCTTGCCTATATAGTTTTATGAATGGTATGTTGCGTGTATGATTTTTAAATAATGGGGCTTTTAAACTTTTAATGTTAGATTTGTCACTGTATATTGTTTTATCACTGTTGTGAGCCTCCCCGAGTCTGCGGAGAGGGGCGGCATACAGATCTAATTAATAATAATAATAACAACAACAACAACAATAATAATAATACAGTAGATACATAGATACATAGATACATAGATACATAGATACATAGATACATAGATACATAGATACATAGATACATAGATACATAGATACATAGATACATAGATACATAGATACATAGATACATAGATACATAGATACATAGATACATAGATACATAGATACATAGATACATAGATACATAGATACATAATACAGAAAAAGATAGATAGCCAGACAAACACATACTGTAGATAGATAGATAGATAGATAGATAGATAGATAGATAGATAGATAGATAGATAGATAGATAGATAGATTAGAGAGAGAGAGGGAGATGATAGATAGATAGAGAGATAGAGAGATAGAGAGAGAGAGAGAGAGATGCATTGATGCATAGATACAACATAGATACCTAGAATCATAGATACATAGATATAGATATAGATACAGATAATATCGATACAGATATAGAGAGATGGATGATACATATGTGATAGATAAATGATGATAGATAGATATAGATAGATAAATAGCTAGCTAGCTAGTTAGCTAGCTAGATGGATGGATAGATAGACAGATAGATAGATGATAGACAGTGTGTGCGTGTGTGAGAGTGTGTGTGTGAGAGAGAAGGAGGGAGAGGGAATGAGAGAGTATGTGTGTCACAATAAGAAAGAGACTCTGGAAAGAGTGCAGATAAGACCATCAAAGAAGATTAGTGGGGCGGAGACTGAAACATAGAAAGAACAAGGCATGTAGAAAAAAGAGAAGGCCAAAGAATTTGAGGCAGGCCCAGAAGAAGTCTCTCCTCATCTCATTTATCTTTTCTTCCTTTCAAATATGTTCACCTATGCTTTTATATCTTTTCTCCTATTCTTTTCTTTACTTATATTATTACATATCTTTCTCTTCAATGTATATTATGTATTGGACAAAATAAATAAATTAAATAAATTAAATAAAATAAAGATGGAAAGACAAAAGCAAAGACACAATGCAACAGCATTAAACCACAATGGTTGAGGCTGCCAGAAGTGAAAAATTAGAGCTTTGTATCTCGCTTGACACCTGAAGTGGTGGTGGTGGTGGAGGAGGAGGAGGAGGAGGAGGAGAGGAAGACAAGGAGGTGAGGAGGAGAAGGAAGAAGAGGAGGAGGAGGAAAATATTGATGCACAGCTTTATATCTCTCTTGACACCTGAAGAGGTGGAGGAGAAGGAGAAGGTGGAGAAGAGCTACAAAGTTGATTAGAAGATCGGAGGGTAATATGAGGAATGGTTGTAGAAATTGATTACGTCTAATCTAATTAAAAGGAGGAATAGTGGGTTACATGATAGCAGTGTTCCAATATTTGAGGGGCTGCCACAAAAAAGATGGGTGGTGGTGGTTAACCTATTCTCCAGAGCAGGACAAGAAGCAATGGATGGAAATAAATCAAAATCAATCAATCAAAATTGATCAAAATCGATCAAAATCGATCAAAATCAATCAAAATCAATCAAAATAAATAAATACATCAAAATCAATCAAGACAGAAGGGAAAGGGGGGGGGACATGATCAGAACATTGAAATATGTTAAAGGGTTAAATAAGGTCCAGGAGGGAAGTGTTTTTAATAGGAAAGTGAACACAAGAACAAGGGGCCACAATCTGAGGTTAGCTGGGGGAAGCAAGGTGAGAAATATTATTTGATTGAAAGAATAGTAGATGCTTGGAACAAACTTCCAGCAGACGTGGTTGGTAAATCCACAGCAACTGAATTTAAACATACCTGGGATAAACATAGATCCATCCTAAGATAAAATACAGGAAATAGTATAAGGGCAGACTAGATGGACCAGGAGGGTTTTTTTTGCCATCAATCTTCTATGTTTCTATGTTTCAATTAATCAAAATCAAATCAATCAATCCATCAAAATCAAATCAGTCCCTTGGAGAAAGGAGGCCTAGAAATCCAAGTAATACATAAATAATAAATAAATAAACAAAACACTCCATTTCTACAGGAGTAAATCTCTGAACAAGAGGTGTAAATGTGCGAGATGAGAGGTATATAGAAGTGTGCAAACTTCAGTCTCTCCCCATTCACTCTTTCCCTCCTTGCTGGAAACAACGGCAAAACCCCGAAGATGACATGCACTCAATTTATGTCTACTTGAACATGATAGAATTTCTTGCATGACTGGGGAACTTGCAGGTGTGAAATTTGGTGGCGCTTTGCTATTAGAGGTCCATCATCACAAATCCGCCTTGGACTAGTCCCATTAGACAGCTTTATAAGGCCGAGTGAAAAGGAGAAAAAGAGGGAAAAATAAAAAAATGAAAACAAGGCCAGGTTGTGTTTATTCACTTTTATCGAAGCCGTGCTAATTGAGTTTAAAAAGAGAGGCGTTATTTGAATCGCAAGCATTATTCCCCATCTTCCTCTTGCAAACAACATTGGGCAGGCTATTTATCTTTCATGATAAAGGCTACTCCGCTGCTATCAGCATCATATATTATCCATACAGCAGCAATATATTTTCCAGGGCACAGCAAAGACAGGGTTGTAAAACAGAATGGCAAAGGTCTAGGAGTCTGTGATTGGAAGGACAATTTCCAGCAACTTTCCAGTTCCATTAGCGCCATACTAAAAACCGCCATGCCCGCAGGAACTCGGTGGCGCAGTGGTTAGAGTGCAGTACTGCAAGCTACTTCTGCTGATCTTATAAAACTTATATTTTTTTCCCCCAAGTTTCTTCTTGGGTCTCTCTCTTTGGCATTCTGCTGATCCAAGTACAGTAGTACCCCTACTTAAGAACACCTCTACTTAAGAACGTTTCTAGATAAGAACCGGGTGTTCAAGATTTTTTTGCCTCTTCTTAAGAACCATTTTCTTCTTAAGAATCCGAGCCTGGAAAAATTTCCCAGGAAATTTGAGAGCAGCACAAAGACCTGGCCAGTTTCCTGCCATTCCCCCTTTAATCCCGGCCATCTTGGGCTTTTCTGGGCTGCCAGAGGAGCCTTTCAGTGGCGCTTAAGGAGGCTTTGGCAGCCCAGAGCGAACAAAGCATTTTATGATTTGATTTGATTTGATTTGATTTGATTTGATTTGATTTGATTTGATTTGATTTGATTTGGTTTGATTTGATTTGATTTGATTTGTATGCCGCCCCTCTCCGTAGACTCGGGGCGGCTAACAACAGTAATAAAACAACATATAATAAATCTAATATTTAAAATAACTAAAAACCCTTATTAAAAACCAAACATACGCACAAACATACCATGCATAAATTATATAGGCCTGGGGGGAATGAATATCTCAGTTCCCCCATGCCTGACGACAGAGGTGGGTTTTGAGGAGCTTACAAAAGGCAAGGAGGGTGGGGCAATTCTGATCTCTGGGGGGAGCTGATTCCAGAGGGTCGGGGCTGCCACAGAGAAGGCTCTTCCCCTGGGTCCTGCCAAACAACATTGTTTAGTCGATGGGACCTGGAGAAGGCCAACTCTGTGGGACCTAACTGGTCGCTGGGATTCGTGCGGCAGAAGGCGGTCCCGTAGATTTCTCTGGGCGCTTGGAGAGGGAATAAACCTCTGCCAGCGCCCAGAGAAAAAAAAGAAATGCTCTCTTCGTTCTGGGCAGTGACTGTCCTCCTCCTCTTCTTCCTCCTCCTCCTCCCACCCAAATTCCGAGCTTTTATTTCTTTCCTAATGGGTTTGCACACATTATTTGCTTTTACATTGATTCCTATGGGAAAAATTGCTTCTACTTACAAACATTTCTACTTAACAACCTGGTCTCAGAAAGAATTAAGTTCTTAAGTAGAGGTACCACTGTACATTTACAAATTGTAGTGATTAAGATGCTGAGAAGAGGGGAAAAGGGTTTTTGCTTTTCCTTCTTTTCCACCTTTTTATTTTCTTTTTTTTTCTCTTCTTTTTATTTTTTTTATATTTACTTACTAAAAGGAATTATTATTAATTGGGCTAATTGGGACATTTAGGATAAATTAGTTGGATTTTCCTTCCCTCTTGAATTGATGTATATTAAATCTCTGTAATAGTTAGATAAAATTTAAGATTTAGTCGTTATGATTGGGAATTCTGGTTTCTTTCTTTTCTTTTTAAAAGGGCGATTACAATAAAAGTCATGGTAAGAAATATATATGAAATTGATATTAGGGATATGTCGATGAGATTGAAGCATGATGGCCTAAATGATCCGATGTAATAAGAAAAGAAGCAGCTAAAAGAAGCTGTATTAGTTAATAGATTTTTAAATGCATATACGAAAACTGAATAATTATTTTTTATCCAGATGTCAAATGTGCAGGAGGTAGCACTGGACGGATTATGAATACCCAATTTACAAATCTAAATAATAAATAAATAAATAAATAAATATGGTATATTATATTGCATAGATGGTATATTATATTGCATAGACGGGCTACAAGAATGGTGGAAGGCCTTAAGCATAAAACGTATCAGGAAAGACTTAATGAACTCAATCTGTATAGTCTGGAGGACAGAAGGAAAAGGGGGGACATGATCGAAACATTTAAATATGTTAAAGGGTTAAATAAGGTTCAGGAGGGAAGTGTTTTTAATAGGAAAGTGAACACAAGAACAAGGGGACACAATCTGAAGTTAGTTGGGGGAAAGATCAAAGGCAACATGAGAAAATATTATTTTACTGAAAGAGTAGTAGATCCTTGGAACAAACTTCCAGCAGACGTCGTTGGTAAATCCACAGTAACTGAATTTAAACATTCCTGGGATAAACATATATCCATTGTAAGATAAAATACAGGAAATAGTATAAGGGCAGACTAGATGGACCATGAGATCTTTTTCTGCCATCAGTCTTCTATGTTTCTATGTTTCTATGTGATTGGTGTGTGTGGGGGAATAAAAAACTTTTTCCTGAAAAAAAAGTTGCTGACCTAGAAACCAGGAGACAGTGAGTTCTAGTCCCGCCTTAGCCAGGTAGGTGACTATGGGCCAATCATCAGGTGACTGTGAGTTCTAGTCCTGCCTTCCCAACGAAAACCATCTGGGTGACTTTAGCCCAATCACCAGGAGACAGGGACTTCTAGTTTCACCTTAGACATGGAAACCAGCTGGATCACTTTGGGACAATCACCAGGAGTTACTGAGTTCTAGTCTCACCTTAGCTATGAAAGCCAGCTGGGTGACTTTGGGCCAATCGCCAGAAAGCAGTGAGTTTTAGTCCCACTTTAAGCATGAAAGCCTACAGTTGCTTTATGGCTCAATAAACTAATTGGATTTTGGGCAAACCACCAGGAGACAGTGAGTTCTAACCCTCGCTTAGCCTTGAAAGTCAGTTGGGTGACCTTGGACCAATAGTTCTCTCTCAGCTCAACCTACCTCATAGGGCTATTGCTGTAGGAAAAATAGGAGAAGAGGTGTTGTATATGTTGTAGGAAAAATAGGAGGAGGAAGAAGTGTTATGTATGTTCACCGTCTTGAGTTATAAATTAATAATGATGACGTAGTCATCTAATAAATAAATAAATACGTAGATATCTATTGACTTAGTCACGTCATTTTTCTGGGCTCATTGAAACATGATTTATTTATATCTTAAATTTCTCATTTTAGGAGATGGGAGATCCGATTTCCTGGGTTTGAAAGACATTGAGCTATAAACTAACCATACGGATGGGTTTTTAGAATATGCCAGGCTAAATGGTGTTCTGTCTGGGTGCCCCCAGACTTCAACACCAACTGGAAAAAACAGCCAGACACGCTGGTACAAACAAAGGCACTTTATAGTTTGAAAAATAAACACAGAGAAAAACCTGTTCTTCCCAACAGGCAGGCTATGAGACTTCCCAGCAGAATCCTGACGGCCAGACAATACAGCAGACTTCTTGCTGGCACACCCACCACTGTAGAGAATAAGACCCACACCTTTTCCCCCCAAGGTTTCAGTATTCAAAGTCACAAACCAGAATTCCAAGACGCCAAAGATCACAGCCAGGTCCCAGGACTCCCAAAGATAATACTCCACAAGCCAGGAAGGGTGGGTCTGCCTTTTCAGCCTTTCCAGAGAGCACCACACCCAAACCCAGCTGTTGCCTCTTTAGTGCTGAAAGTACCTGGCTAATTGTCCCCTTCGTTGTGTTGCTCTTCTCTGCCGGAGATCGATTATTGCTTGTGCATTTTCATCTAAGGAATCCAGGCTGCTTGCTGGGGAGAGCTCCCTCTCGGGGGACTCTGGCTGTCCTCCCTCTCCCTCAGCCTGAGATTCCTCCTCCCCGTCTGCCTGAACCTCCTGTTCCTCATCCTCCCCCTCTGAGCAGGAAGCCGGCAGAGGATCAGCCGTTCCCTGAGGGGCCTCAGACGGAATCACAACAATTGGTATTTGGAGCTGGCTGGTTTGTAATTAACTGTGCTCTGTGGATACATTCCAATCTAATGGAATACATAGTTTCCATAATCCGATTACTGTGTAGGCAAAAAGTAGTTACAACTGACTTTCTTTGGCAGGCTTGTTACTAGTTAGGGCCTACAAAGAATAAAAATGCCCAAAATACCCTACGAAAATAGACTAACAATCCTGGGTCTAGAAAGCTTAGAACTACGGCGCCTAAAACACGATTTAAGTATTGCCCACAAGATCATATGCTGCAACGTCCTACCGGTCAATGACTACTTCAGCTTCAACCGCAACAACACAAGAGCACGCAACAGATTCAAACTTAATACAGTGGTACCTCAAGATACGAACCCCTCGTCTTACAAACAACTCGTGATACGAACCCGGGGTTCAGAAAATTTTTGCCTCTTCTTACGAACTTTTTTCGGGTTCGGGGGGGTGCTGGGAAGCCCCCCAGGCCAGCTGTCACCTTTTAAAACAGCCGCGCGGCTTCCCAGCAGTCGCTAAAAGCCGTTTTTTTGCGGGGGGTTTTTTGGTTGCACGGATTAATTGACTTTACATTGTTTCTTATGGGAAACAATGTTTTGTCTTATGAACCTTTCGTCTTACGAACCTGCTCCTTGCACCAATTAAGTTCGTATCATGAGGTATTACTGTATTAACCGCTCCAAACTTGACTGTAAAAAAATATGACTTTAACAATCGAGTTGTCGAAGCGTGGAACTTATTGCCGGACTCAATGATGTCAACCCCTAACCCCCAACATTTCTCCCTTAGACTCTCCACGATTGACCTCTCCAGGTTCCTAAGAGGTCAGTAAGGGGCATACATAAGGGCACTAGTGTGCCTTTCGTCCCCTGTCCAATTGTCTTTCCTTTATCTCATATATCAAATATATTTTCTTCCTTTCATATATCTTCTCCTCTATTTTTACATATTATCTTTATATATATTACTTCATGTCTATTCTCTTCCATATGTATTGTGTATTGGACAAATGAATAAATAAAATAAATAAAATAAAATATCATGCTATAGTCAAGTAAGATTTTTCAATTCTTGCATGAACTGTAATAACATTTCAAGTGAAATGTCAGGAATTCTGGTCTTTGTGGATTGGACGTACCCAATCTAGACTTTCCTTAATATAAAGGAGAAAAATCAAAATTTATGTCTAAAATCCTCAGAATAACAATAGTCTTCTGCATTGCCATGAGAGATGAAATCTTGGGGATGACTGGTGGCTTTTAGCCGCTTGAATTTTTAACTTTGATCTTTTTTTTTAATGGATTATATACATTAAAAAAGACAAGCAAATATTAAACAAGACAAAACAATACAATAACATTTATACAAATACACCTCTAGGGTTATCATACGGTAATTTATATCAACAACCAAGTTAATTTTTAGCTTTGAATTTCCCTTTTAATTTGTAAATGTGAACCTTGTTTTAATTTTTTTCTGGTATTTTTACTCATGTTTTCATTTTGCTTTATTACATTATTTGTAAAACTGGTCAGAGTCACTCAAAGTGAGGTGGGCAATCCAGAGATTTAATAAATAAATAGAAATAACAATAAACTACAAAGTTCAGGTTTTGAACAATGGTTAGAGAGTCTTTGCCTAGAAGAGCCGTTTTTAAATACAGCGGTACCTCATCTTACGAACACCTCTTCTAACGAACTTTTCGAGATACGAACCCGGTGTTTAAGATTTTTTTGCCTCTTCTTCCGAACTATTTTCACCTTACGAACCCAAGCAGCTGCTGCTGGGATGAAGGGGTTTCTTTTTTCCCCCTTTTTTGAAGAAAGAAAAGGGAGGGGCGGCTTGGAGGAGGAAAGATTTTGCAGAGAACAAGGTGCTTGCAAAGGAACTGAAAGGGTGTCTTTTGAAGAAAGAAAAGGGAGGGGCGGCTTGGAGGAGGAAAGACTTTGCAGAGAACAAGGTGCTTGCAAAGGCACTGAAAGGGTGTCTTTTGAAGAAAGAAAAGGGAGGGGCACCCCCCTTGCCTTTCTTCCTTCCCACTCACCCTTTAGCCTAGCCTTGCTTCTTCCACCCGCCCCCTTTAGCTGCTCCTCCCTGCCCTCTGTTTGCCTCCCTTCTAAAGTTTGGGATTTTCCTCAAGGATTTGCAGAATTATTTGCTTTTCCATTGATTCCTATGGGAAACATTGTTTCGTCTTACAAACTTTTAACCTTACGAACCTTGTCCTAGAACCAATTAAGTCCGTAAGACAAGGTATCACTGTATTTGGAATTATCTTGAGCCAAATGTAAAGAAAAAATATATCATCTGTTGGATAAAATGAATTATTTTGGAATTGTTGAATGACACAAAACAATCCCAAGTCAAGTTACAGAAGAGGAGGAAGAGGAGGTGGAGGAGGAGGACAATGACTTTAGGGTCTTTGGTGCTCTCTGAAATTGTTTTCTTTCAGACGTTTCATTATCCAACTAGGTAGCTTCATCAATGCTACAAGGAAGTGAGGTGTACAAAGCAGAGGAAGGGAGGGAGGGAGGAGGAGGAGAATAGTAATCTTTGTGGCTTTCTGAGCTTGGTTGTTTTCTTGAAGACATTTCATTATCCAACTACCGTGTTTCCCCGAAAATAAGACACTGTCTTACATTAATTTTTGCTCCAAAAGTTGTGCTACGTCTTATTTTCGGGGGGTGCCTTATATTTCTCAAAAAAGACAAATTCACAGGCAGAAAAGCTGACACTCCCAAAGAAAGTGTACTGTACGGTACACTGATTACGGTACGGTACCTGTCAGCATGGCACCCACACACACAAACGATGGCACTTATATGGTACAACAGTATACTCCTGCTATTGCAGCTTCCGGCCACCAGAGGAACTACAGTCTACGCACTGTAGTGGAGACTGTAATGGTGGTGAGACAGCAGCAGACTGTGTCTGATGTACTGGACGGTACAAAGCGATGGAAGGGGCCAGCAGGGGACGCCACATTATTACGGTACCGCTATGAACAGCTTTGAATGGTACCGTATGTTTTTCCACCATACCGTATGTAAACCTGACTACGCCTTATTTTCGGGGGGTGCCTTATATTAGCAAATTCTGCAAAACCTCTGACATGCCTTACTTTTGGGGTACGTCTTATTTTGGGGGAAACAGGGTAGGTAACAACATGATTGCTAGAAGGGAGTGGGCTTTTCAGAAGAGGAGGAGGAGAAGGGGGAGGAGTTAGAGGAGAAAAGGGAGGAGAAGGGAGGAGGGAGAGAGGAGGGAGAGGAGGAGGGAGGGAGGGAGTTACGTACAGTTAATATTGTGAGCTAGATTAAAAGTTTAAATAGACAGCAAATCAAACATTACATTCTTACTTTGAGTTGTAAAGGAAATAAAGATTGCTGAAGTGTGTGGGCATTATTGAGATTTAGTACCTGTGCATAAGGCGAGCAGCTGTGACGTTCTCATTTCTTATAAGGTTTCAGGATTTGGAGACAGTATCAACAGCGAAGTTCAGAGGCGCATGCAGCTCAATATTAAATTGTTTGCCAGTGGGAAATCTGGCACCGAACATGCAGACATACCTTTGAATAATGTCCTTTCCCCTTCGCTCATGTTTACTATTAGGAGAACTGCTGGGGAGTGTTGGATGAAATTAGAAATTTAGGGGTGGAAATGTTTCAAGAATTATTTGTTGCGATTTAATTTGAGATTAGTGCTGGCTGTGTCTTTAAGGGCATGAAAAATATATTTCTAATGCAATTAAGGAGGAACAAACACAGAGGGAATGGGCTGGCTCTCTGTTACTTAAAAGTTCCTCTATGTCCTTTTGATTGACAGACACTGTTCAGAGTTCAGTACAGATAGACCACAACTTACAATAAAATTCCATTCCATTCCATTCCATTCTATTCTATTCTATTCTATTTTTTTCTATTCTATTATTCCATTCCATTCTATTCCATATTTCTACTCTACTCTACTCTACTCTACTCTACATTACTCTTCTCTTCTCTACTCTACTCTTCTCTACTCTTCTCTACTCTACTTTACTCTTCTCTACTTTACTCTTCTCTACTCTACTCTACTCTTCTCTTCCTTCTCTACTCTACTTTACTCCTCAACTCAACTCTACTCTACTCTACTCTTCTCTACTCTACTCTTCTCTTCTCTTCTCTTCTCTTCTCTTCTCTTCTCTTCTCTTCTCTACTCTACTCTACTTTATTCTTCTCTACTCTACTCTACTCTACTCTACTCCATTCTATTCCCAAAACTACCACCATTCCACCCAACTGAAAGGTAATGATGATTTTGAAAATCTGATCAAAAAGAATGCAAATTATAATGAAATCCAAACCTGTCCACTACAGGTAGTCCTCAACTTATGAACCACAATTGTGTCCAACATTACTGTTACTAAAGGAAGCCCCCAGGTCTGGAGGTGGTTGATGAGGAAGAGGAGGAACAGCTGGGTGCTGTACCTGACACGCAGATGCGCAGAAGGCAGAGGAGAGGAGAGCAGTGGAAATCTATGAGCCGGTCCTTGGGACAGAAGAGCCATTGCTGCTAGCTAAATGTGGCAGACAGCTACCGTATTTTCCGGAGTATAAAATGCACCTTTTTCATCCTTAAAAGAGGCTGATAATTTGGGTGCATCTTATACTCTGAAAGTAGCTTCCCCCCGCCAGACCTAAGTAGCTGCTAATGATCTTCCCAGCTCTTACCTTGCAGGCTCTTTCATTGTTTCTCTCTGCGAAGAATGTTTTCCAAGCCCTAAGTCTTTGCAGGAGTTTTTTCATTGCTCTAACTTGTTACGAATAAGCTTCTTTCCATCCCTAACTAGGTGTTAACAGTGTTCCCAGCTCTTACCTGCTTGCAAGCTCTTTCATTGTTACTCTCTGCAAAGAATGTTTTCCAAACCCTGTCTTTGTAGATTTTTTTTTCATTACTGTACTTGCTCCAAATGTTTCTTTCCAGCCCTAACCAGGTGCTACTGATGTTCCCAGCTCTTACTGGCTTGCAAGCTCTTTCATTGTTATTCTCTCTGAATAAAGTCTTTTTAAAGTCCAATCCAGGGGATAAAATAATGTGATGAAACTGACCAGGCTAAGGATGTTAGCCAGATGAATACCTGGAAAGCAGATTCTTTCCCCTATTTTCCTCCCAAAAAACTAAGATGCTTCTTATACAGTAGTCCCTCACCTATCGCTGGTGTTACGTTCCAGACCCGGCCGCGATAGGTGAAATCCGCGATGGGGAATTTATCGACTGATAGTACTTATTTAAGTATTTATATTGTAATTGTTTGGTAAGTTTTCATTGTTTTAAGTGTTTATAAACCCTTCCCACACAGTATTTATTTTAGACACAGTATTTAAATACAGTATTTACAATTTTAGATATATATATATTTTTAAAAAACCTGCCGATCGAGTTCGGCGGGCTGTTTAAATCTGCTGATCAACTTCCTCAGAAACCCGCGATGAAGTGAAGCCGCAGTAGGTGAAGCGCGGTATAGCGAGGGACTACTGTACTCCAATGCATCTTATACAGTAATCCCTCGTTTTTCATGGGGGATCCGTTCCAAGACCACCCGTGAAAAACAAATTTCCGTAAAGTACAGGAAAGATATTTTTTTAATGTATTTAACGAGTATTTGGACTTTTAAAACCCACTCTTTCCATTAGACAGTCATTCTATAATGTTTCTCAGCTGGAAACTACATGTGACATCCTACCAGTTTCTTTAATAGAGTACAGTAGTACTGTAGAAGAATTTTATGGATTTTTAATGGATTTAAAGTTCTCAATGGATTTAATGGATTTAAGCCCCCTTTGAAAACCCGTGAAGTAGTGAATCCGCGAAAGATGAACCGCGAAATAGCGAGGGATTACTGTACTCCGAAAAATATGGTAATAATCTCCCCTTCAGTAGACCTTCCATGACTTCTTGTGCAATTATTTGTTTGTTTGTTTGTTTATTTATTTATTTATTTATCTATCAGATTTGTATGCCGCCCCTCTCCGCAGACTCGGGGCGGCTAACAGCAATAATAATACAATGTAAACAAATCTAATATTTAAGTTAATTTAAAACCCCAATTTAGAAACCAATCATACATACTGACATACCATGCATAAATTTTATAAGCATAGGGGGAAGGGGAAGTCTCAATTCCCCCATGTTTGACGACAGAGGTGGATTTTAAGCAGCTTGCGAAAGGCAAGGAGGGTGGGGGTAACTCTGATATCTGGGGGGAGTTGGTTCCAAAGGGTCGGGGCCGCCACAGAGAAGGCCCTTCCCCTGGGTCCCGCCAAACGACATTGTTTAGTTGACGGGACTCGGAGAAGGCCAACTCTGTGGGACCTAACCGGTCACTGGGATTCGTGCGGCAGAAGGCGGTCCCCAAGATATTCTGGTCCGGTGCCATGAAGGGCTTTATAGGTCATAACCAACACTTTGAATTGTGACCGGAAACTGATCGGCAACCAATGCAGACTGCGGAGTGTTGGTGTAACATGGGCATATTTAGGAAAGCCCATGATAGCTCTCGCAGCTGCATTCTGCACAATCTGAAGTTTCTGAACACTCTTCAAAAGTAGCCCCATGTAGAGAGCATTACAGTAGTCGAGCCTCGAGGTGATGAGGGCATGAGTGACTGTGAGCAGTGACTCCTGGTCCAAATAGGGCCGCAACTGGTGCACCAGGCGAACCTGGGCAAACGCCCCCCTCGCCACAGCTGATAGATGTTTCTCTAATGTGAGCTTTTATGTATTTAATGAGTATTTGGACTTTTAAAACCCACCCTTTGCATTAAACAGTCATTCTATAATGTTTCTCAGCTGGAACTACATGTGACATCCTACCAGTTTCTTTAATAGAGTACGGTAGTACTGTAGAAGAATTTTATGGATTTTTAATGGGTTTAAATTTTTCAATGGATTCAATGGATTTGAAAACCCGTGAAGTAGCGAATCCGTGAAAGATGAACTGCGAAATAGCGAGGGATTACTTTACTCCGAAAAATACGGTAATAATCTCCCCTTCAGTAGACCTTCCGTGACTTCTTGTGCAATTATGGAGAGACAGATAAACAGGAGCCATTTCAGAAGGAAAAGGAGCGAGCTTCGCTTTCCATAAGCACCAAAACACTTGTTAACCTGCTGTGTGTGTGAGAGAGAGACTTTTTGCTCGAGCTTTTGGCGTTCCTAATAATGGGGATATTTAGTTAACTACAGACGGTTTGCTGTGTTTGGGAGTCGAGTCAGAGCACTTACCTACTTTCCAACGGCAGACAATGCTTATAATTTCAAGCCACCTCAAAGGTAATCACTGTAAAATGTCCTGCTTATCATTTCAAAGCAGACAGCTCTGGCCTTTATCGTGGCCCGTTGGAAATTTCACCCTGCAGGTTTATTGATCGTCAGTCACGGAGTAAACAGGCTGCCGTTTCTGAACTAACAAAAACACACCGGCGCATGCTGGAAAAGTGTCCTGCGTTCATCCGTTGTCGATCAGGGGGTCTTGCAGGAGTTGCATTAGCAGGCTCCCCTGTGGAGAAAAATAAAGTCATACTCTGCTATCACATACAGGTAGCAGTTCTCAACTTAGGACTTTGAGATGGACTGACGGTTACGTGAGCTTACAATGACAGTGAAAAGTTGAGTTTAGTCGACTTTGTTGATTAGTAGTGTTGGGCGAACCGAACCCGCACAATTCGGGTCCGTACTGAATTTTGAGGTGTTCGGCATTCCGAACCTGAACCCGATTGCTTGGCTGCATAGCTAGAGGTGTAACAAGCAGGAAGAGGGAGATTATGATCCCGCTATATAGAGCGTTGGTGAGACCACATTTGGAATAATACTGTGTTCAGTTCTGGAGACCTCTCCTACAAAAAGATATTGACAAAATTGAATGGGTCCAAAGACGGGCTACAAGAATGGTGGAAGGTCTTAAGCACACAACGTATCAGGAAAGACTTCATGAACTCAATCTGTATAGTCTGGAGGACAGAAGGAAAAGGGAGGACATGATCAAAACATTTAAATGTGTCAAAGGGTTAAATAAGGTCCAGGAGGGAAGTGTTTTTAATAGGAAAGTGAACACAAGAACAAGGGGGCACAATCTGAAGTTAGTTGGGGGAAAGATCAAAAGCAACATGAGAAAATATTATTATACTGAAAGAGTAGTAGATCCTTGGAACAAACTTCCAGCAGACGTGGTAGTTAAATCCACAGTAACTGAATTTAAACATGCCTGGGATAAACATAGATCCATCCTAAGATAAAATACAGAAAATAGTATAAGGGCAGACTAGATGGACCATGAGGTCTTTTTCTGCCATCAGACTTCTATGTTTCTATGTTTTAAAATTCGTGCTCCGGTTCGGCGTTTGTGCCGAACACCGTGAAAGTCACCACCCGGCTGTCATCTGCTGAGAAGAGGAGGAGGAGCCGGGCACCGGTGGCGGCAGAGGAAGGCTGGGAGGGAGGTACAAAAGGAGCTGGGGAATCCCACGAAGGGATTCTGGGGGCGGAGCTTTGACGTCATGTATACCAGCAGGTTGCTAAGCACAACAAGGTGATCACTTCCTGGATTCCATCCTCCCTTCATTATTCTAGTGCCGCCCCCGGAATCCAGGAAGTGATCACCTTGGCGTGCTTAGCAACCTTCCAGTATACATGACGTCAAAGCTCCGCCCCCGGAATCTCTTCGTGGGATTCCCCAGCCCCTTTTGTTTGCGGCGCCGCAAGCAAAGGGAGGTCTTTTCATGTAAAAATATTTTTTTTTATTTTTATGTGAAAGGACGCCGCACCAGCGTAGTATAATTCCCTAACCCCCAACATTTTACCCTTAGACTATCCACCGTTGACCTCTCCAGATTCCTAAGAGGTCAGTAAGGGGCGTGCATAAGTACACTAGAGTGCCTTCCGACCCCTGTCCTATTGTCTCTCCTATATCCCATTTATCTTCTCTTCTATCCCTATATCTTTCGTCTATTCTCTCATTGATTTATTTTATCCTATATTCTCTCTTCTATTCTTTCTCTAATTCTATTTCCTTGAAGGTGTCCTCTATTACCTTCATTGTGTATTATTGTATACTGGACTAACTAACTAACTAACTAACTAACTAACTAACTAACTAACTAACTAACTAACTAAATAAATAAAATAAATTGTTCTGCCGGCATGTCCCAAGCGCCCGTAATTACAGGGTAATTAGTCCAGAAAGACACACACCACATGATAGAAGGAAAACCGAAAGTCTTTATCAGCACCTAAAAAACAATAACTTATTAGACCCAAATCAGCATGGCTTTACTGAAGGCAAATCATGTCAGACTAATCTCATTGATTTCTTTGACTATGTCACAAAGGTGTTGGATGAGGGTGGTGCAGTGGATATTGCCTACCTGGACTTCAGCAAAGCCTTTGATACGGTTCCACATAAAGAGCTGATAGATAAATTGGTGAAGGTTGGACTTAATCCCTGGATAGTTCAATGGATTTGCAGCTGGCTGAAGCGTAGACATCAGAGAGTTATTGTCAATGGCGAGTATTCCGAGCAGAGTCAGGTTACAAGCGGTGTGCCACAAGGATCTGTTCTGGGTCCTATTCTTTTTAATATATTTGTGAGTGACATAGGGGAAGGTTTGGTAGGGAAGGTTTGCCTATTTGCCGATGACTCTAAAGTGTGCAATAGGGTTGATATTCCTGGAGGCGTCTGTAATATGGTAAATGATTTAGCTTTACTAGATAAATGGTCTAAGCAATGGAAACTGCAGTTTAATGTTTCCAAATGTAAAATAATGCACTTGGGGAAAAGGAATCCTCAATCTGAGTATTGTATTGGCAGTTCAGTGTTGGCAAATACTTCAAAAGAAAAGGATTTAGGGGTAGTGATTTCTGACAGTCTCAAAATGGGTGAACAGTGCAGTCAGGCGGTAGGGAAAGCAAGTAGGATGCTTGGCTGCATAGCTAGAGGTATAACAAGCAGGAAGAGGGAGATTATGATCCCACTATATAGAATGCTGGTGAGACCACATTTGGAATACTGTGTTCAGTTCTGGAGACCTCACCTACAAAAAGATATTGACAAAATTGAACGGGTCCAAAGACGGGCTACAAGAATGGTGGAAGGTCTTAAGCATAAAACGTATCAGGAAAGACTTAATGAACTCAATCTGTATAGTCTGGAGGACAGAAGGAAAAGGGGGGACATGATCGAAACATTTAAATATATTAAAGGGTTAAATAAGGTCCAGGAGGGAAGTGTTTTTAATAGGAAAGTGAACACAAGAACAAGGGGATACAATCTGAAGTTAGTTGGGGGAAAGATCAAAAGCAACATGAGAAAATATTATTTTACTGAAAGAGTAGTAGATCCTTGGAACAAACTTCCAGCAGACGTGGTAGATAAATCCACAGTAACTGAATTTAAACATGCCTGGGATAAACATATATCCATCCTAAGATAAAATACAGAAAATAGTATAAGGGCAGACTAGATGGACCATGAGGTCTTTTTCTGCCGTCAGACTTCTATGTTTCTATGTTTCTATGTTTATCAACAGAAAAGCAGAAAAAACTCCCTTTTTAAATGTCAAAGGGATTTTTTGGTACACACAAGGCACAGGTTAAATGCAATCCAATTTCTCACCCAGTAACTGGGAAATTGAGTCCAATTCCAAAGTCCAGAAATTCCACACACAGTCTTGAACAGGGAAACAGCAAACCACGATCTTGATGAAACTATGAATGAGATAAACTTCCACGAGGCTAAACCAGCACGCTGCTCTTTTTATCTGTAGCACTAATTACAGCAGCCCCACCCAACCACAGGTGGCCCCACTTATCTCCTGTAATAATCCTTCAGTTGTTCTCTCCTCTGCATCACTCTACACATGCGTGGGTCTGTCATAAGTCCTTGTTCAGAATCCAGGGATGATAAGGATGATTGATCTCCTCCTGGGCTGTCTGCCAAACTTCCCTCTTCCCTGTCACTCACGCTTCCTTGGTCAGAGGAGCCTTCGTCGGCAGATTCTATCAGGAGCAAAACAGGCCCGTGGCATGTGGATGTTTCCCCCACATCCATCTCCACCTTTCTTGGGGCAGGAGCTGGGCCAGAGCTAACCACAACATAAATAAAATAAGATTAGGGTGAATTCATTTTTGCAAGCACAACTTGGAATTCCAGATGGCCTGAGGTTGGCTAACCTTCTTATTGATCTTAACGGCATCCAGGCAGCTGTCTCCCTATATCACTGTAACATTAATGACCCTTCTGTAAGGCACAAGGACATTTGATTTCATTTCTTGGCTCGTCAATATACACAGAGCATCGAATTCATCCCCACAGCCAAGATATAATACTATTTTGGAATTCGACAGAGATGTTTTCAAAGTGAACAAACCAATTGCCTGGCTGTTGTGATTAAGATTTTAATAAATGCTGGAAACCATTGGAAGGGTGCCTAATGACGTTTCCCTCAATAAGAGTTACTGAAAAGTTAATGGGATCTTACTGGCTGATATTACACATCTGAGCATCTATCAGTGTTTTAATTATCTATATGGTGGTACCTCTACCTAAGAACGCCTCTACTTACGAACTTTTCTACATAAGAACCAGGTGTTCGAGATTTTTTTTGCCTCTTCTCAAGAATCATTTTCCAGTTACAAACCCAAGTCTCCGAAATTGTAACCGGAAAAGGCAGGGAGAGGCCTCTGTGGGGCTTCTCTAGTAATCTCCTGGGAGGAAATAGGTCCAAAAAAGGTGGGGAGAAGCCTCTTTGGGGCCTCTCTAGGAATTTCCACAGAGGAAACACGGCAGGAAAAGGCAAGGAGAAGCCTCCATGGGGCCTCTAGGAATCTCCTGGGAGGAAATGGGGCTGGAAAAGGCAGGGAGAAGCCTCCATGGGACCTCTCTAGGAATCTCCTGGGAGGAAACAGGGCTGGAAAAGGCAGGAAGAAGCCTCTGTGGGGCCTATCTAGGAATCTCCTGGAAGGAAACGGGGCTGGAAAAGGCAGGGAGAAGCCTCTGTGGAGCCTCTCTAGGAATCTCCTGGGAGGAAACAGGGCCGAAAAAGGCAGGGAGAAGACTCCGTGGGGCCTCTCTAGGAATCTCCTGGAAAGAAACAGGGCTGAAAAAGGCAGGGAGAAGCCTCTGTGGGGCCTCTCTAGGAATCTCCTGGAAGGAAACGGGACTGGAAAAGGCAGGGAGAAGCCTCTGTGGGGCCTCTCTAGGAATCTCCTGGAAGGAAACGGGACTGGAAAAGGCAGGGAGAAGCCTCTGTGGGGCCTATCTAGGAATCTCCTGGGAGGAAACAGGGCCTCCACCCTCCTTGTGGTTTCCCCAATCGCACACATTATTTGCTTTTACATGGATTCCTATTGGAAAAATTGACAAACTTGCAAACTTTCTAGTTAAGAACCTGGTCATTAAGTTCGTATGTAGAGGTACCACTGTATATCTATTTACTATGAGCTCTTCTTCCAAAGAGGTTTCCAGGTTAAAAATAGCAGCATCAGTTTAGATTTAAGCTCTTGGTATCTGGGTAGTTGACAATCAACTTCCTATGTCAACAAAATCAGAATGATCCAAGAGAGGAAAAGGAAAGGTTTCAATGTGAAGTTTGCAATCACACTCACGCGCCCGTCTCTAAAATATAATATAAGAACAAGCTGCTGGATTAGGCTAAAGGCCATATTACCCCAACAGTCATTTGCCTCCAAGACAGTTGTGGCTGCTTCATCACCAGAGGTTGTTTCAGAATAGATTGGGCAATGATTTATCTCCTGCTTGAACAAAGCTTTGGACTAGAAGACCTCCAAGGTCTCTTCCAAGTCTCTTATTCTGTTATATTCTGTTTGTTGCATGTATAGTGGTACCTCGGGTTCGGGTTCAGGTTCAGGCTCGGCCGAACCTTGCATGAAGTTCATCCGAACTTCGCCCATCACTAGTTTGCACACATTATTTGCTTTTACATTGATTCCTATGGGAAAAATTGCTTCTACTTACAAACGTTTCTACTTAATGTTCTGTCTGGGTTCCCCCAGACCTCAACACCAACTGGAAAAAACAGCCAGACACTCTTGTAAAAGCAAAAGTACTTTATAGCTGGAAAAAATAAACACAGAGGGAAACCTGTTCTTCCCAACAGACAGGCTATAATACTTTACAGCAGAGTCCTGATGTCCAGACAATACAGCAAGCTTCTTGCTGGCACACCCACCCCAAGGTTTCAGTAGTCAAAGGCACAAACCAGGATTCCAAGACGCCAAAGTTCACAGCCAGGTCCCAAGACTCTCAAAGATAAAACTCCACAAGCCAGGAAGGGTGGGTCTGCCTTTTAGCCTTTCCAAAGAGCACCACACCCAAACCCAGCTGTTGCCTCTTTAATGCTGAAAGTACCTAGCCAATTGGTCCCTTCGCTGTGCAGCTCTTCTCTGTCGCAGATCAATTATGGCTTGTGCATTTTCCTCTAAGGAATCCAGGCTGCTTGCTGGGGAGAGCTCCCTCTGGGGGGACTCTGGCCGTCCTCCCTCTCCCTCAGCCTGGGATTCCTCCTCCTCCTCGTCTGCCTGCACCTCCTGTTCCTCATCCTCTCCCTCTGAGCTGGAAACCGACAGAAGATCAGCCGTTCCCTGAGCGGCCTCGGACGGAACCACAACACTTAAGAACCTGGTCATGGAACAAATTAAGTTCTTAAGTAAAGATTAAAAATTCGGGTCCGGGTCTGGCATGCCTAACACTGCAAAATTCAGTATGGACCCGAATTGTGCGGGTTCAGTTCGCCCAACACTAGTGCAAACCCATTGGGAAAGAAATAAAAGCTTGGAATTTGGGTGGGAGGAGGAGGAGGAAGAAGAGGGGGAGGACAGTCGCTGCCAAAGGAAGAAGGTGGGGTGAAGGGAATTAAAAAAATCCAAAACTTTAATGCTTAAAAACAAAGAAGAGGGACTCTGAGACGGCGAGGAGGAGTATGTGCCTCCCTCCGTTCAGTCTGGGCTGCCAAAGCCTCCTTAAGCGCCACCAAAAGGCTCCTCTGGCAGCCCAGAAAAGCCCGAGATGGCCGGGATTAAAGGGGAAATGGCAGGAAACTGGCCAGGCCTTCGTGCCGCTCTCAAATTTCCTGGGAATTTTTTCCGTGCTCGGGTTCTTAAGTAGAAAACGGTTCTTAAGTAGAGGCAAAAAAAATCTTGAACACCCCGTTCTTATCTAGAAAAGTCCTTAAGTAGAGGCGTTCTTAGGTAGAGGTACCAATGTATTTCTTAAAGTGTGACTTCCTGGTGTTTAAAGTTGTATGCTATTACAGAGGTGCCAATAAAACTTGTGAGCTTATGATTACTACATGCCTGATTTGGGCAGGTCAGAACTGATGATTAAGGGATTGGAAACCAAGACTTACGAAGAGAGACTGAGGGAACTGGGCATGGATAGCCTAGAGAAAAGGAGGGCCAAAGTGGACATGATAGCAATCTACAAGTATACGAGGGGATGTCACAGAGAGGAGGGGATCACTTTATTCTTCAGGGCACCAGAGGGCCGGACGAGGAACAACCCGTCTGGAAGCTGACCAAGGAGAGATTCAACATGGAGATAAGGAGGAACTTCCTGACGGTCAGAGCGATCAACCAATGGAACAACCTAGCAGCGGACGTTGTGAACTCCAACACTCTGGACATTTTTAAGAGAAGATTGAACTGTCACTTGACTGGTGTGCTATAGGGTTTCTGCTTGGGCAGGGGGTTGAACTGGATGGCCTTCATGGTCCCTTTCAACTCTAACAATAAATAAATAAATAAGTAAGTAAGTAAGTAAGTAAGTAAGTAAGTAAGTAAGTAAGTAAGTAAGTAAGTAAGTAAGTAAGTAAGTAAGTAAATGGATGAATGAATGAATGAATGTATGAATGTATGAATGAATGAATGAATGAATAAATAAATTACATAAAATACATAAAATAAAATAAAATAAAATAAATAAATAAATTGGTCCAGTTCACATCAAGATACAACTTTGTTTTTACTGACAATTGCTTCTATCGATTGGTTTGTGGTTTAGTGTGCATGGCTAACTCATTAGGTCAATGTTGCTGAACAAGTTAGATATCCCAATAGCAGCTGGGATGGTCATTAAAAGGGATTCTGCTACAATCCTGTTCAATGCAAGATGGATGTAAACCCCTGGAGGCCTCCATTGAGTTTCTTCTCGCCGATAGCAGTTTGAAATCCCTGTAGGGCAATTTGGAAAAAGTAAGAAGAGGGGACGTTAGGATAGAACTAACAAAGGTCAAAACGGAGGCCAGGAAAAAAAAATCCAAAGAGAACTGCTTGTCAAAGAAGCAGGGAGTAATTTTTTTTAAAAAAAACCCCACCCCTTTATTTCTTTCGGAATTGTATTGATGAAAAGAAAATGTTTAACATCTTTGCATGTAGATACTGAAATCCTTACAGCGTGCTACATATGCTGGCTATGCTAGATGCTGTCTAAAAATAAGCAGATATAATCAAGACGGTCCAAATTCAACATGGCTTGTTATCTTGAAGTCTGACAGATAAGAGAATGATCTCTTCGGAGGATGTCACCCCAACCTTTTGGGCGATGATTCACGGGTTTGTTTCAACATCAAGCAAGTCATTCCCATTTCTAAGACATTTCTCATCAATTTTATCCAATGGTGACCATTTCCTCCAAAGTTTCAAAACCTCCTGCCAGAAATATGTGTCTATGATGTTTTTTTTTATAATTAGGTTTTCTATAGCAATAGCATTTAGACTTATAAACTGTTTCATAGTGCTTTTACTAACCCTCTCTAAGCAGTTTACAGAATCAGCATATTGGGTCCTCATTTTACCCACCTTGGAACGATGGAAGGCTGAGTCAACCTTGAGCCGGTGGTGAGATTTGAAATGCTGAACTACAGCTAGCAGTTAACTGAAGTAGCCTGCAGAGCTGCACTCTAACCACTAGGCCACCCTGAAATATCTGGCTAGCTGCTCATCATGTAGACTAAAATTTCTCTGCTTTATGCTGACTTTCTAGCTAGCCTGTGTTTTAGGTAAAACCCATTTCTATCCTTAAGATGTTTCTTAATATTGATTGTTTCCTGATTGCTTATTTGACCCCTATGACAATCATAAAGTGTTCTACTTCATGGTTCTTGACAAATGTATCTTTTCTTTTATGTACACTGAGAGCATATGCACCAAAGACAAATTCCTTGGGTGTCCAATCACACTGGGCCAATAAAGAATTCTATTCTATTCTATTCTATTCTATTCTATTCTATTCTATTCTATTCTATTCTAGACAAATGTATATTTTCTTTTATGTACACTGAGAGCATATGCACCAAAGGCAAATTCCTTGTGTGTCCAATCACACTGGGCCAATAAAGAATTCTATTCTATTCTATTCTATTCTATTCTATTCTATTCTATTCTATTCTATTCCATTCCATTCCATTCCAGAAACGATGAGCTCATGTGGCAATTTCTTCAGACTTACCTCAACTGGACTCTGTAGTTTTTCTTGGAAGATATTTATTTATTTATTTATTCAGCTCCACAAATGGGGGAAAAGGCCAAGACAGCAATGCGCCATGGTCAGTTTGTCACGTGACAGCAATGTGACGTGCTTACATCCGGACAGTTGGGCAGGGCTACCTGCAGTCAGCGCTACCAGCTGACCCAATCTGGATAGAAGTGCCTGAATACCACCACTGCCCTGGTTGTAGACGCAATGTTTCTTAGTTCTCTTTGGTTTCTGCTAGTTAAATACAGCGGTACCTCTACCTAAGAACGCCTCTACTTAAGAACTTTCCTAGATAAGAACCGGGTGTTCAAGATATTTTTGCCTCTTCTTAAGAACCATTTTTCTACTTAAGAACCCGAGCCCGCCTGGGTTTCTCTCTCTAGCCCAGAGGTCCCCAACCTTTTTTGCACCAGGGACCGGCTTTAAGCTAGATCAGTTTTCCATGGCCCGGTGGGGGGGAGGGCTTTGGTCAAATGGGGGTGGGGGTTATGGAGGGGTGGAGCTTAGTGACGCAGCCCTCCACACTTCTCCACAGGGCGGGGAGAATCAGGAGGCTCCTTTGGCGGCTGGGGGCTGCCTGGCTTTGTGATTTTGGCTGGGGGGGGGAGTTAGGAAGGTCCTACTTCTCCCCCCCCCAGCCAAAAATTCAAAGCCTATCTGCTGGATACGGGCGATGAGTGGGACAGAGTGGCGCGGAAGCCTCTTGCAGCAGCTGCCACAGCCACCGGCTTCGGCGCCGCTCGTCCCGCTCATCGCTCGTATCCAGCAGATAGGCTTTGAGTTTTTGGCTGGGGGGGGGAGAAGTAGGACCTTCCTAACTGCCCCCCAGCCAAAATCACAAAGCCAGGCAGCCCCCAGCCGCCAAAGGAGCCTCCTGATTCTCCCCGCCCTGCCCGACGCCCCACCCTGTCCTGCATAATGTCCTCTGCCGGGAGGGCAGCAGCGCCGCGGACCGGCTGGAAAACCCCAACGGCCCGGTCCCGGTCCGCGGACCGGCGGTTGGGGACCTCTGCTCTAGCCCAGGAAATTTGAGAGCGGCACGAAGGCCCAGCCAGTGTCCTGCCATTCCCCCTTAAATCCTGGCCATCTCGTGCTTTTCTGGGCTGCCAGAGCAGTCATGGGCTTACCCAGGTATGCCCATGTTTCACCATCACTCCGCAGTCTGCATTGGCTGCCGATCAGTTTCCGGTCACAATTCAAAGTGTTGGTTATGACCTTTAAAGCCCTTCATGGCATTGGACCAGAATATCTCCGAGACCGCCTCCTGCCGCACGAATCCCAGCGACCGATTCGGTCCCACAGAGTGGGCCTCCTCCGGGTCCCGTCAACTAAACAATGCCGGTTGGCGGGCCCCAGGGGGAGAGCCTTCTCTGTGGCGGCACCGGCCCTCTGGAACCAACTCCCCCCGGAGATCAGAACTGCCCCTACTCTTCCTGCCTTCCGTAAACTCCTCAAAACCCACCTTTGCCGTCAGGCATGGGGAAACTGAACATCTCCCCCTGGGCACGTTGAAGTTATATATGGTATGCTTGTATGTGTGTATGTTAGTATTGGGGATTCTCTTAAACTTGTAATATTTTTAATTAATTGGATTGTATTGGATTGTTTTTCACTTGTTGTGAGCCGCCCCGAGTCTTCGGAGAGGGGCGGCATACAAATCCAAATAATAAATAAATAAATAATAAATTTTGGTGGCGCTTCCCTTCTCGCCCGCCTGGGTTTTTCTCTCTAGCAGAGTGTATGGGAGGCAGCCTTGCACCAGGTGTATGGGAGGCGCGTGCTCCTCTTCACTGCCTCAGAGTCCCTCTTTTTTTTTTTAAGCCTTAAAGTTTTGGATTTTTTTGATTCTCCTCACTTCACCTTCTTCCTTCGGCAGCAACTGTCCTCCTCCTCCTCCTCCTCCTTTTATTTATTATTTATTTATTATTTGGATTTGTATGCCGCCCCTCTCCGAAGACTCGGGGCGGCTCACAACAAGTGAAACAAATCATAATAATCCAATTAATTAAAATATTTAAAGATTTAAAAACCCCATATACTAACAGACACACACACAAGCATACCATGTATAAATTAAACGTGCCCAGGGGGAGATGTTTAATTTCCCCATGCCTGACGGCAAAGGTGGGTCTTAAGGAGTTTACGGAAGGCAGGAAGAGTAGGGGCAGTTCTAATCTCCGGGGGGGAGTTGGTTCCAGAGAGCCGGTGCCGCCACAGAGAAGGCTCTTCCCCTGGGGCCCAGGGGAATCAATTACCCCATGCCTGTTGGCAGAGGTGGGTTTTTAGGAGTTTGCGAAAGGCAAGGAGGGTGGGGGCAGTCCTGATCTCCGGGGGGGGGGAGTTGATTCCAGAGGGTCGGGGCCGCCACAGAGAAGGCTCTTCCCCTGGGGCCCGCCAACCGACATTGTTTAGTTGACGGGACCCGGAGAAGGCCCACTCTGTGGGACCTAATCGGTCGCTGGGATTCGTGCGGCAGGAGGCGGTCTCGGAGATATTCTGGTCCAATGCCATGAAGGGCTTTAAAGGTCATAACGAACACTTTGAATTGTGACCGGAAATTGATCGGCAGCCAATGGAGACTGCGGAGTGATGGTGAAACATGGGCATACCTAGGTAAGCCCATGACTGCTCTCTCCTCCTCCTCCTCTTCTTCCTCCTCCTCCTCCTCCTGCCCAAATTCCAAGCTTTTATTTCTTTCCTAATGGGTTTGCACACATTATTTGCTTTTACATGGATTCCTATGGGGAAAATTGCTTCTTCTTACAAACTTTTCTACTTAAGAACCTGGTCGCAGAATGAATTAAGTTCTTAAGTAGAGGTACCACTGTACTTTCAAGCACTTGTAAAAAGCGAGGGCGGAAGATTTGCTTCCAACTGCTAAATGATCAATTGAAATCAAGACATCAGCTTCAAAAGAAACTCCGAGTCTAAAACTTTTTCATTTGCTAACAATTGGGTAGGGGTTGGCAAAGTAGCAAGATAATTTGGCGTGTGCACTCTCCCCTGGCACCCCCACATAATTTCAGTTCAAAAGCAACCGATGGTGAAAAAGGCCTCTCATTAAAATCATTTTTTATTGTCATGGCAACTAAAAGAGCAGTAAAAGAATGGCAGAAAGAGAGTGCATCCAATTATGTAAGGTCTTTAAGAAAATTGGTGGGGTGGGGACCTGATTGGGATCTAGGAATTAGAATTTGTAAAGAATTCCCAGATAAAGTCTTAAATTATGTACTTTGGATATATTCCATCTTGTCCCACTGTCTTCCATCTCAGCTGTTCCTTCTATCCTTTTAATCTCTGCAGTTATTCATGTTGCTATGACTTAGCATGCCAACCATCAAATTGCTTTACTTTATGTGAAGAGATAATGAACTCATATGTTTTTTTTTAATTTTATCAATAGTTTATTTATTTATTTTTTAATATTTTTATGAAATTGCAAAGACAAGCAAAACATACATTACATGTAACGCTTAGTGGAGCAACAATCGCTCCTCTCACAGTAAGAGTCATCTTTGTACTTGTAATAAGAAAAAAAAAATCATCCTATCGTTCTATGAAATACTTAAAAATATCAATTATAAGATGATAGGTAAAAATATTTAAGAGTACAGTGTTCCCTCGATTTTCACGGGTTTGAACTTCGCGGAAAGTCTATACCACGGTTTTTCAAAAATATTAATTAAAAAATACTTTGCGGGGTTTTTCCCTATACTGTACCACGGTTTTTCCCACCCGATGACGCCATATGTCATCGGCAAACTTTCATCTGCCTTTAATAAATATTTTTTTAAATAAACTTTAATAAATAAACATGGTGAGTAATAATCTGAATGGTTGCAAAGGGAATGGGAAATTGTAATTTAGGGGTTTAAAGAGTTAAGGGATGGCATGTGATACTGTTCATAGCCAAAAATAGTGTATTTACTTCCGCATCTCTACTTCGCGGAAATTTGACTTTCGCGGGCAGTCTCAGAACGCATCCCTCGCAAAAAGCGAGGGAACACTGTATGTAGAAATTTTGAAATTATGACTTAAAATGAACTAAAAGAAAGAAGAAAATAGTAGAAGAAAAAA
The DNA here is from genome assembly GCF_031021105.1 of Erythrolamprus reginae. Lineage (NCBI taxonomy): Eukaryota > Metazoa > Chordata > Lepidosauria > Squamata > Dipsadidae > Erythrolamprus > Erythrolamprus reginae. Next base: position 7,823,255 of record NC_091953.1, on the reverse strand, counting down.
GGCATTTACATTTGTATTGTAAATAATCACTGTCTAATACAATAGAACTACTAAATATGAATATGTATATTTAAAATGTTCTGTCTGGGTCCCCCCAGACGCCAACACCAACCAAAAAGAGTATCCAGACACACTGGTAAAAAGCAAAGGCAGTTTATATAATTCAAAGCAAACACAGGTAACAAAAACTGTTCTTACAGACAGGAACACTATGAAGCTTCACAGAGGTTTCACGAAGGCCAGGCAATAAAACAGGATTCTTGCTGGCAAAAACAATGCTGGAGATAATAAAACCCACGCCTCCCCCAAGTCTTCCAGACTTCTAGGCCACAAGCCAAGATCAGAGACGCCGAGAATCGAAGCAAGGTCACAGGATTCCCAATTGATAACTCTCCACAAGACTGTAAGGGCGGGCCTGCCTTTTCAACCCTGCTGAGGAGAACCACACCCAAACCCAGCTGTTGCCAATTCAGGGATGGAAATACCTTTCTAATTGGCCCCGTCTTTGAGCTGCACGTCGCTGCCTCATGTCTATTATAGCCTGTGCGTCTTCATCCAATGAATCCAGGCTACTAGCTGGGGAGAGCCCCCCCGGGGGGTCTCAGGCTGCTCTCCCTCCTCCTCTTCCTGTCGTTCCTCTCCCCCGTCTGCCTGGTCCTCCCCCTCCTGTTCACTGTCCTCCTCCTCTGGGCATGGATCCGGCAGAGCTCCAGCCGGTCCCTGAGGAGCCTCAGGCTGAATCACAACATAAAATAGTATAAAAATAAAGTTATCTCTGTTTCTTTGTATCCCACCAGATGTATACATTTTGCCAAACATCATAAAATTCTGATTCTTCTTGATTTTTTAACCTTCTCGTCATCATGTCAAGCTCAGCACATTCTAAAACTTTCTTAAGTATATCTGTTTCTTTTGGGGTCTCAAAATCTTTCCATTTTTGAGCAAAAGCCATCCTCTCTGCTACTAATATATGGATTATTATTATTACAATTAATTAAAAATTTATGTTTTTCCAATCACCTTCTTTTGATTTGTTGTTAATAATTTACCTGAAATGTTATTGTCCTTTCTAAGTATATATGTTATTTTATCTTTATTAAACCTAGACTTTATCTGTGCATATTGCCACCAATCTATAACAATACCTGTCTTCGACAAGTCCTGGTTTGTTTTTAAATTCCACTGATTATCTACTAGGTCCTTGTATTTCCAGATCTTGCCCTCTTGTATTAAATTTGGGTGGGTTATGGCCTCTATAGGAGATATCCATTCTGGCAAAACTAAAAAATAATCTTTATTTATATTAATCCAAACATCTATAAGTGCCTTCCTAATTATATGTCTCTTAAAATAGGAATATGTTATTTTTTTTAGCTATCAAAAATTGCTTGAATTTTGATGACTTCCAGGTGTACTTCCGGTGCTATTGGAAGCGAGGACTGTGAACTCCGTGGCCCCACTCTTAGCTCTCCCTGTCAGAGGGCTCTGACAGGACCCATAGCTACCCTGTAGGGGTGGTGAAGTAAAGGGGGGCACCTTGCAGGTTGAAGAGAGCCACATCTCTCCTCCCTGTCTTGGAAAATCCCCCTCATCCAAAGATGAGGAGCAGCGACAGTCAACAGGGCAACATGGACAGCCAGAATATCTAAGAGAGTGCAGGAGCGGACTTGGTGAAATAATATTTCCTGTTAAAATTTGACCTTAAGGAAATTTAAGGGGATATATATTTTGAACTATTTGTTAAAATAGCGAACAAGCATTTTGAAAAACTACTAAACAGGAAGGAGGAGAATCCAAGAGAGAGGGCAAAACCTGAGCCTACTGGGCCCACCAAAAGTTGGGAAACAGGCCGTTTCCAGCCTCCGGGGGGCAGGGGAAGCTGTTTTCACCCTCTCCAGGCATTGAATTCTGGGTGTGTTCACTCGCGCTTGTGCAATAGCGTGCGCACAATCTTTCGGCACCCGAGGAAAAAAAGGTTCGCCATCACTGTCCTAGTCAGTGAGTGAGAAGATGAATGAATGAATGAATGAATGAATGAATGAATGAATGAATGAATGAAGCAGACGAACAGGCTGAGCTTGGGAAGGGGGAGTCAAGAGAGAAATCAGTCTGGAGTCATTACGTTTCCACAAGCGATCTTGAATTCCATTAATTCTTGTCTAATGCCAATTTAGTGCTTGCTGTTATCTATCTATCTATCTATCTATCTATCTATCTATCTATCTATCTATCTATCTATCTATCTTTCTATCCATCCATCCATCCATCCATCATCATCATCATCATCATCATCATCATCATCATCATCATAATAATAATAAATTAAATAATAATTTATTGGATTTGTATGCCGCCCCTCTCCGTAGGCTCGGGGCGGCTAACAACAATGATAAAAACAGCATGTGACAATCCAATAATAAAACAACTAAAAACCCTTATTATAAAACCAAACATACACCCAGACATACCATGCATAACTTGTAATGGCCTAGGGGGAAGGAATATCTCATTCCATCCATCCATCCATCCATCCATCCATCCATCCATCCATCCATCCATTTATTTATTTATTTATTTATTTATTTATTTATTTATTTATTTATTCAATTTTTTATGCCGCCCTTCTCCTTATTAATTATTATTATTATTATTATTAGACTCAGGGTGGCTTACAACATGTTAGCAATAGCATTTTTTAACATAGCCAGCATATTGCCCCCTCAATCTGGGTCCTCATTTTACTCACCTCGGAAAGATGGAAGGCTAAGTCAACCTTGAGCCGGTGATGAGATTTGAACCGCTGACCTGCAGATCTAGTGGTCAGCTTTAGTGGCCTGCAGTACTGCACTCTACCCACTGTGCCACCTCAGCTCATACTGTTAGTGGACTAGTTAGTGCCTTTGCACTGGAAGCTCAGAGCTGGCTTTGATTCTTCTTTACCAATGTGGATTTTATTCAGTAAAGTTTATACTCTTGCTAAAAATAATGTCCTTGATGGGATTTTTTTTTCCTGGATTCACCAACAGGACAGTTGACAGTGAGGTGAGACCTCTCCCACAATTAAGTTCTCAAGAAGTCTGCGGCAAGCGAAAGATTAGCTTTGACTAATGCTGTTACCTCTGACAGAGAGAGCAGACACAAGTTAGATTTTTTTAAAAAAAATTGAGCTGCGGTAGCCATATGCTGAGTGTGCAATTTGTTGGATATTTTCCAGCTAGGTTCAACTAGTACCTGCCAACAAAGACCGATTAATTCCCTCTGCATTGCGCAGAATGTGTAAAGAAAGACTGATTCCTGGTTTTTTTAAAAAGCTTAGCGGTATGATGGGGTTTTTTTTAAAAAAAAATCATCTAGAAAGAAGCACAAACCAGTTCTCAGATGAATTATGGATTTTCCTATACCTGCAAAAGATATTGACAAAATTGAATGGGTCCAAAGACGGGCTACAAAAATGGTGGGAGGTCTTAAGCATAAAACGTATCAGGAAAGACTTCATGAACTCAATTTGTATAGTCTGGAGGACAGAAGGAAAAGAGGGGACATGATCGAAACATTTAAATATCTTAAATCTGCACTTCTATTCTACTAGTTTTTCTCATCATTCCTATCGCCCATTTCCTCCCATGTTGACTGTATGACTGTAACTTGTTGCTTATATCCTAAGATTTTTATTAATATTGCTTCTTCATTGCTTATTTGACCCCTATGACAATCATTAAGTGTTGTGCCACATGATTCTTGATAAATGTATATTTTATTTTATGTACGCTGAGAGCATATGCACCAAGACAAATTCCTTGTGTGTCCAATCACACTTGGCCAATAAAATTCTATTCTATTCTATTCTATTCTATTCTATTCTATTCTATTCTAAAGGTTAACCCTTTAAGATATTTAAATGTTTCGATCACGTCCCCCTAAGGTTCAGGAGGGAAGTGTTTTTAATCGGAACACAAGAACAAGGGGGCACAATCTGAGGTCAGTTGGTGGAAAGATCAGAAGCAACGTGAGAAAATATTATTTCACTGAAAGAGTAGTAGATCCTTGGAACAAAATTCCAGCAGACGTGGTTGGTAAAATCCACAGTAACTGAATTTAAACATGCCTGGGATAAACATATATCCTTTGTAAGATAAAATACAGGAAATAGTATAAGGGCAAACTAGATGGACCATGGGGTCTTTTTCTGCCATCAGTCTTCTATGTTTTATGATTCTTCTTCCGTTCTATGATACCATTTGGGTGGAAAGACTCAAAGAGATTTTACAGACTCCTCTGAATAGAAGAATCACAATGTGAATTGATATGTAGGGTTAAATAAGGTTCAGGAGGGAAGTGTTTTTAATAGGAAAGTGAACACAGGAACAAGGGGCCACAATCTGAGGTTAGCTGGGGGAAGCAAAGTGAGAAAATATTATTTGACTGAAAGAGTAGTAGATGCTTGGAACAAACTTCCAGCAAATGTGGTTGATAAATCCACAGTAACTGAATTTAAACATGCCTGGGATAAACATATATCCATCCTAAGATAAAATACAATAAATAGTATAAGGGCAAACTAGATGGACCATGAGTTCTTTTTCTGGTTTCAATCTTCTGTGTTTCTATGCTTCCAAAAAATACCTACTTCCAGAGGCATCTAAAACATTCTCTGCAATTTAATTTATTCTTCTTTCATTAACTGAATTGGCCTGCAGTCTCCTTATTAATAGGTTGGTGTTTCCCCCTTTTTTCTTCTGATTAATCAGTTTTGTCCCATTTCCCCCCCCCCCCTGACATCCGCGCAATCATTTTTCTATCGCTCATGGGCTGCAAGCACATTCATTTTTCATTTTGCTAATATCTACACCCAGATGGATACTGAATCTGCCACGGTCCAAAATTAAAGGCGGAGCTTGAAAAAAAGATTCCGATTTTTATTTTATTTTGTCGTAAGGGCAGGCTAATCTGGAATTCGTTAGTTGTCAAGCCAAGCTTTCAGTTCAATGAAATGGAGAATTCTAAACTGAGCAAATGGGCAATGCTCCCCGAGTCCATAAAAAAGGGCCTTTGATGATATTTTCCTCGTAAAAGATAATATTTAGCATAAAAGCTCTTTGAAAGCACTCTGTGGGATTGAGCAAACTGTTAAGTGCAGAGGAACGTATTGGATGCCACACAAGAAAATTTGTAAATGCGCACACCGTGCTGAATTTAAATTCCAGGCCTATGCTTTTGAACTCCTAGTTAAAGTATAAGTTGTGTGATCTTTAGGGATGCTGTGTGCATTCACAGGCAGAATTGTTTCAGAGAAGATGACATCTATTTGTGACGGTAGAAAGAAAAGCATTAACAACAGCGGCAGACATCAACACCCTTGAAAATGTCCAAAGATACTTCACCAGAAGAGCCCTTCATTCCTCCACTCGAAACAGAATACCCTACGAGACTAGACTTTCAATCCTGGGCCTAAAAAGCTTAGAACTAAGACGCCTTAAACAAGATCTAAGTATTGCCCACAATCTGACTATTGTATTGGCAGTTCTGTGTTAGCAAATACTTCAAAAGAAAAGGATTTAGGCGTAGTGATTTCTGACAGTCTCAAAATGGGTGAACAGTGCAGTCAGGCAGTAGGGAAAGCAAGTAGGATGCTTGGCTGCATAGCTAGAGGTATAACAAGCAGGAAGAGGGAGATTATGATCCCGCTATATAGAATGCTGGTGAGACCACATTTGGAATACTGTGTTCAGTTCTGGAGACCTCACCTACAAAAAGATATTGACAAAATTGAACGGGTCCAAAGACGGGCTACAAGAATGGTGGAAGGTCTTAAGTATAAAACGTATCAGGAAAGACTTAATGAACTCAATCTGTATAGTCTGGAGGACAGAAGGAAAAGGGGAGACATGATTGAAACATTTAAATATATTAAAGGGTTAAATAAGGTCCAGGAGGGAAGTGTTTTTAATAGGAAAGTGAACACAAGAACAAGGGGACACAATCTGAGGTTAGTTGGGGGAAAGATCAAAAGCAACGTGAGAAAATATTATTTCACTGAAAGTGTAGTAGATCCTTGGAACAAACTTCCAGCAGACGTGGTTGGTAAATCCACAGTAACTGAATTTAAACATGCCTGGGATAAACATATATCCATTATAAGATAAAATACAGTAAATAGTATAAGGGCAGACTAGATGGACCATGGGGTCTTTTTCTGCCGTCAGACTTCTATGTTTCTATGTTTCTAAGATCATATGCTGCAACGTCCTGACTGTAAATATCCGATCCGTTATCTGTCTGTCCATCCGTTCATCCATCCATCCATCCATCTCTCTCTGTTTCTCTCTCTCTTATCTATCATCCTGTCTACCCATCCGTCCATCCATCCATCCATCCATGTATCTATCCCATCATTATCTGTCCATCCATCCATCCATCTCTCTCTGTTTCTGTCTCTCTTATCTATCCTTTCTGTCTGTCTGTCTGTCTATGTACGTATGTACGTACCTACGTACCTACCTACTACCTACCTACCTACCTACCTACCTACCTACCTACCTACCTACCTATCTATCTATCTATCTATCTATCTATCTATCTATCTATCTACTCCATCCATTATCTGTCTGTCCGTTCATCCATCCATTTTCTCTCCTATCTATCCCATCCATCCATCCATCCATCCATCCATCCATCCATCCATCCATCCATCTATCCATCCATCTCTCTCTCCTATCTATCTATCTATCTATCTATCTATCTATCTATCTATCTATCTATCTATCTATCTATCTATCTATCTATCTATCTATCTATCTATCTATCTATCTATCTATCTATCTATCTATCTATCTATCCCATCCATCCATCCATCCACTCATCCACTCATCCATCTATCTATCATTCTGCTTATCTGTAGTATATTCTCCTCCAATCAACCTACTGAGTTGTACACACTTTCCCAAATCCATACTTTGGAATTAAAACAACTTCCATAAAGCAATATAAAAATAACAAAGCCAATTCTCCATGTAGGGGAATAATCCTTTAAACATATTCCCTACTCCTTATTATAACGAACCCCTTATGATACCACAAAAACAATTCAGCAGCCAGAAGGGGATTATTTTCTTTGGAATGCTGAATCAAACCAGGGAAGGGTCCTCCAATTACAAAATGCAGCCTCAGTGAATAACCCTCACATTGCAGTTGGAATGTAATTACTTATTTACTAAGCATCGAGCTCAGCAAAGGTTCCGAAATGTCTTACATAATAAAGACACAATTTACAATACTAAACACACACGCTGAGACACATTTGTGGAGCCACAGCGGCATCGTGATTAACTAACAGGTGTGTAGAGACTCCCACAGTTATACAAGGGAAAAGCTCACAGCTCTTTCCAAACCACAATCGCGTTGCATTTTTAAACGTAAAAACCATATTCGGTCTTCCCAAACCAGCCACTGGGACCAAGATAGGTTTCCACTTTGGGATAAGCAATCCTCAGTCCTAAATTCTTATTTCTAGTAGCATCTACGTTATGCTCCAAAAGACTGTGGCATCTTGTCATGTAAGGGATCTTAACTCACAGGAGAGCCTACTTTGAAAGTAACCTCAGAGGAGTTGTATGCTAAGCATATAAAAACGTGTGTGAGAGAGATGCGGGAAGCAGCGTTGATGGTTTCATCATTCTCTTCTGGTATTTGCAATGAGAATTATTACTTTCCAAGGTATGCGTTTACGGAGAAGGAATTGTGTAACAATAACAGTTTTAATTAAAATGCAGTTTTAATTTAATTTTAACTGCATTGTTACAAAAAAAAAAGATGTTCAGACCTTAGAAAAAGTGCAGAGAAAGCAACTAAGGTGATTAAAAGCAACTACGTCTGCATTGGTTGCAGACTTAGTTGCTTTTGGCTGCACTGGTTGCCGATCAATTTCCGGTCACAATTCAAAGTGTTGGTTATGACCTATAAAGCCCTTCATGGCATCGGACCAGAATATCTCCGAGACCGCCTTCTGCCGCACGAATCCCAGCGACCGATTAGGTCCCACAGAGTGGGCCTTCTCCGGGTCCCGTCAACTAAACAATGTCGGTTGGCGGGCCCCAGGGGAAGAGCCTTCTCTGTGGCGGCCCCGACTCTCTGGAACCAGCTCCCCCAAGAGATTAGAACTGCCCCTACCCTCCTTGCCTTTCGCAAACTCCTTAAAACCCACCTTTGTCGTCAGGCATGGAGGAACTGAGATATCTCCCCCTGGCCTGTACAATTTATGTATGGTATGCTTGTGTGTATGTCTGTTTAATAATGTTTTTTTAAAATATTTTATATTGTAAATTATTAGATTTGTTATAAACTGTTTTTATTGTGTTGTGAGCCGCCCCGAGTCTACGGAAAGGGGCGGCATACAAATCTAATAAATAAATAAATAATAAATAAATTAATTAATTTATTTATTTATTACTTAGATTTGTATGCCGCCCCTCTCCGAAGACTCGGGGCGGCTCACAACATGTAAAAACAAATCATAAGCAATCAGGCAAATTTAAAATATTTAAATATTTAAAAAACCCCATATGCTAACAGTCACACACACAGACATACCATGCATAAATTAAACGTGCCCAGGGGGAGATGTTTCAGTTCCCCCATGCCTGACGGCAAAGGTGGGTTTTAAGGAGTTTACGGAAGGCAGGAAGAGTAGGGGCAGTTCTAATCTCCGGGGGGAGTTGGTTCCAGAGGGCCGGGGCCGCCACAGAGAAGGCTCTTCCCCTGGGGCCCGCCAACCGACATTGTTTAGTTGACGGGACCCAGAGAAGGCCCACTCTGTGGGACCTAATCGGTCGCTGGGATTAAAGGCCTGGAGACTAAAACGTATGAAGAACGGTTGCTGGAATTGGGTTTGGCTAGCCTAGAGAAAAGAAGGACTAGAGTGGACATGATAGCGGCCTGCCATTATTTGAAGGGCTGCTATAAAGAGGAGGGGGGTGTCAACTTATTTTCCAAAGGGCCAGAAGGCAGGACAAGAAGCGATGGGTGGAAACTAATCAAGGGGAGAAACAAGGTGGAATTAAGGCAGTGCTTCTCAATTATTTTCTGATACGCCTCCCCAAGAAGAAGTAAACATTTTGCACCCACCACAATAAAATTTTATTGTTAATATTTGTTATTTTACTTACTATAAGCTGCAAGCAAACTATTTTATTCTGTTCTATTCTATTCTATTCTATTCTATTCTATTCTACTCTACTCTACCCTAGTGTAGTCTAGTGTAGTCTAGTCTAATCTAGTCCAGTCCAGTCCAGTCCAGTCATTCTATTCTGTTCTGTTCTGTTCTATTCTATTCTATTCTGCCAAGCATCTGAATTTGGATTACATGACCGGGGAGATGCTGCAAAACTCATAACTGTGAAAAATGGCCATATGTTACACTTCTCTTTTTCACACTCTATCTATCTATCTATCTATCTATCTATCTATCTATCTATCTATCTATCTATCTATCTATCTATCTATCTATCTATCTATCACCTATCTATCTATCTATCTATCTATCTATCTATCTATCTATCTATCTATCTCCATCCATCCATCCATCCATCCATCCATCCATTCTATTTTTTATGCCGCCCTTCTCCTTAGACTCAGGGCGGCTTACAACATGTTAGCCATAGCACTTTTTAACAGAGCCAGCCTATTGCCCCCACAATCCCGGTCCTCATTTTACCCACCTCGGAAGGATGGAAGGCTGAGTCCACCTTGAGCCGGTGGTGAGATTTGAACCGCTGACCTGCAGACCTACAGTCAGCTTTAGTGGCCTGCAGTACTGTACTCTACCCACTGCACCACCTCGGCTCATTGCGACTTAAGACCGTTGCACCATTCCTGGGGTCGCATGATCCAAATTTGGATGCTGGGCAACTGACTCATATTCATGATGGCTGAGGCATCCTTGACTCACATGATCTGGTTTTGCAACCTTCTGACAAGCATAGACAATGAAGATTCAGTTAACAGCCACTTTACGAGGGTTGCCCATAAGGTAATGCACCATTGGACGTAACTCGAGGATAACACGTACGTCCAATTTCTATTCTGTGCCTTTGAACGGCAACAGACCATTTTGTAGCCATGGAAAATCTATTACGTCAGCTTGTTTTCTGGAAAGCATTTGACACTAAATTATCTGCTTTGGAGAAGTATTTCTAATCCGCCTTCGCAATTGAAGTCCTGTCAACTTATATTATTACTGAACGAGCGTCTACTCTTGAAGATACTGCTTTTTTTCATATCAACAAGACTAATCAAAGATTGCAATGAACACTTTAAGATAGCCTGAACTCTTAATATAGAGTTTTATCAATTCTATTTAAATGATGCCGAAATCTATAATATATAGATCCAAACTGAGAAAATCTACCCTTCAGTTATTCAGGGATAACTAGATACATCATCATGTTCAATTCTTCTTCAGCACCATAGAATGAACAAAGAATGTTCTTTCTGCACCAACTCAGGAAGCTCTAACTGCCCAAGGAACTGCTGATACAGTTCTACAGAGGAATCATTGAGTCTGTCATCTGCACCTCTATAACTGTCTGGTTTGGTGCTGCAACCCAACAAGACTGACACAGACATCAGAGGAGAATCAGAACTGCAGAAAAAACAATGGCTGACAACCTTCCATTGAGGACCTGTATAATGCATGAGTCAAAAAGAAGGCTGTGAAAATATTTACTGACCCCTCGCATCCTGGACACAAACTGTTTCAACTCCTACCCTCAAAATGTCGCTACAGAGCACTGCACACCAAGACAACTAGACACAAGAACAGCTTTTTTCCTGAACGTTATCACTCTACTATGAAGTTAGAAAACAAAATACAATAAAATATAGATAGGCTATAAGAAACAAAGTTCAGCAGAATAGCTAGCATATACAGTATGTTAATTGTTAGATGCTTAAATTCTGATACCAAAGTAACCTATATATTGTTAAGTGGTATGCTTTTGTATGGTATGTTTTTGTTTGTACATTTTTTTGTCTTTGTTTCTGTTGTTTTAAATGTAAATATTCAATAAAGATTTTTTTTTAAAAAAACCCACTGTCAAAATATTTACTAAGTCTGCATTACTATTGCTATTATTATTGATTGATTGATTGATTGGATTTGTATGCCACCCCTCTCCGTAGACTTGGGGCGGCTAACAACAATGATAAAAACAACATGTAACAATCCAATCCAATACTAAAATAACTAAAAAAAACCTTATTATAAAAACCAAACATACATGCAGACATACCATGCGTAAATTGTAAAGGCCTAGGGGGAAAGAATATCTCAATTCCCCCATGCCTGATGGCAGAGATGGGTTTTAAGAAGCTTACGAAAGGCGAGGAGGGTGGGGGCAATTCTAATCTCTGGGGGGAGTTGGTTCCAAAGGGCTGGGGCCACCACAGAGAAGGCTCTTCCCCTGGGTCCCGCCAAATGGCATTGTTTAGTTGACGGGACCCGGAGAAGGCCAACTCTATGGGACCTAACTGGTCGCTGGGATTCGTGCAGCAGAAGGCGGTCCCTGAGATAATCTGGTCCGGTGCCATGAAGGGCTTTATAGGTCATAACCAACACTTTGAATTGTGACCGGAAATTCATCGGCAACCAATGCAGACTGCGGAGTGTTGGTGTAACATGGGCACCCATCATTCCAATCACCCGTATCCTCCCACTTATGACTGCACGACTGTAACCTGTTGCTTGTATCCTTAATATTTTTTTTATTAATTTTGATTGTTTCTTCATTACTTATTTGACCCCTGTGACAATCATTAAGGGTTGTATCTCGTGATTCTTGACAAATGTATGTTTTCTTTTATGTACACTGAGAGCATATGCACCAAAGACAAATTCCTTGTGTGTCCAATCACACTTGGCCAATAAAGAATTATATTCTATTCTATTATCTCCCACCTAGTGCCATCCTTCCCAGTCCGTGTGTGCCGCCATCTTCTTTTTGTAATTTTCGGCTTTAAATGTCCTTCTGCACATACGCGGAAGTAGAATCGGTGCCTTTTTTCCTGGTTTGGATGGTTTCTCAGATGTGTTTTGACTTGAAAGTCCTTCTGCGCATGCCTGGAATTGGAATGGCACTGTGGGATGCACATGTCTGCGAGTGTATTATGCGTGGGAAACATCGCGATGTACACTGGTAGCAAAAGGTAAGCGGAACCCACTCCAATCTTTCCAAGCCATGTAACCCAAGAATGAGATTTTGAAAAACTTCCCGAAGGTGGTCAAGATGGGGACAATAGTAACCCGTAGGGGGCGTTGTTTGAAAGAAGGTGTGGTATATAAAAAATGGTATATAAAAAAGAAGATAAATATTTGATTACCCATATTCTAACAGCATCTAGGGTAATATATGCTCAATTATGGAAAAGCGAGGACATACCAAAATAATAATAATAATAATAATAATAATAATAATAATAATAATAATAATAATTATTATTATTATTATTATTATTATTATTATTATTATTATCATTATCATTATTATTATTATTATTATTATTATTATTATTATTAATTGGATTTGTATGCCGCCCCTCTCCGCAGACTCGGGGCGGCTAACAACAATAATAAACACAACATGTACAATCCAATAATAAAAAACAACTAAAAACCCCTATTATAAAACCAAACATACACACAAACATACCATGCATAAGTTGTAATGGCCTAGGGGGAAGAGCTATTAAAAATATTATGGAATGTGCCGAGATGGATATGTTAACCAAAAAATTAGAAGGGAAAGAAGAAACGGATTATTATACAGTTTGGGATAAATTCTACAATTAGTTAAAAAAAAGAAACAGCTAATTACGTGAAATAGGATTTAAGGTTTAAAAGATTAATAATTGATACGTTTTTTAAAAAAAATTAAAACTAGATTTTTTTTGAACTATCTTTTTCTTTTCGTTTTTCCTTTTCTAAATTTCAGTTTCCTCTTATGAAATGCACAGTATCTACAGTGAATATAGACAAAAATGTTCTCAATTGATGTAAAAACGTATCCAACTCCGTATGTGCTTCTGATGAATATTAGGATGTAAACCATCCCGGATATATGTGTGGTTTTCTTTTATGTTTGTGTGTTTTTATATGTCCATCTTGTTTTAAATAAAAAAAAATTTAAAAGAAAGAAAGAAAGAAAGAAAGAAAGAAAGAAAGAGAAGGCATGGAGATAAATGAAAGCCCGTTTCTTGAGTCCCGCAAGACAGCGTTGTTTAATTGATGGGGGCCCAAAATAAGCATTGAAACAAATTTGTCTACATTGGCTGAGAATGATTGATAGTTGTTTTCCTATTTGCCGGTGACATTTAGCAGAAAGGGAAACCAAACCAGAGGAAACCATCAATTACTCTCCTTAATGTAGCTCTCAGTAAGAAAATAAAGAATTTGGCTCAGTTCCTCTGGCTTTGTTGCGGTAGCAAAACAAGGATTGGCCGTTGGTTGTCAGTGGCGAGCAGCGGTGGGCTATGAGCCGGAACGCTAAATTGCGCTCGCTGCCGCGGCTCATAAGTTCTTGCGGAATCAGCGCAATTTTGCTGCTGCACCTGTGGAGGTAGCAAAATTGCTCCTGTGCTCAGCAAGGTTTTACCTGCAGCTCCCTGCACGATTTTGCTACCTCTACAGGTGCACCAGCAAAATCGTGCTGGTCCTGCAAGAACTTACGAGCCATGGCAGCGAGCGCAATTTAGCGTTCCGGCTCATAGCCCACCGCTGGTGGCGAGGAAACCCAAACACCTTGGTAGCCTTACAAGGACACACATTCAATTACTAAGATTGTTGGACAAGCAGGCACAAAAACAGCCAGGGAATAGCAATAGCATTTAGACTTATATACTGCTTCATAGCGCTTTATAACCCTCTCTAAGTGATTTATGTAAGAAATAACTGTTGTGAGCCACTCTGAGTCTTTGGAGAGGGGTGGCATACAAATCTAATAAATAAATAAATAAGTTTATTTCTGGAGGTAATATTACAATGCAAGTAAATGGCTTGTAACCATAGGAAAGGTTGATGTAAGCTATAATCAGTATGTAATCATGAGTTTGCTAATTGTGCTGCAACCTGATTGGCTGTAACCTATATACAATGGTACCTCTACCTAAGAACACCTCTACTTTTGAACTTTTCCAGATAAGAACCAGGTGTTCAAGATTTTTTTGCTTTTTCTCAAGAACCATTTTCCACTTACAGACCCAAACCTCTGAAACTGTAACCGGAAAAGGCAGGGAGAAGCCTCCGTGGGGCCTCTCCAGGAATCTCCTGGGAGGAAACAGGGCCTCCACCCTCCCTGTGGTTTCCCCAATCACACACATTATTTGCTTTTACATTGATTCCTATGGGAAAAATTGCTTCTTCTTACAAACTTTTCTACTTAAGAACCTGGTCACGGAACGAATTAAGTTCGTAAGTAGAGGTACCACTGTATAAGGAGTAACACCCTTGCAGGGATGTGGTTTGTTATAGAGTGGTTTGTTCTGGGTGGTTTGTTATAGTGATCTGCGCCACCTCGCCCCGCTGTCAGTCAACAGGAGTCCTGATATAGTACCAGTCTATTGAGTAGTTAGAAAGTCAGGGCTGGGCAGCACAGGGAAATGACAGTTAGTAACTTCAAAGCCAGCCAGCCACACACCACAATCAATGTCTAAAAAACCACATACAAAAATCAGCCAACTTTTGGAATTGCAACAACAGATTTAGGAAAGTACATAGGCACAAAGAAAACATGGTTCATACATTACATTCAAATAATTTGTTTGGAGAGTGTTATGGTTAGCTCTGGCACAGCTCCTGTCCCAAGGACTGTGGATGTGGGGGAGACATCCACATGCCGCAGGCCTGTTTTGCTCCCGGTGGAATCTGATGATGAAGGCTCCTCTGACCAAGAAGACATGAGTGACAGGGAGGAGGAGAGTGGGGCAGACAGCTCAGAAGGAGATCAATTATCTAGCTCCTCCTTGGATTCAGAACAAGAGTTAATGATACAGCCACGCATGCGGAGAGCAATGCATAGGCAACAACAACTGAGAGATTATTATCAAAGAAAATGAGGCCACCTATGGTTGGGTGGGGCTGTGGTAATTAGTGAGGCTGCTATAAATAGCAGCCTGTGGGTTTGGCCATTGTGGAGGATTATTTTGATCGTTGTGTTTCGTGCCTGCCTTGCTGACTTTGACCTTGGTGTGCTGATTTTCCCCCGCTTTGAAACTAAACCAGAGCAAAGTGTGTTTCACTTTGTGAAAGAAGAAGGACTGTGAATTGCCTCACAGCTGCAAGCTAAGTATCACAGAACTGATAAGGGACTTGTACCAATTACCAGTTTGTTTGGAGACCAGTGCTCTTTGCTATACAAAAAGAGGGCTTAGTTTATCGGGATTTTCGGTATAAAGAACATTGTTTTGAATTTTCAAACGTGTGTGTGTCTGAAATTTGTACCTGTGAATTTTCGGGAGGATTCTACCAGAGACCACGACAGAACAGAGAGTATATTTTGATTGGGACCGTTGTAGCGTTTGAGGGTATGTTTGAATTATTTATTGCACCTTTAGGTTGCCCTATAGCTACTGTTGTGTGAATTCCACGCAAGTCGCTGAAAAAGACACAATAAATGGCAAGGATATAAGTGTGAAAAGATTAGTGGAAAAAGAAAACAAAAGTGTTAAGATTTAAAAAGCAGTACAACATTTTTAAATCCTTAGGAAACTAAAAAGGCTATTTATGTGGCATTCAGAAGACCATAGTCAGCAACAGGAACGCATCTCTAGGGACCAGGTTGTAAACAGAGTTGTAAAAATCAATGTTATGTAAACCAATATTGAAATGATGGAGCAAAATTAAAGATGCAGGAAGGCTGTTAACGATGGTGATTTCATGACAATGAGCTGCCCTTAATGATGATTGTTAAAAGCAACAGTCAGAAAAATGAGCGATGTAGATGGGGTTTTCCCCCCCCTTTTTTTTTCTGGATGTGGAGGTTGGTTGCTAAATAAAGTTAACGTCTCTTTAATGATGCCTTGATAAGACCACACTTGGAATATTATAGCATTTAGACTGATGACTGACCATTGTTGGAGCATCAACATAGAATGTCCACAGATTGAACACTCCAGAAAAAGCTATGAGCGAAAATATTTACCTTAAATTCAAGGGGAATTCTGGGAGTTGGTCCAAATATCTTCAAGTTGCCAAGGTTGGGAAACACTGCTCTAGAACATATGTACCTACCTGAATGTTCCCCAACAGAAGAGGACATTTATTTATTTTTAGAGTTGAAAGGGACCATGAAGGCCATCGAGTTCAACCCCCTGCCCAAGCAGGAACCCTATAGCACACCAGTCAAGTGGCAGTTCAATCTTCTCTTAAAAATGTCCAGAATGTTGGAGTTCACAACGTCCGCTGGTAGGTTGTTCCATTGGTTGATCGCTCTGACCGTCAGGAAGTTCCTCCTTATCTCCATGTTGAATCTCTCCTTGGTCAGCTTCCAGCCGTTGTTCCTCATCCGGCCCTCTGGTGCCCTGGAGAATAAAGTGATCCCCTCCTCTCTGTGACATCCCCTCGTATACTTGTAGACTGCTATCATGTCCGCTCTGGCCCTCCTTTTCTCTAGGCTACCCATGCCCAGTTCCCTCAGTCTCTCTTCGTAAGTCTTGGTTTCCAGTCCCTTAATCATCTTGGTTACTCTTTTTTGCACCTTCTCCAGAGTTTCAATGTCTCTTTTGAAGTGTGGTGACCAGAACTGAATACAGTACTCCAGGTGTGGTTGGACCAGGATGTAGTAGAGTGGTATTAAGACTTCCCTGGTCTTGGAGTGTATTCCCCTGTTGGTAAAAGATGTTAGCAAGAGTAATTGAAAGGGGTGGGGGAGAAATATTGCAGCTCCTGGTCTGCTTAAACACAGATAACCAGGCAGAATGCAGAAAAGGATGTCTCATTTGATCCTGCTGGCTTCCCAGCCAGAAATTTTAAGTGGCTGGCCAATTACTGATAATGTTTTTAAAAGATTTCACTTAAAACCAAGGAACAGTTGGCTAAAACTGGGATGGTGTAGACATGAGCTAACAGACCTATTTATTTTACTTATTTTGGATTCTAACCACCTTCTGCATAATACTGTACCTATTTGAGCCATTCAGAAGCCTTTTATGCTAGAATAGAATAGGAGAGTTGGAAGGGACCTTGGAGGTCTTCTAGTCCAACCCCTTGCTTAAGCAGGAATCCCTGCATTACTACTAGGTTATCCACACAGGGATTTTTGCTTATTTTTTGGCAATCTGTGTGTGTCCGTATGTGTGTACACACAGCTTTGAGTCAGTGGATATCTTTGTTTGCTGATCATTCATTCATTCATTCATTCATTCATTCATTCATTCATTAGATTTGTATGCTGCCCCTCTCCGAAGACTCGGGGTGGCTAACAACAATATAAAAAGACAATGTAAACAAATCTAATATTAAAACAATCTAAGAAACCCCAATTTAAAGAACCACTCATACATACAAGCATACCATGTATAAATTCTATAAGCCTAGGGGGAAGGGAAATTTCAATTCCCCCATGCCTGACGACAGAGGTGGGTTTTAAGGAGCTTGCGAAAGGCAAGGAGGGTGGGGGCAGCTCTGATATCTGGGGGGAACTGGTTCCAGAGGGCCGGGGCCGCCATAGAGAAGGCTCTTCTCTTGGGTCCTGCCAAACGACATTGCTTAGTCGACGGGACCCGGAGAAGGCCAACTCTGTCGGACCTAACCGGTCGCTGGGATTCATGCGGCAGAAGGCGCTCCCGGAGATATTTTGGTCCGATGCCATGAAGGGCTTTATAGATCATAACCAACACTTTGAATTGTGACCGGAAATTGATCGGCAACCAATGCATACTGCGGAGTGTTGGTGTAACATGGGCATATTTGGGGAAGCCCATGATTGCTCTTGATTATGACAAAGACATCCATGCAATAACTAACTAAATGTAAATCGCTCCAAACTAGACTTCAGAAAATATGATTTCAGCAATAGAGTGGTCATTCACTACCGGACTCTGTTGTTTCTTCCCCCAATCCCAAAATCTTCAACCTTACATGATCTACAATAGACCTCTCCCCTTTTCCAAGAGGTCTGTAAGGGGCGTGCATAAGTACGCCTTCGTGCCTACCGTTCCTATCCAAATGTCTTTTTTATCTTTTCTATCTCTACTTTATACTTATATTATGTTAAACATGCTACAATACAATACTATATTTGTATGACAAATAAAATAAATAAAAATAAATAAAATAAATAAACTATGTACAGTGGTACCTCGTGATACGAACCCCTCGAGATACGAACATCTCGAGATACGAACCCAGGGTTCGGAAATTTTTTGCCTCTTGTTACAAACTTTTTCTGGCTTACGAACTTACCACAGCTTACAAAATGGTGCTCCGCTGGGCGCCGCCCCCCGGCTGTCATCTTTTAAAACAGCCAGGGGGCTTCTCGGCTTTCTCCCGAACACCGAACCCGGACGTTCGGCAAAAGTTCGGGTTCGAGTTCCGGAGGCCGCCGAAAAGCGCCCGGCTGTTTCAGAAGGTTATAGCCGGGCAGCGGCGCCTGGCGGAGTGTTGTTTTTACAATCGGCAGCGGCGTTTTCAGCCGATCTGGAGGCTGAAACAGAGGTGGGGAATCCCAATAGGGAATTCCATGGGTGGAGCTTTGACGTCATGAAGACGTCCTTCCTGGGGGCCATTTTTCTGCCGACCAGGAAGGACGTCTTCGTGAAGTCAAAGCTCCGCCCATGGAATTCCCTTTTGGGATTCCCCACCTCCGTTTCAGCCTCCAGATCGGCCGAAAACGCCACTGCCGATTGCAAAAACGGTGCAGCCTCCGGAACCCGAACCTGAACCCGAACTTTTGCCAAACCTCCGGGTTCGGTGTTCAGGAGAATGCTGAGAAGCCCCCCGGCTGTTTCAGAAGGTGACAGCCGGGGGGCGGCGCTTCTCGGCGGCCTCCCGAACCTGAACCCGAAAAGTTCGGGTTTGGGTTCGGGTTCAGGAGAACGCCGAGAAGCCCCCCGGCTGTTTTAAAAGGTGACAGCCGGGCGGCGGCGCCCAGTGGAGTGCCATTAATCGCTTTTACATTGTTTCCTATGGGAAACATTGTTTCGTCTTACGAACTTTTCGCCTTATGAACCACCTTCCAGAACCAATGAAGTTCGTAAAATGAGGTATTACTGTACTTGGTAATATTTGCATTGTTATTCTGACTTATTATGTGTATGACTTTAGACTGTTCATCTGAAGAGTTTATTTCTCAAAATAAACTTTAATTCAAGTTAGTGTAACTGTGCGTGGCTGAGTAAGTTATTCACAACTAATGTCATTTTTGTGCGTGCACAACCTTGATAAACAAGGATGACTCTGCTCATACGTTAACGTAGACAAACCCATTACCTGACCTTTTCTCCCTGTTCACTTTACATACACAACTCCTGAAATAATAAAGGAGCATCTTAGATCATTAGACCAGGACAGTTTAAGCTTTGCAATGTCTTTTTTGTCAGAAATCTATTGAAAACTTAAGTTATTGTTCATTGTTCCGAGTCGTGGCGTGACAGATTGCATGAACGCCCAAAGAGCTCTTATCAATTCATACCAAACATACAGCGAACATCCATTATCCTCTTCTCTCCCGGTATTTTATTCACAAATACCTCCCTCCCAGCTGTTCAAGAGCTAAAAGAGGGAGGCAAAAAAAAAATTGACTTGGCAACAACACATTACTGTAGCACAATCCAACAATTAAGCACTTTTCTTGGAGTAGCTTGCATTCCATTCACTGGAGAAGCTACCCCAATTTGATTGCTTTGTTCCTTCTGGAGTGTGGGAGGAACATCATCAACTCTTGTATAAGCAAGATGAAGAAGACATTATTATTAAACTAGAAGCGGTTACCAGCAACCCGAACTCAAACACGCACCTTGGTAAAGTTGACTCATCCTGGCAAAGTCTCGGAGTGTCACCATGCAACGTTAGAAGTAATCAGGAAGAAATTTAGAACGATGGGCTCTTAATTCTGGCTTCTCTTTTTTCTTTCACTGACCTTACCAGCTGTTGTGGTTAGCTCTGGCCCAGCTCCTGCCCCAAGGACTGTGGATGTGGGGGAGACATCCACATGCCACAGGCCTGTTTTGCTCCCGGTGGAATCTGCTGATGAAGGCTCCTCTGACCAAGAAGACATGAGTGACAGGGAGGAGGAGAGTGTGGCAGACAGCTCAGAAGGAGGTCAATTATCTAGCTCCTCCTTGGATTTGCGGAGAGCTATGCATAGGCAACAGCAACTGAGAGATTATTATCAAAGAAAATGAGGCCACCTGTGGTTGGGTGGGACTGTGGTCATTAGCGAAGCTGCTATAAATAGCAGCCTGTGGGTTTGGCCATTGTGGAGGATTATCTGATCGTTTTGTTTCGTGCCTGCCTTGCTGACTTTGACCTTTGTGTGCTGATTTTTCCCCGCTTTGAAACTAAACCAGAGCAAAGTGTGTTTCACTTTGTGAAAGAAGAAGGACTGTGAATTGCCTCACAGCTGCAAGCTAAGTATCTCAGAAGTGATAAGGGACTTGTACCAATTACCAGTTTGTTTGGAGACGAGTGCTCTTGGCTATACCAAAAGAGGGCTTAGTTTATTTTGATTTGTGGTATAAAGAACATTGTTTTGAATTTTCAAACGTGTGTGTGTCTGAAATTTGTACCTGTGAATTTTCGGGAGGATTCTACCAGAGACCTCGACAGAACACCAGCCAACCCTGCAGGGAGAGAAACAGGCTGATTCTATTATTGATCGACGTCTACACTCACTCACTTGTTGCTCAAAGTAAGTGTAGGCTGTTATCCCCACCAAAATTGGCAAATTAAATTTCTCCGGACAGAAGACTGGACAGAATTGGTTGAATACCCCCTCTGCCTTTAATACATTCTTGCTTTCAACAATAGCAGCCAATCCGTAGAAATAAACTATGATAAAAACCAAACTACTCTTTGTATAGTAATTAGTATAAAATAACATGGCTAAGAAATAACCAAGGATGTGTGAAAGGTTTTATATCAGAATATATTTTATTCATTACACTGTCTCTATCTTCCCTAGAATCCACAACGGACTGAGAATTAGTGTATCCGCTAGATAACAAGCTGAAATTAAGTGAATGAAGTAAAAATAGCAGAACGAGGGGTGGAGTCTTTTACATAAATTTCCCCAAACCTCCAAAAGTTACCCAGAGCTACTCCATATATCAAAATCCACAAATAATTAAATTGGTCTCCCAGCAGAAGTGATGTCAACGTGAATAAACATCATACGTCCACGCCTCTCAATGTGTCACTCTAGAACCAGCACATTCATGTAGTATTCCTTGTGTAGGTCAAAGGCCATATTGATGGGCAGGCTCAGATATGCCAGAAACCGCACACGGGTGCTTAGTTCACATTATGCTGTTAGCATAATTTACCATGTGTGTTGCTCAGGCTTTGCAATTACGGATTTCTGGGTAGGCCTGGAAACTTCAGGGAAAGTTCATGTTCTCAGGAACAGACAGTGTTGTATGAGATTATCAGAAGGGATGGGAGTATTAGCTGGTAACATTAGATGCAATCCTTTGCCTGGCTTTCTCAGAGCTTCCTATAAACTTCTATTATTATACCTGCAGCGTTATCTATGATATGCTGGCATTTTTATGAATTACAGCATCATTTATTTATTTTATTTATTTAATTATTTATTTTATTTATTTTATTTATTTTATTTATTTTATTTATTTTATTTATTTTATTTATTTTATTTATTTTATTTATTTTATTTATTTTATTTATTTTATTTATTTTATTTATTTTATTTATTTTATTTATTTTATTTATTTTATTTATTTTATTTATTTTATTTATTTTATTTATTTTATTTATTTTATTTATTTATTGGATTTGTATGCCACCCCTCTCCGTGGGCGGATAAATATTTATTTATTTATTTATTTATTATTATTATTATTATTATTATTATTATTATTATTATTATTATTTATTAGATTTGTATGCCGCCCCTATCCGTAGACTCGGGGCGGCTTACAGCAATGATAAAAACAATATATAATGACAAATCTAATAGTTAGAATCTAAAATAACAATAATACATTTAAAAAGTCTAAAAAACAAGAAACCCCAATATATGATAACATACAGTCATATCATGCACAAAAAATTATTTATTTATTTATTTATTTATTTATTTATTTATTCATTCATTCATTCATTCATGCATTCATTCATTCATTCATTCATTTATGAGATTTGTATGCTGCCCCTCTCCGAGGACTTGCAGAGGCTCACAACAAAATCCAATGTCACAAATCCAATATATTAAAAAAACACATTAAAAACCCATTATTAAAACCATACAACTCAGACAGACCATACACAATTCTACCATAGCCTTAGCATAGCCTAGGGGCAACTCAGTTATCCCATGCCCGGAGACATAGGTGGGTTTTGAGTAGCTTACGAAAGGCAAGGAGGATGGGGGCGGTTCTAATCTCTGGGGGGAGTTGATTCCAGAGAGCTGGGGCCGCCACAGGGAAGGCTCTTCCCCTGGGTCCCGCCAGATGACATTATTTAGTCGATGGGACCTGGAGCAGGCCAATTCTGTGGGACCTTATCAGACATTGTGATTCGTGCGGCAAAAGGCGGTCCCGAAGGTATTCTGGTTGGATGCCATGTAGGGCTTTATAGGTCATTACCAACACTTTGAATTGTGACTGGAAACTGATCAGCAACCAATGCAGGCCGTGGAGTGTTGCCGAGACGTGGGCGAATCTGGGAAGCACCATGATAGTTCTCGTGGCTGCATTTTGCAAGATCTGAACTTTCCAAACACTTTTCAGAGGTAGCCTCATGTAGAACTGTGCATATGTATTAGCTGGATTATTTATTTATTGATTGATTGATTGATTTTGTCCATTGCACAATGAGAGTTACATTGGGTATACATATAGTAAATATATAATGAAGGTTATAGAGGATATACTCATAGTAAAATATATCTAAGAAAGAATAGAAGAGAATAAATAGGAATAAAATATATCAGTGAAAGAATAGAATAAATATAGGAAAGAAGACATGGTATAGGAGATATAGGAGAGCAATAGGACAGGGGACGGAAGGCACGCTGGTGCACTTATGTATGCCCCTTACTGACCTCTTCGGAATCTGGAGAGGTCAACCGTGGATAGTCTAAGGGTAAAGTGTTAGGGGTTTGGGGATGACACTACAGAGTCCGGCAATGAGTTCCACGCTTCGACAACTCGGTTACTGAAGTTACAGTCAAGTTGGGGCGGTTAATATTAAGTTTAAATCTGTTGTGAGCTCTTGTGTTGTTGTGGTTGAAGCTGAAGTAGTCGCTGACAGGCAGGACGTTGCAGCATATAATTTTGCGGGCAATACTTAGAACTTGTTTAAGGCGTCTTAGTTCTAAGCTTTCTAGACCCAGGATTGTAAGTCTAGTCTCGTAGGGTATTGTATTTTGAGTGGAGGAGTGAAGGGCTCTTCTGATGAAGTATCTTTGGATATTTTCAAGGGTGTTAATGTCTGAGATGCGATATGGGTTCCAAACAGATGATTAGGTCCTAGAGAATTATAAAAGGGTACTGTGTGAAATAAGTTTAGGACAAGTTAGCATAAATTGCTTCTTTTAGCTCTTTTGGCTTCTCGTCTATCTTTGAATTCTTCGCAACACAACACATACATACTTCCACATCCAGGACAAACCTCCCCTATAAAACAACGTGTCTGTAAACTAGACAGCCACTTATTCTAGTTTACTCTGTAAATCAGACAGCCACTAATTCACAAATTATTATTTTCTGATAGATGCTAAATGAGAGGGCCTCCGGGGGATGCTTCCACTAAAAGTGGAGCCGACACTGCAGCAGAATAAAATAGCTTGTAATGACTCTTCAGGAAACAAGGGGACTTGACATAATCCATAAGGGCTCATAACATTTTGCAAAAAAAAATTGTTCTCATTTGGATTCACAGCACTGGGAGATTAGGAAAAGGTATATTTGCACCTTTCAAACGGACACCTGGTTCACATACTTCCTTTTCTAACCACTTTTGGAAAGTTGCTTGTTAGCTGGATTTTAGCTATTAGGAACTGTTGGCGTGACAAGTTTTACAGCATCAAACGAGTTTGTTTCCATTCTCAGCAAAAGAAGTGTCTAAAAAGGACTTAAGTTTAAGGACTTTTTTTTACCTATAATTTTAAAAATTAGATGTAAGGAAATGAGCTGCTGAAAATAAAACTAGTTCATATTCCTAACACAGTTCTACCGTACACCCGCCCATTCCTTTCTTCCCTTCATTCTTCTTCTTTCCTTTTTTCTTTCTTTCCTTTTGTAGGTCTGTATGTTCATTGACTGTTTTGTCTTTATGTCTTGGTTTATTGTCAAAGCATACGATTATTGCTTATGTAATTTGCCACGTTTTAATTGTTAATTGTAATTATTTGTTTCTTATGTATTTATTGTATATTTGTAAATAAAATTCTTTTTTTAAATTTAAAATTAAAATAAAAAGTTTAAGGACTTTTAAAAAACCCTTTTGAAATAAACAGCAAGGGCATAGTTAGAATTTTGATGTGACCAGTCCAGATGGATTTGAAATAAGATTTTGACATTTATTATAAGAAAACTTCCCATAGGAAAAAGACTTTTGTTTTTAATGTTTTTAAACAAATTAATAATAATAATAGGATAACTTTGAAGACTTTGAAGACCTTTGAAGGCTGGACACTAGAGGGAGCCGAAAGGAACTATAGATTATGATTAAACTGAATTTTAATATGTCTAATGGGTTTTAAGTTTTGAATTGGTTTAGTTTTTAACTTTGATTTCTAATGTGCTATTTCTATGTATTTATTTTTTATGTTGTAAGAGTCTCTGGAGAAGGGCAATCTAGAAATCTAAATAGATAGATAGATAGATAGATAGATAGATAGATAGATAGATAGATGATAGATAGATAGATAGATAAGGAGGAGAAGGAGAAGAAGAAGAAGAAGAAGAAGAAGAAGAAGAAGAAGAAGAAGAAGAAGAAGAAGAAGAAGAAGGAGTACTTTTAATTTTACTTTACTATTTCAGAGTGGAGTGAACTATTGTAACAGTGCAAATTGTTAAGGAGTGTGCAGAACCCTTGAATTATCCAGGACATGCATAGACTAAAATGTGGGATTCCAGCAGATATCCAGGAGATAGGACTAATTATTCAGTCATACAAGACAGATACATGAAAGTGTATTAAAAAGTGTTTATTTTAGAAATAGCACAGTCAAGTTAAACAGTCTGGTCATGCACATTCAAATCAGTCAATATCTCTCAACACAGTAATAATAGTACAAGTCTGTCTTTGTCTTACATGTCAGACATACATTACAGCTTACAAATCCATCAAACTAACACAGAGCTTACTAAATCAGTCACAGTGAATCATCAGAAAGAATAGAGAGAGCAGAGAGAGAGAATCATGCTTTTTGGCTCCCTCTTGAGGCAATTTGCAACGCTACCTCTTAAAGGTATAATACTTCAATACATATAAACATTCATTGTTAGCCTGTTTATATATTGCCAACCCAACTGTCTTGTACATAGTAGTAAGATAAATTCAATTAGACTGGACTGGACTGGACTGGACTGAACTGGACTGGAGTAGAGTAGAGTAGAGTAGAGTAGAGTAGAGTAGAGTAGAGTAGAGTAGAGTAGAGTAGAGTAGAGTAGAATAGAATATAGAGCTGGAAAGGACCTTGGAGGTCTTCTAGTCCAGCTCCATGTTCAAGCAGGAGAACCTATACTATTTCAGATACGTGACTGTCTAGTTTCTTCTTTAAAGCTAAGTAATCTCTCTAATGCCACTATTGTGGCCCACCAGCAGAGCTGGAATCAGATTCAGACAGTGAGGAAGTTGAGGAGGAAGATGGGCTAGTCCTGGAGTCTGGGGAAGGTTCGGACGAGGGCTCTACATCAGAGGCAGAGAGGGGGCCAGGGCAGTCTGACAGTTATCAGCTGCCTTTGGAGTCAGACATCAGTGAGGCAGAGGAACATCTGGAGCCTATTCCCAATGGGTTGCCAGAGTTGTCAGATGAAGGGAACACCCGAGGAACAAGGGATGACTTGGGAGTAAGGCTACAGGTGGACAACCAATGTCCCTTCCCAAAGGGAATAAAATGGGAGCGAACAGAGAGGGGAGTTTACAAAGATTTGAAGATAACGGCCTGGCAGCTCTCCAAGCCAGATAAGATCCGTGAATGTAAATTTACCCTTGAAAGACTTTGCTGGATGTGAATGAGAAGAATTCACAGTAATTTAATAAAAAAGGGGTGTTTTTTGTCAGGACAAGGAGTCTCCTTTGTGGTTTGGGAATGCTTAGGTGAGAACAGCCACTGACCTAGAGATAGGGTAACTGAAGTACCTGTTGCAATTGGAGAGACAGGCTATATCAGTGAGGGTAAACCTATGGCAGGGGTGTCACAGGTGGAGCCATATCTTCCGGCATGCAAGCTCCAATGTGCATGTGTGTACCAGCCAGCTGATTTTTGGCTCGCACAGAGGCTCCGGGAGAGTGTTTTTTGCTTCCAGAGAGCCTCCAGGGGGATGGAGGAGGGCATTTTAACCCTTCCCTGGCTCCAGGGAAGCCTTTAGAGCCTGGGGAGGGTGAAACACGAGCCTACTGGTGTAGCAGAATTTGGGAAACAGGCCGTTTCCAGCCTCCAGAGTGCCTCCAGGGGGTTGGGAAGCTGTTTTTGCCCTCCCCAAGCATTGAATTATGAATGTGGGCACTCACACATGCACAGTAGTGCATGTCTCACAGATTAGGTCCCATAGAGTTGGCCTTCTCTGGGTCCTGTCGACTAAACAATGTCATCTGGCGGGCCCCAGGGGAAGAGCCTTCTCTGTGGCAGCCCCGGCCCTCTGGAATCAACTCCCCCCAGAGATTAGAACCACCCCCACCGTCCTCACCTTCTGCAAGACTCTATGCCAGCAGGGATGGGGTAATTGATGTATCCCCTTGTTGGCTAGTAAGATTTATGTATGGTTATGATTGGGTAGTATTGACTGTTTTTAAATGATAGTGGGTTTTTAGCTATAGTTTGAATTATTGGATTTGTACTGCATTGTTTATTGTTGTTGTGAGCCGCCCCGAGTCTTCGGAGAGGGGCGGCATACAAATCTAATAAATTATTATTATTATTATTATTATTATTATTATTATTATTATTATTATTATATGTCAGTACAACACAGCAAACGAGATCACTATGCTGGATTTCGTATTTTATCACCAGTCGGGCGCTTCCCAAGCACCTAGGACTGCGTGATGTAGCGGCGAATTATGTTTGCCGATCCCAGTAAAGCAGCCTTTTGCAATTGACAGATGGAGATTTTGTCAATTCCAATGGTTTTCAAATGTCCGCTGAGATCCTTTGGTACTGCGCCCAGCGTGCCAAGTACCACTGGGACCACTTTCACAGGCTTATGCCAGAGTCGTTGCAGCTCGATTTTTAGATCTTCATATTTCACCAATTTCTCTAGCTGCTTCTCCTCAATTCTGCTGTCCCCTGGGATTGCGATGTCGATGATCCATACTTTCTTTTTCTCCACGATCACAATGTCTGGTGTGTTATGCTTCAGAATTCGGTCAGTCCGAAGTCAGAAGTCCCACAGTAGTTTTGCTTGCTCATTTTTGACAAGCAAAACTACTGTGGGACTTCTGACTTCAGACTGACCGAATTCTGAAGCATAACACACCAGACATCATCATCATCATCATCATCATTATTATTATTATTATGTGCACGCTCTTTCGGTACCCGAGGAAAAAAAGGTTCACCTTCACTGGGCTATATTGTTTGTCCAGTGTAAATCTTTGTTTTCAATCCAAGATTGACTTCCAATGATAACTGAAGTGGTTAGCTGCTTGGTGCACTCAGAACAAGAGATAGGTTTCATTGTTTTCCTTCTTGTTTGCAGGACAGTAAGATTGGCAGCTGAGTAAGACATCTTGAGAAAAACCCGTTGACAATTGCTACTTCTAAGGTGGAGTAGCTCTCCAAAGCCGGATGAAATCTAACGCCACACATTTGAAAGAGAGGTGTCCCCTGTGGGAAGGAGATTTATGCTGCTTTATGTGTTGAAGAAAAGTGGTTGAAGCACTTTGCCGATTCTTCTTTTTTAAAGTTGTTGGTTGCTACTATGCAAAAAGGATGTTGACACTCTAGAAAAAGTGCAGAGAAGAGCAACCAAGAGGATTAGGGGACTGGAGGCTAAATCATACGAAGAACGGTTGCAGGAACTGGATATGTCTAGTCTAATGAAAAGAAGGACCAGGGGAGACATGATAGCAGTGTTCCAGTATCTCAGGGGTTGCCACAAAGAAAGAGTTAACCTATTCTCCAAAGCACTTGAGGGTAGAACAAGAAGCAATGGGTGGAAACTAAACAAGGAGAGAAGTAACTTAGAACTAAGGAGAAATTTCCTGACAGTGAGAACAATTAATCAGTGGAACAGCTTGCCTCCAGAAGTTGTGAATGGTCCAACACTGGAAGTTTTTAAGCAGATGTTGGATAACCATCTGTCTGAAGTAATGTAGGGTTTCCTGCCTAAGCAGGGGGTTAGACTAGAAGACCTCCAAGGTCCCTTCCAACTCTGTTGTTATTCTTATTGTAAAGGGGTTGTGTGAGTGCCAGTGGAGGCTTAACTTAACCGGGACGTTTTGATAGTAATGTAGTTTTTAGTTTGGATTCTCTGAGTTTGTGTTTTCTTTATTCCGATCGGACTGGGCCCTAGACAGAACAGTGGCCATGCCCCACTTCTTCTGCTTCCTTGCAGCTCCATCATCACCCCACCTTGTGGTGGCGGCACTGACCTCCTACCCCAATGCAAGCAAGCAGAAGAAGTGGGCCTCTCATACATGGGGGGAAAGGAGTGCTTATTTTGGGGCCCAAAAGAAAATAAGAACCTGGTTTTCTTTTTGGGGAAACGCAGGTACTTATAATCCTCATGGTGTTGTAGAATCTGGCTTATTATATTTATTTATTTGGTTGTTTGTTTTGTCAAATATGTATCGGTGGTGTTCTGCTGGCGTGTCTCAACCACCCGTAATTACAGGGTAATTAGTCCAGGAAGACACACACCACACGATAAAAGGAAAACCCAAAAGTTTTTATAAACAGAAAAACAGAAACAGCTCCCTTGTTAAATGTCAAAGGGATTTTCTGGTACACACAAGGCACAGGTTAAATGCAATCCAATTGCTCACCCAATAACTGGGAAATTGAGTCCAATTCTAAAGTCCAGAGAATCCACACACACAATCCTGAAGAGCAAAAGCCACGATCTTGACGAAACAATGAATCAGATAAACTGCCATGAGGCTAAAACACCAGGCTGCACTTTTATCTGTAGCACTAATTACAGCAGCCCCACCCAACCACAGGTGGCCTCATTTTCTCTTGTAATAATCCTTCAGTTGTTGTCTCCTATGCATCACTCTACGCATGCATGGATGTGTCATTAATTCTTGTTCAGAATCCAGGGATGATACAGATGATTGATCTCCTCCTGGGCTGTCTGCCAAACTCCCCTCTTCCCTGTCACTCACGTTTCCTTGGTCAGAGGAGGCTTCGTCGGCAGATTCCATCGGAAGCAAAACAGGCCGGCGGCATGTGGATGTTTCCCCCACATCCACCCGCACATTCCTTGGGGCAGGAGCTGGGCCAGAGCTAACCACAACAGGTGGTATACAAAGATATATCAATGTTTGTTTGTTTGTTTATATTTATTTATTTAGACTTCTATGCTGCCCAATGCTGAAGGATTCGGGGCGGTTTACAACAATATAAAATACAAAAATGATACAAAAATACAGTACTAGTAAGAGGGAAGCATTAGGACAGGGGACGGGGGGCACGCTCCTTACTGACCTCTTAGGAATCGGGAGATGTCAACAGTGGACAGTCTAAGGGTAAAGTTTTGGGGGTTAGGTGATGATACTACAGAGTCTGGTAGTGCGTTCCATGCATCAACTACTTGGTTACTAAAGTCGTATTTCCTGCAGTCAAGCTTAGATACTTTGAGTTTGTATCTATTGTGTGCTTGTTTATTGTTGTGGTTGAAACTGAAGTAGTTGTTGACAGGAAGGACGTTGTAGCACATGATTTTATGGGCTATGCTTAGATTGTGTTTAAGGCGACATAGTTCTAAGCTTTCTAAACCTAGGATTGTAAGTCTAGTTGCGTAGGGTATTCTGTTGAGTGGAGGGCTCTTCTAGTAAAGTATCTCTGGACATTTTCTAGAGTGTTTATGTCCGAAATGCGGTGTGGGTTCCAGACAGCTGAGCTGTATTCAAGGATGGGTCTGGCGAACGTTTTGTATGCTCTGGTTAGTAGTGTGAGATTGTCGGAGCAATAGCTACGTAGGATTAGGTTAACAACTCTTGAAGCCTTTTTGGGGATGTTGTTGCAGTGGGATTTGGCACTTAGGTCATTTGATATGAGTATTCCAAGGTCTTTTACGGAGTGAGGGTTATCTGTAAGGTCTTGTTTGTTCAGCTTGTATTTGGTGTTTTGATCCTTTTTGCTCTAGCTTCTAACGTACGCCTAACTCTAGTTTCCAACGTACTTGTTAAATCAGAGGCAAGAGGCTAAAGAAAGTGACAACAGCTCTTTATTAGGCAGTCAGGAATAACCCCAAGAATCCAGCTCGCAGGCTGGCAGCGAAGTTAGAGAAACCCTGGCTAAACCCGCGCTTATATACTTTGTTGCCAGTGCCGGGATTGGTGACATTGTTTCAAGACTTCGCGCTGAAGCTCCAGGTTGGTCGCGCTTTGCAGGCCTTCTATTGGTCGTGCCTGCGGGTTCCTATTGGCTGTGTCTGGTCCAATCGGGGGTCTTCGTTCTTTAACAGCATGCAAACATAACAGTACTAGTAAAATATAACAAGAAAAAGCAGTGTTTCTTAATCTTGGCACCTTGAAAATGTCTGGGCTTCCACTCCCAGGATTCCGCAACCAGCCATACTGAGCTAGAATGCTTACCTTCAATTACAAATTGGAGAGAAATGATTCAACTAAAACTTGAAGATATATCAATTTGTGGCATCCTCAGAAAGCTGGGCTATTCTTACCTCCTCAGTCCAAAAGCAGCTCAAAATCCAAGAGTCTTTGACTTCTTCAGTATATTTTATTTGTATCAACTATTTTATTTGTATCAACTATTTTATTCCTGAACAGTTTCTGCTTGTGCTTGAGTGACATTTTTTGACTTCTCCAACGAACCAACCTTCCAACCTTTGGTGGAAGGTCCTAAGCATAAAACTTATCAGGAAAGACTTAATGAACTCAATCTGTATAATCTGGAGGGCAGAAGGAAAAGGGGGGACACGATCGAAACATTTAAATATATTAAAGGGTTAAATAAGGTTCAGGAGGAAAGTGTTTTTAATAGGAAAGTGAACACAAGAACAAGGGGACACAATCTGAAGTTAGTTGGGGGAAAGATCAAAAGCAACATGACAAAATATTATTTTACTGAAAGAGTAGTAGATCCTTGGAACAAACTTCTAGCAGACGTGGTTGGTAAATCCACAGTCACTGAATTTAAACATGCCTGGGATAAACATATATCCATCCTAAGATAAAATACAAAAAAATAGTATAAGGGCAGACAAGATGGATCATGAGGTCTTTTTCTGCTGTCAGTCTTCTATGTTTCTATGTTTCTATGTTCCTCTACCTCTCTTGAATAAATAACCTGCTTATAAACTAAATCACCCACTGAAAAAAATAATAATGACAACTGGTTCTTTCTCACTCCTCACTCTTGCCAGAGAAAGATAATTGTCTCTTTTAATTTTAGAAACAGTTATTTATTATAAATGTCTTCAATAGCTTAATGATCGAAAAGAATTAACCTTTAAATATCACTTTAATTTCTGTGAAGTAATTCAAAACTCATGAATAAATATACAGACGTGCAAACTCTTTTTAATTTGGGACTACTGTTTATTCCTGGCTTTGGATTCTGGGGAGTCTTGGATTGGAGATGTGGAATCAACACCCTAACTTACTCCATGGGATGTGTGAAGAAATTGCAAGTTTTGAAAACGAAGGAATCAGAGGGAAGGGAAGGAAAAAACTCTCTATTTTGAGTTTGGGTATAGGTTTCTGCAGAAAATTTATTAGGTCTCTTAGGGCAACGCAATTCAAGAGATCTTAAGGTCCTAGTGGACAACCAGTTAAATATGATGCAGCCATGTGCAGCAGCTGCCAAAAAATCCAACACGGTTCTCGGGCTGCATAAAGGGAAGGTGTTCTGTCTGGGTCACTCCAGAAGCCAATGCCAACCCAAAAAGAGAAGCCAGACACACTGGTAAAAGGTAAAGGCAGTTTTATAAAATCCAAGAAAAACACAGGTAACAGAAAATGTCCTTACAAACAGGAAAAACGCTGGAACTTCAAATATATACACGAAGGGAATAGTCCATGAAGCAATACCAGATTCTTGCTGCCAAGACAAAGCTGTAGATAGCAAACAGACGCCTCTCACGAGTCTTCCAGACTGCGAGGCCACAAGCCAAGATCAGAGACGCTGAGAATCAAAACAGGTCCCGCAACTCCAATTGATAACACTCCACATGGCTTCAAGGCCTTGCCTGCCTTTTAAACCCTGCTGATGAGGATCACACCCAAACCCAGCTGTTTCTAATTCAATGGTGAAAATATTTATTTAACTGCTCCTTTCGTTGCTCTGAACGTCTCTGTCTCATGTCAATGACAGCTTGTGCGTCATCACCTAATGTCTCCAAGCTACTGGCTGGGGAGAGCCCCCCCTCCCCTGGGGCTCTCATGCTGTTCTCCTTCATCCCATTCCTGATTTTCCCCTCCCCCGTCCGACTGTTCAGCCCCCTCCTCTGCGCTGTCATCCTCCTCCGGGCATGGAGCCAGCAGAGACACAGCCGGTCCCTGAGCAGCCTCAGTCTGAATCACAACAGGAAGGATAGAATCAAGATCACGTGAAGTGTTAATACCACTTTATAATACTTTGGTAAGAGTGAAGGGTTGCAAAAAAATTTGCTACCACACTGTGGGTGTGGATTATTTTGTGGGTGTGGCTTGCTAGCCATGTGACCAGGTGGGAGTGGCTTGACAATCATGTGACCAGGAGTGGCTTAAAGGTCATGTGACTGGCTTAAAGGTGGCCAACTTGACCTCAATCCAGGTCAAGGGTTTGAGTTAGGGGTAGGGTGCCTGGCATCTCTTCACCTCAAAGAGATATAGTGTGGTAGTAAAAAATTTTGGTAGCCCATCACTGAGTGGTAGTGATAGCGGTAGTAGTAGGGGTCAACCTATTCTCCAAAGAACCTGAAGGCAGCACAAGAAATAATGGATGGAAGTTAATCAAGGAGAGAACCAACCTAAAACTAAATTCCGTGATATTTAGAAGAATTAAATCCATGAAATGACTTGCCTCCAGATGTTGTGGATGCTGCAACACTGGAATTTCTAAAAGGCAATCGGGCAACCACACCATGAAATGGTATAGGATCTCCTGCCTATGTAGGGGTTGGACTAGAAGAATTCTTAAGTCCCGACTCTGTTATTCTGTTATCCCAACTTTGGAGACTTTAAGAACTGGACATCAACTCTCAGAATTCCCCAGCCAGCTGTTGGGGGAATTGAAATCCACAAGTCTTAAAGTTGCCGAGGTTAGGTCTTTGCCCATGGCTGAATTGAGGAATCCTCAATCTATCTTTTAGCACAGTTTTCCCCCCAACCTCAGCTACTTTAAGAATGCTAGCTGGGGTGATCTGTTGGATTTGAAATCCACACCTCTTAAAATGGCTAAGGTTGGGAAACATTTCTTCAAAAGAAGACTCTACTGGTATGAAATTTGCTGATCCTTATTTTGCATCTACCTCTCTGATTCAAAGCATCGCACTTGTTTGCCTCTGAGGGAATGGACGACAAAGTCTAACACATCTTATGCATTGTGAAGCTGATCTGGAAGGTGTTGGAATTTTTTTTAAAAATACTATTTCAGCACCAGTGAGATGAAGGATGATAGATGCATGGGTTGGAGATGAATTATTTATTGTTTTATTTGCTACCCAGAGAAACTTTTCATGAGATGGATGGGTGTATACATTAAAGAAAGAGAGAGAGAGAGAGAAAGGAAAGGAAAGAAAGAAAGAAGGGAGGGAGGGAGGGAAAAAGGGATAAGGTAAGGAGGAATGGAGAAAAGGAATAAAAAGAAAGGCAGAGAGGAACCAAGGAGGGAGAAATGGGAATGGAGAGAGCAGAAAGAAAAAAAGGGGAAGAAAAATGGGAGGATAAAAATGGAGGGAAGGAGGAAAAGAAAGGATAAGGGAGAATGAATGGATGGATGGAAAAAAGAGAGAAAGGGAAAGAGGGAGGAATGGAGGAAGGAAAGAAGGGAGGAAGAGAAAGAGAAAGAAAGGAAGGAAGGAAGAAAGAAAGAAGGAAAGAAAGAAAGAAAGAAAGAAAGAAGAGATGGAAGGGAAGGAGGAAAGAAAAAGAGAGAGGGGCGAGGGGGGACAAATGGGAAGGGGGAGAGTGGAAAGGAGAAAAAAGGAAAAAGGAAGGATAAAAATGGAGGGAGGGAGGGAGGAAAAAGGGTGAGAGAGAAAGGATGGAAAAAAGAGACAAAGGGAGGGAGGGAGAGAAGGAAGGAAGGAAGGAAGGAAGGAGAGGGAAAGGTGGGAGGGAGGGAAGAAAAAGAGGCAGGGAGGGAGGAAGGAAGGCAGGAAGAACAAATGGGAAGGGGAGAGGGTGGATAAGGAAAAAAGAAGGAAAAAGGGAGGATAAAAATAGAGCGAGGGAGGAAAAAGGGCAAGAGAGGAAGGATGGAAAAAAGAGAGAAAGGCGGGGAGGGAGGAAAGGAGGAAGGAACAAAGGAAGAGAAAGAAAGAAAGGAAGGAAAGAGGGAAAGGAGGGAGGGAGGGAAAAGAGGAAGGGAGGGAGGAAGGAAGGAGAAATGGGGGGAGGAAAGGAAAAAAAGAATGCAAGAAAAAGCAAGGACAAAAAAGGAGGAATGATGGAAATAATGAGAGAGAAAGTGAGGGTGGGAGGAAGTTAGTTAATTCAAAGTAGCATCACGGTAATGAGGCAGAAAAAGGGCTTGCTTGGTTGGTTTGTATTTGGGTGCAAGTGGGTAAGATCCCTCCGATGTAAAAACTAGTTTTTGTAGACGGTATATGGTTTTATGAATTACAGTTTGATCACATCGGAGGCAGCGTAGTTGTAAATTGTGTAATCCCAGTATTTCAAGTCTGGTGGAATAAGGTATTTTGTTGTGATTGGAGGAGTGGAGGACTCTTCTTGTGAAATATTTCTGGACTGTCTCAATTGTATTAATGTCTGATATACAATGCATCCCAACGCCATCAACCACTTAGCTCTAGGGTGAGACTCAAGGTCTGGTTCTTCTTGTCTCTGGTCACCATCGCTATCCCAGCTGGACATTGTTGCTTGCTTGCTTGCTTGCTTGCTTGCTTGCTTGCTTGCTTGCTTGCTTGCTTGCTTGCTTGCTTGCTTGCTTATTCATTCATTCATTCATTCATTCATTCATTTATTCATTCATTCATTTTGTCCAATACACAATAATACTCAATGAAGGTTATAGAGGATATAGTAGAGAAGAAATACGAGATATAGGAGAGACTATAGGACAGGGGACGGAAGGCACTCTAGTGCGCTTATGTACGCCCCTTACTGACCTCTTAGGAATCTGGAGAGGTCAACCGTGGATAGTCTAAGGATAAAATGTTGGGGGTTAGGGGATGATACTACAGAGTCTGGTAATGAGTTCCACGCTTCGACAACCCGATTATTAAAGTCGTATTTTTTACACTCAAGTTTGGAGCGGTTAATATTAAGCTTGAATCTGTTGTGTGCTCTTGTGTTGTTGTGGTTGAAGCTGAAGTAGTCTTTGACAGGCAGGACATTGCAGCATATGATCTTGTGGGCAATACTTAGATCATGTTTAAGGCGTCGTAGTTCTAAGCTTTCAAGACGCAGGATTGTAAGTCTAGTTTCATAGGGTATTCTGTTTTGAGTGGAGGAATAAAGGGCTTTTCTTGTGAAGTATCTTTGAACATTTTCAACAATGTCTGAGATGCGATATGGGTTCCAAACAGATGAGCTGTATTTTAGGATGGATCTGGCGAAAGTTTTGTAAGCTCTGGTAAGTAGTGTGAGATTTCCAGAGCAGAAGCTACGTAGGATTAGATTAACAACTCTTGAGGCCTTCTTAGCGATGTTGTTGCAGTGGGTTTTGGCACTTAGATCTTTAG
Organism: Erythrolamprus reginae; assembly: GCF_031021105.1. NCBI lineage: Eukaryota > Metazoa > Chordata > Lepidosauria > Squamata > Dipsadidae > Erythrolamprus > Erythrolamprus reginae. The sequence goes on along the minus strand of NC_091953.1, from coordinate 7,786,823 downwards.
TTATTAGTTCCAGACAGGTGACCTGTATTCTAGAATTGGTCTAACAAATGTTTTGTATGCTCTGGTTAGCTGTGCCTACGCGAAACAGGATTCCGTTCTTTTTCCACTAGGATTCTTCCCATCTTCTTTAATCCACAACAGGACAAATAAAACGTTTTAAACATCGCCAGTTGTGCAGCCTTTAAACACTGCAGCCAATGAAGGATCCTTCAATTCTCAGAGGAGGCCATTAGTCATGTCAGCTCTGTTGGCAACCTGCTGCCTTTAATCTAGCTCCTGTATCAATCTGTCTTAAATGAGGAGGGGAAAAAAACAACAGGCTCCCAGGCCGCCCCGTAGTTAAGCACTGTTCCACTCCTGAAAAGAAAGCCATGCAAAATCTATGACATAATAAAATGCCTGCTTGCTCTGGGAATGTGTTGAAGTTCAAAAATTTTGAAAGGAAGTACAGAATGAAATAAATAATATGCTAAACATTAATTGGATAATTACAAAAGAATTAGCAATACTAGTTAAATATGGGGAATTACGAGAATTTAAAGAAACTAAAACAGCAGCTTTGGAAAGCTCTCAAGCAGTAGTGGTATTAGGGTGGAAAGATAGCAATAAATGGACAATCCAGAATTGGTACTGGTACATGGTGGACCACATCCACTTCGAAATTATGGAAATAAGATTAAATAACTTTGATGAAAATAAATTGGAGAAGCTGATGGCACAATGGAATAAGGTGAAAAATTATATCTTAAGTAGAATTTACGACGACAATGTGAAAAATAAATTCCAATCCCTTTTTGTATGTAAAGAAAGGTAAACCGGAGCTAAGGAAGAAATTGAAACTTATTGTAAATAATATAACACCCTAAATGGTGGTGGGGTTTTTATTGGTGTTGGGCACGTTTTCTTTTATGTATTTTTTGTTTGTTGTAAATTTAGTAAATAAACCAATAAAAAAAAATTATATTAAAAAAAATGCCTGCTTGGGGAGAGCGAATAGATGTGGGCACATATATACACACACTTTTGGCATGCAAATCAAAAAAGGTTCAAACTCAACCCTGATAAGACGGAGTGGCTGTGGGTTTTGCCTCCCAAGGACAATTCCATCTGTCTGTCTGTTACCCGTATGGGGAGGGAATTACTGACCCCCTCAGAGAGGGTTTGCAACTTGGGCGTCCTCCTCGATCCACAGCTTACATTAGAGAAACATCTTTCAGCTGTGGCGAGGGGGACATTTGCCCAGGTCCGCCTGGTGCACCAGTTGCAGCCCTACCTGGACCAGGGTTCACTGCTCACAGTCACTCATGCCCTCATCACCTCGAGGTTCGACTACTGTAATGTTCTCTACGTGGGGCTACCTTTGAAGAGTGTTCAGAAACTTCAGATCGTGCAGAATGCAGCTGCGAGAACAATCATGGGCTTTCCCAAATATGCCCATGTTACACCAACACTCCATAGTCTGCATTGGTTGCCGATCAGTTTCCGGTCACAATTTATTTTTATTTATTTATTTATTTTGTCCAATACACAATACATATTGAAGAGGATAGACATGAGGTATTATATATAAAGAAAATATATAAAATAGGGGAGAAGATATATGAAAGGAAGCAAAGATATATGAGATAAAGGAGAGACAATTGGACAGGGGATGGAAAGCACATTGGTGCACTTATGCACGCCCCTTACTGACCTCTTAGGAACCTGGAGAGGTCAATCGTGGATAGTCTAAGGGAGAAATGTTGGGGATTAGGGGTTGACACTACTGAGTCCGGTAATGAGTTCAACGCTTCGACAACTCGATTGCTAAAGTCATATTTTTTACAGTCAAGCTTGGAGCGATTAATATTAAGTTTGAATTTGTTGCGTGCTCTTGTGTTGTTGCGGTTGAAGCTGAAGTAGTCATTGACAGACAGGACGTTGCAGCATATGATTTTGTGGGCAATACTTAGATCGTGTTTTAGGCGTCGTAGTTCTAAGCTTTCTAGACCTAGGATTGATAGTCTGCTTTCGTAGGGCATTCTGTTTCGAGTGGAGGAGTGAAGGGCTCTTCTGGTGAAGTATCTTTGGACATTTTCGAGGGTGTTGATGTCTGAGATGTGGGATGGGTTCCAGACAGATGAGCAGTAGTCTAGGATGGGTCTGGCAAAAGTTTTGTAGGCTCTTGTGAGTAGTGTGAGATTGCCTGAGCAGAAGCTGCGTAGGATCAGGTTAACAACTCTACAAGCTTTTTTGGCGATATTGTTGCAGTGGGTTTTAGCACTTAGGTCATTCGATATTAGTATTCCAAGGTCTTTTACTGAGTGTGGGTTAGCAGTGAGAGATTGTTTATTCAGTTCGTATGTGCGGTTTGGATTCTTTTTGCCGATGTGGAGGGTAGAGCATTTGTTGGTTGCAGTCTGCATTGGTTGCCGATCAAATTCCGGTCACAATTCAGAGTGTTGGTTATGATTAGCCTGTAGCTCTACTCTTGAGTAGACCTTACTGCCTCTCAGTATGCAGTTAATCTTCATTCTCTTCCAGATTTTCTCCTTCATGATTAACTTTCTCTGGGTGACTCGTTTGGGCTTGGGAGCAAAGTAGAGTTGGTCAGGTTGGGTTTTGGATGGGAGAAAAAGTCCAGAATTAAGTTTCACCCAAAAATAGATTTTTACATCCTTTGGAATTAATCAGTTTGAAAATCAGCGAGGGAAATTAGTCAGGAACAGATGGAGAAGCATTTGGTTGCGCTAGAGAGGGAGTAAGCTTTTTTGTAGCAGTACTAGAAGGAGACTTTCCAACTATAACTACTAGCAGGCAGGCCAACAGACGTTGTTGCGTAAGTGTACAGTCGCTTATGCAACTGGTATTGCCCCACCCAAGTTCAGAGTAGAGGTAGTAGCAGATGACGGGAGAACATAGGACATAAAATAATAGACTTGGAATTGACCAACTCCAACTCTTTTAGTCCAACCTCCTGCTCAGGTATGAGATCCTATACCACTGATGGTAAACCTTTTTTCCCTTGGGTGCCGAAAAAGTGTGCTCGTACGTTATCACACATATACGAGTGCCCACACCCATAATTCAATGCCTGGGGAGGGCGAAAACAGCTTGCTCTGCCCCTTGGAGGCCCTCTGGAGGCTGGAAATGGCCTGTTTCCCAACTTCTGGTGGGCCCGGTAAGCTGGTGTTTCGCCCTCCCCAGGCTCCAAAGGTTTCCCTGCAGCCTGGGGAGGGTAAAAACATCCTCCTCCATTCCCCCGGAGGCTCTCTGGAAGCCAAAAATGCCCTCCCAGAACCTCTGTGTGAGCCAAAAATCAGCTGGCTGGTACACACATGCACATTGGAGCTGAGCTGGGGCAATGGCTCACTTGCCAGCAGATAGTCCTCGGAGAGGGGCGGCATACAAATCTAATAAATTATTATTATTATGTCAGTACAACACAGCAAACGAGATCACTATGCTGGATTTCGTATTTCATCACCAGTCGGGCGCTTCCCAAGCACCTAGGACTGCGTGATGTAGCGGCGAATTATGTTTGATGATCCCAGTAAAGCGGCCTTTTGCAATTGACAGATGGAGATTTTGTCAATTCCGATGGTTTTCAAATGTCCGCTGAGATCATTTGGCACTGCGCCCAGCGTGCCAAGTACCACTGGGACCACTTTCACTGGCTTATGCCAGAGTCCTTGCAGCTCGATTTTTAGATCTTCGTATTTCACTAATTTCTCTAGCTGCTTCTCCTCAATTCTGCTGTCCCCTGGGATTAGGATGTCAATGATCCATACTTTCTTTTTCTCCACGATCACAATGTCTGGTGTGTTATGCTTCAGAATTCGGTCAGTCTGAAGTTGGAAGTCCCATAGTAGTTTTGCTTGCTCATTTTCGACCACTTTTTCGGGCTTATGATCCCACCAGTTCTTTGCCACTGGTAAATGGTAGTTCCGGCACAAGTTCCAGTGGATAATCTGTGCCACAGCATCATGTCTATGCTTGTAGTAGTTGTTGTTGTTGTTGTTGTTGTTGTTGTTATTATTATTATTATTATTATTATTATTATTATTATTATTATTAGGTTCCATGTGCCATAGGTTCTTCATCACTGCTCTATACCCATGATGCCGAACCTCTGGCACGGGTACCACAAGTGGCATACAAAGCCATATCGATGATCATGCAAGCTCAGGCCCGGCATTCGAAGGCTGATTTTCGGGCCTTCTGAGTCCACTAAGAGTCAGGAAATAGCCTCTTTTCCGCCTCCAGTGGGGGTGGGAAAAGCCCCCCCTTTTTTGCTCTCCCCAAGTTCCAGAGACTTTCTAAAAGCCTGGGGAGGGTGAAAAGGACTTCTTCCCAGCTTAAGCAGGAGATCCTATGCCAGTGATGGTGAACCTTTTTTTTCCTCGGGTACTGAAAGAGTGTGAGCGTGGGCTCTCACACATGCATGAGTGTCCAGGCCCATAATTCAATGCCTGGGGAGGGCGAAAACAGCTTTCCTCACCCCTGGAGGCCCTCTGGAGCAGTAATGGGCAGCCAAAATGTTTCCTGCCACACTGTGGGTGTGGCTTATTTTGTGGGTGTGGCTTACTGGCCATGTGACTGGGTAGGAGTGGCTTGATGGCCATGTGATCAGGTGGGAGTGGCTTGAACGATCATCATCGTTCAAGTGAACTGTTAAGTCCTGGACTTAAAACCTCACCAGTGTCACTCGCTGGGGGGACAATTTGCTTTGCGTTTCCTGCACTCTTCTTCCTGGGTCACCCCCCCGCTTCAGTCTGGGTAGCTAGGCGAACGGGTGATGCCAGAAGCATAAATGCTGCCAGCGACACTTCTACCCATGCCTTCTACTTGCACCTCAGGCGGGAGGTGGCCACGTGAGGGTGGAGGGGAGCCGGGCAGGAGAGAGGGAAGCTCGTCCAAGGTCAGGAAGGAGGAAAGAGGAAAAAAGCAAGGAGCGCAGATGCAGCAGCAGCAGCAGGGAGAAAAAAGGAGAGCCGAGCGGAGACCGGTAATCCAGGAAGTGACAGCCGCCGATCAGCTGGAGCTGTGAATGCATCTTCATTTCCGCCCGTGGAAATGCATTCCATCCCGTTCTACCTGCTGCCCACCCCTGCTCTGGAGGCCAGAAATGGCCTGTTTCCCAACTTCTGTTGGGCCCTGTAGGCTCATGTTTTGCCCTCCCCAGGCTCCAAAGGCTTCCCTGGAGCCAGGAGAGGGTAAAAACACCCTCCCCCATCCCCCTGGAGGCTCTCTGGAAGCCAAAAATGCCCTCCCAGAGCCTCTATGCGAGCCAAAAATCAGCTGGCCGACACACACATGCACATTGGAGCTGAGTCAGGGCAACGGCTCGCATGCCAGCAGACATGGCTCCGCGTGCCACCTGTGGCACCCATGCCATAGGTTCGCCATCATTGTACTAGATCAGGCTCCTTCCTAGCAATACTCGGAGTATATGCCTTTAGTGATGCAACTGGTTGCTTGAGTTTGACCAGATGGTGAGGAACAATAAAGGAAACTGCTTATAAATAACTGTACATATCTTTCTTGGCTTTGGAGAGCTGTCAACATTTACATTAGAGATAGTATTTGCAGTGAAGTTGCCACCCAACTCTCAGCTGTTCTTAAGAAGGCTGGATAACTAAGCAACTAATGGTTGATTTGGGGTGAAAAATACAAGAATTGTTCAAGATTCTGAGCTTTTCGTCTGCCAATTGTTGGGCATCTCGTTCTGAGCCCAAGGAGAATGAATAAGGGCTATTTATGTTTTCTCAGCAGAGCAATCAAAACTCTATTATTAGAAGGAAAGAAAAGCAGTTACACTCTTAATGTGCCAAAACAGTTCTTCCTTCTGAGCTTCCAAACCCTCTTAATTCAGGCTTAGTGTTGCAAAAGGAGACCTTTCACACAGTGATTCACGGCAGGATATTTTTAACCCCGCTACTACGACAAGAAGTCCTCAACTTTATCCTGAGTCTTGTTTTCAAAACCAAAAGACTGATAACACACAAGCCACACTCAAACTACTTTGATTTATTTTTTATATTTTTATTCATTCATTTGTCCAATACACAATACATATGGAAGAGAATAGACATGAATTAATATATATAAAGATAATATGTAAAAATAAAGGAGAAGATATATGAAAGGAAGAAAATATATGTGATGTATGAGATAAAGGAAAGACAATTGGACAGGGGACGAAAGGCACACTAGTGCACTTATGTACGCCCCTTACTGGCCTCTTAGGAACCTGGAGAGGTCGACCGTGGAGAGTCTAAGGGAGAAATGTTGGGGTTAGGGGTTGACACTATTGAGTCCGGCAATAAGTTCCACGCTTCGACAACTCTGATTCTTCAGAGTTTGCAAACCGTTTTATTTATTTTTGGTGTCCAGATAGCATTCGGTCCCTTGAACCATGCACAGCAAGTCCTTCTTGATGTGAGAGAAAATATAGTTTACCAAGTTTTGCCTGTTCCCTCCAGGTGGCTGAAATGACCATTGTATGGTTACATTATTATTTGTTTACGTTAGCCAGATATTTTGTCATATTCAGAAATAGGAAACAAAGACAAATTCCTTGTACAGTATGTCCAATCAATCAAAACTCTTCTCTTTTCTCTTCTCCTCTTCTCTTCTCTTCTATTCTCTCTTCTCTTCTCTTCTCTCGTCTCTTCTCTCTCCTCTTCTCTCTTCTCTTTTCTCTTCTCTCTTCTCTTCTCTCTTCTCTCTCTTCTCTTCTCTCCTCTCTTCTCTTCTCTCTTCTCTTCTCTCTTCTCTCTTCTCTCCTCTCTCCTCTCTCCTCTTCTCTCTTCTCTTCTCTCTTCTCTCCTCTCTTCTCTTCTCTTCTCTCCTCTCTTCTCTCTTCTCTTCTCTCTTCTCTTCTCTCTTCTCTTCTCTCTTCTTTCTTCTCTTCTCTCTTCTCTCTTCTCTTCTCCTCTTCTCTTCTCTTCTCTTCTCTCTTCTCTTCTCTCTTCTTTCTTCTCTTCTCTCTTCTCTTCTCTCTTCTCTTCTCTCTTCTCTTCTTTCTTCTCTTCTCTCTCTTCTCTTCTCTCTTCTTTCTTCTCTTCTCTCTTCTCTTCTCTCTTCTTTCTTCTCTTCTCTCTTCTCTTCTCTCTTCTCTTCTCTCTTCTCTCCTCTCTTCTCTTCTCTCTTCTCTTCTCTCTTCTCTTCTCCTCTTCTCTCTTCTCTTCTCTCTTCTCTTCTCTCTTCTCTTCTCTCTTGTCTCCTCTCTCCTCTCTCTCTTCCCTTCCCTTCTCTCTTCCCCTCTCCCCTCCCCCCTCCCCTCTCCCCCCCTTCCCCTTCCCTATTCTCCCTTCCTTTCCTCCCAAACCTACTTCTACTTCTACTTCCACTTCTACTCTATACTCTACTCTACACTCTACTCTACTCTACTCTACTCTACTCTACTCTACACTATTCATTCTACCCTACCCTACCCTACCCTCCTCTATCCTTTCTGGAAAAGCACTGATTCCAAGAAATCAAAAAGGCTTACTTGGAGGATTGGGTGCCCGATCAATTAATAGTTCTGCCATTCCAAATTTTATCTCAACCTCAACCACAAATCTCTGTCCTTATCTATCTACCCACCCAGTCCTCCTTTTCTCGCTCTAACTCTCTCTGTGATGGACTGTGCATATGAAGGAGAAGGCGGTATGAGGGACTACAGTGAAATCCATGTTTCCTAGGGTGGGTGGCACATTTCAAGGAAGGGGTATGTGAGACAAGAGGTAGCACAGCTGGGGGCTAGATAGGAGACAGAGGAAGCAAGCCAGGATAGCCACTTCCTAGAAGCTCCCAGGTTATATCTGTTAGACTAGGAGTTTCAAGGGTTTAGTCTGGCAAGATTCTGTCTATTGGGTATGAACAGATAAACAATTGAATGATGGCTGGATTGTTCTATGCCAGTGTTTCTCAACCATAGCAAATCGAAGACGTGTGGGCTTCAACTCCCACAATTCGTTCAGCCATCATGGGGAATTCTGGGAGTTGAAGTCCTCACATCTTCAAGTTGCCAAGATTGAGAAACACTGTTCTATATCATCCACAGGTTGGGGGTCTAACACTCAATCTCTCTATCTAAATGTTAAAATTAAACCAGGTGAGAAATGATTGTACCTTGCATAAAACTATTGTTTCCATTTTATTTTCAGGTGGTTTATTTCAAGGTAGCTTCATGCCCCCCTGTCTTTGAAATTGTTTGTCTTCCACTAGTAAGTCCGTTCATTGTTCCTTGGCATTCTTCTTGTGAAGGTCTCTATTGCAATGTGTCTCCCTCTATTCAGGGTGGGTGGGTGGGTGGATACTTTACTTATGAAACAAATTTATGGGTGACTGCACAGTGACTCTGGGTGCCTTACATTAGAGGTCCCCAACAGAGGTGGGATTCAGGAGGTTCTGACTAGTTCTAGAGAACCAATAGCGAAAATTTGGAGTAATTTGGAGCACTGGTAAATACCACCTCTGATTGTCCCCATCCCTATCTATTATCTGCCTTGTGAATCCCAGCTGATTGGGAGGAAATGGGGACGTTGAAGTATCCTTCCCCTGGAGTGGGGAGGGAATGGAGATTTCACAGTATCCTTCCCCTGGAGTGGGTGGGAAATGGAGATTTCGCAGTAACCTTCCCCGGGAGTGGGGAGGAAATGGAGATTTTGCAGTAACCTTCCCCGGGAGTGGGGAGGGAATGGAGATTTCACAGTATCTTCCCCCAGGAGTGGGGAGGGACTGGAGATTTTGCAGTATCTTCTCCCAGGAGTGGGGAGGGAATGGAGATTTTAGAGTATCCTTCCCCGGGAGTGGGGAGGGACTGGAGATTTTGCAGTATCTTCCCCCAGGAGTGGGGAGGGACTGGAGATTTTGCAGTATCTTCTCCCAGGAGTGGGGAGGGAATGGAGATTTTAGAGTATCCTTCCCCGGGAGTGGGGAGGGAATGGAGATTTTGCAGTATCTTCCCCCAGGAGTGGGGACGGAATGGAGATTCTAGAGTATCCTTCCCCAGGAGTGTGGAGGGAATGGAGATTTTGTAATAACCTTCCCCAGGAGTGTGGAGGGAATGGAGAATTCACAGTATCCTTCCCCGGGAGTGGGGAGAGAATGGAGATTTTGCAATAGTAATTTAGATTTCTTTGCATATTGTTGCATTTTTTGGAATACTGTGTTCAGTTCTGGAGACCTCATTTACAAAAAGATATTGATAAAATTGAACGGATTCAAAAATGGTGGAAGGTCTTAAGCGTAAAACTTATTAGGAAAGACTTCATGAACTCCATCTGTAGAGTCTGGAGGACAGACAGGAAAGGGGGGACATGGTCAAAACATTTAAATATGTTAAAGGGTTAAATAAGGTTCAGGAAGGAAGTGTTTTTAACAGGAAAGTGAACACAAGAACAAGGGGGCACAATCGGAGGTTAGTTGGGGGAAAGATCAGAAGCAAGGTGAGAAAATATTATTTTACTGAAAGAGTAGTAGATGCTTGGAAAAATTTCCAGCAGATGTGGTTGGTAAATCCACAGTTACTGAATTTAAACATGCCTGGGATTAAACATATATCCCCCCTAAGATAAAATACAATAAATAGTATAAGGGCAGACTAGATGGACCGTGAGGTCTTTTTCTGCTGTCAATTTTCTATGTTTCTATAGTGTTGTATGAGGTGAGTCACTTCGAGAAAGGCTGGATAGAAATCTAAATAAATAAACAAACAAATAAATAGATAGATAGATAGATAGATAGATAAACAAACAAACAAATAAAATAATAATAAAATAAAATAATAAAATAATAATAAAATAATAATAAAATAAAATAAAATAAAATAATAAAATAATATGAAATGAAAATAAATAAAATAAATAAAATAAATAAAATAAATAAAATAAATAAAATAAATAAAATAAATAAAATAAATAAAATAAATAAAATAAATAAAATAAATAAAATAAATAAAATAAATAAAATAAATAAAATAAATAAAATAAATTAAATAAATTAAATAAATAAAATAAAATAAATAGTGCTGATTGAAGATGGCAGTCCTTTGCTATCTTCATTCTACTGGTCCCTGTTGTCCCAAAGGTTGTGGGCTACATTGGCTTACAACATTAAAATTCCGCAATTGAAGAACCCGTAACCTCCCTCCCCCTTCCCCATCGGTGCCAACCACACAATCATAAGGAGACCGAGAACATTATTTGTATATTTAGCTGTGTTTGTATTCCTCGCTGGCATATGGTAAGCACGAATTCTTACACTCTATTTTTACCCAGAGGCATTTTTTTACCCAGAGCAGGTTTTGCTAGAGATCTGTAGTTATTTGTGAGATCTGCACGTATGTGTGGGTGCAGCTCTTAAAATTCTGGACAGATCACTCTTAACTCGTAGGCAGCGTTAAGAGTTGCATGAATTATGCGATCGTTTCAGGACAAAACGTCTTGTATCGACTCCACTCTCCTCTAAACTGGCATTTAGAGCAAACGGCCTGAGCAGACAACCTCGTAGATATTCTGTGTCCCAGTTCAAGAAGTCCATGACTTACAATGGTTCACACAGTGACCGCTCGAAATTACAACGGCACTGTCCCAAGTGAGTTAGGTGGGTTAGGTCCCACAGAGTTGGCCTTCTCCGGGCCCCGTCGACGAAACAATATCCCCTACTATTTAATATCTACACGAAACCGCTGGGTGAGATCATCCAAGGGCATGGGGTGAGGTATCATCAATATGCAGATGATACCCAGCTTTACATCTCCACCCCATGTCCAGTCAGTGAAGCAGTGGAAGTGATGTGCCGGTGCCTGGAGGCTGTTGGGGTCTGGATGGGTGTCAACAGACTCAAACTCAACCCAGACAAGACGGAGTGGCTGTGGGTTTTGCCTCCCAAGGACAATTCCATCTGTCCATCCATTACCCTGGGGGGGGGGAGTTTTTGACCCCCTCAGAGAGGGTCTGCAACTTGGGCGTCCTCCTCGATCCACAGCTCACATTAGAGAACCATCTTTCAGCTGTGGCGAGGGGGGCGTTTGCCCAGGTTCGCCTGGTGCACCAGTTTTATTTATTTATTTAATTTATTTATTTATTATTTATTTATTATTTAGATTTGTATGCCGCCCCTCTCCACAGACAGTTGCGGTCCTACTTGGACCGGGAGTCACTGCTCACAGTCACTCATGCCCTCATCACCTCGATGCTCGACTACTGTAATGCTCTCTACATGGGGCTACCTTTGAAAAGTATTCGGAAACTTCAGATTGTGCAGAATGTGCAGACTGCGAGAGCAATCATGGGAGTACAGTGGTCCCTCTACTTAAGAACTTAATTCATTCCGTGACCAGGTTCTTACATAGAAAAGTTTGTAAGGAGAAGCAATTTTCCCCATAGGAATCAATGTAAAAGCAAATAATGCGTGCAAACCCATTAGGAAAGAAATAAAAGCTCGGAATTTGGGTGGGAGGTGGAGGAAGAAGAAGAGGAGGAGGACAGTCGTTGCCGAAGGAAGAAGGTGAGGGGAGGGGAATCAAAAAAATCCAAAACTTTAAGGCTTAAAAAAAGAAAAAGAGGAACTCTGAGATGGCGAGAAGGAGCACCCGCCTCCCATAGACCCAGCGCAAGGCTGCCTCCCATGCACTGCGCCAGAGAGAGAAACCCAGAGGGAATGGCAGGAAACTGACTGGGCCTTCGTGCTCTTCTCAAATTTCCTGGAAAATTTTTCCGGGCTCAGGATCTTAAGTAGAAAATGGTTCTTAAGAAGAGGCAATTAGGAATTACCAACCAGACTTATAAGAAAGAAATTCTTTACTTAATTATACACATATTAACTGCGGCTAGAATAATATATGCGCAAAATTGGAAGGGGGAAGAAATCCCCAAGGAAGAAGAAGTTATAGCTAAAATATTAGATTGCGCTGAAATGGATATGATGACAAGACGATTAAATGATCAAGAAGATACTAAATTCTATGAAACATGGAACAATGTTTATAAATGGATAGACAAGAAAAAATAAGATATACAAATTTATCTTTAGTTAATTTTTTGTATTTGTTTTTACCTAGGTGATAACAATATTAATATTAGTTTAAATGTATTTTTTGATGATTATGATACAGTAGTTTATGTACAAGCAACATATTAAGAATTTTGGTTTATATACGTATAGTAGTTGAAATTAGTTTAAATGTATTGTTTGATGATTATGGTATATTAGTTTATGTATAAGCAATATATAAAGAATTTTGGTTTATACATGTATAGTAGTTAAAACTAGATTAAAGGTATTTTTTGATGATTATGGTATATTAGTTTATGTATAAGCAATATATTAAGAACTTTACCTTATATATACATAGTACTTAAGATTTTTAAAATTCTAACCCAAATTTACTAGACCTTTTAATATTCAACATATATTCAATTATGTATTCTTTTTCTGTACTTGAATTTATACTTTCAAGAGAAGCGGGGGAAATGCACCCCCACTTTATGTTTAATGTTTGTATGTGTGTCTGTTTATTTTAAGAAAATTAATTAAAAAAAAATTAAAAAAAAGAAGAAGAGGCAAAAAAAATCTTGAACACCGCTTTCTTAGCTAGAAAAGTTCTTAAGTAGAGGCTTTCTTAGGTAGAGGTACCACTGTAGTTACATTGGTGTATCTTCACCAGACCATACATTCAGTTGGCCCTTTTTTTTTCATGCTGTGTGTACTTATCACACAGGAGAAGGCAATGCAGGATAAATGTTCCTGTTGCTTTAGCATATTCTAGTCGGTTGATCACACAGCTTTCCAATCTGTCTCCCATCAGTTGTTTTTCTACACATACCCACACACTCACACCATCGCCACTGCTACAACTAGCATTCTATGGCCACCAAATGTCCTTGGGTGGGGCTGAAGTGCTACGGGTATGGTCAGGTACGCAGAACGGGTAGGAAAATTTTGGTCAGGTACACAGAACCGGTAGAAAAAAATGTGACTTTTTTCCTCCCTTCTGGGCTCTGGGTATGTTTTTCCTATTGCAGTAAATGAGTTGGAATGTGTATAATTTTAGAAGAACGGTGTGTGTGTGTGTGTGTGTGTACATACACACAGAGGGGGGCTGCTAAGGTGGAACGGTGACGTAGACTCACCCCCGTGGCTCTGAATGCTGGTGGAGTCCAGAGCAATTCTGCTATTGCACCCCCGTGGCGCCCCTGCGTGTCCGTGGGCGATTTCGCTACCTGCCCAGAACATGGCACCGTCCCACCTTAACAGCCCACCTCTGCATACCATGGCCATAGAATGCTAGAGTTTATATAGTAGATAATGTATACTTTTGTGTGCCTGTGTGTAATATGTATGTAACAATGTTGTCTGGCAGGGCCCAGGGGAAGAGCCTTCTCTGTGGCGGTTCCGACCCTCTGGAATCAGCTCCCTCCAGAGATTAGAACTGCCCCCACCCTCCTTGCCTTTCGTAAAC